>NW_024366703.1:14999011-15401852 GCF_014805655.1 Passer montanus
GGGGGAAAAGGGGGAAAAGGGGGAAAAGGGGGAAAAAGGGGAAAAAGGGGAAAAAGGGGAAAAAGGAAAAAAAGGAAAAAAAGGAAAAAAAGGAAAAAAAGGAAAAAGAAAAAAGAAAAAAAAAGAAAAAAAAGAAAAAATTAAAAAAAAAAAAGAAAAAAAGGAAAAAGGAAAGGAGCTTTCACACCTGCTTGTCTGTGCCAGTTCTTTTTCCCCCTGTCTCCCCTGGCCCGCATTTGGACACTTCCATTCTCCTCCCCGGATCCCTTGGCGCGCATCCCGAGCGCGTCGGCGAGGCTGGAGGGGGACGGTAATTGGGGACATCCCTCTTTTGATGTGCGGGGCAATTAAATCCCCCGTGAGCAGGGGAGAAAAGGCGGCGTTGGGTGTCCCTGGCCACGGGGATGCGCGGTGCCATTCCCAGGCACCCGTGTGGAATGCAGAGGGCACAAGAGCAGCCCCAGCCCTTTGTGCGGCCACGGCACGAGAGCCCATCCAGGGCCAGGGCATGAGAAAAACCCGTGCCTGCCGCTGGAGTTTGCAAATATTCCATCCGCAGGGATTTGGGGACGTGGCTGAAAAGTCCCAGCCGGAATTGGGGCAGCTCCGCGTCGCCTTCAGGTCGGATTAAATTATTATTTCTACCCAGCAGCTCTCCTGCTCCTGTGCACTCATTATTCAATTACCATTCCGACAGGTTTTGGCTTACTTTTAAAGCAGCAGTTAAGAACATACCCTGAAACAATGTGTTCAATTAACTGAAAGAACGCGTTAGCTCTAAAAATCACTTTTTTTTTGCATCCAGTCTTATTAACGTGTCCAAGAAGAAAACATACCACCTGTGATTCTTCCCACTTTCAAAAGCTGTAATACAAAGGGTTAGAGGAGTGTTAGCAAATCCTGATGCTTTCTTAAATAGCACAGAGTTTACAGAATTAAGGAAGACATAGGGCAAACTTCCACATTAAAGGAAAGGAATGGGGAGGGAAATAGGGGGAGAATGGAGCAAGGAATATGGGGAGAGAAATGCATAGGAGTGTTAGCCAGTTTCCCCAATGTGATTTTATAATTTATTTTATATTATATATTTATATAATATAGTATATTTTATCTCTCAAGCCCATGTGTCATGTGGCACCAGAGGGCAGTGAGGTTTTACACAGGAAGTTATAATATGAAAATCAGGATTATAGCACCTACAAACAGGCCAAATTCAGGTCTAGGGTAAGCACAGTCTTTGGGAAGAAAAACAGGACAGTGAGGAAACCTGATTTTGGCCATTCTGATTTGAGTCTGATTAAAAAAAAAATAAGAAGAAGCAAAACAAAATATATTTTATGTGTCTGACTGCTTTAGGATTGTAAATCCCATTAATTTTCAACCACTGCATGCCTTCCCAAATCCTGCTCTGAACCTGAGGATGAGTGTGAATGTGTCTCAGGTCAGATTTCCAGTCAGACCCACACAGTTCCAGCTGCCCAGGTACACAAAGTCAAGTGAATTTGCTCTACATGCCACGAAACACACAATGTTGTAGCTTTCCTTTATAAACATTTCTCTAACAAAGTCAGCTCTCACTGCACGACTCATGCAGTGTCCTGTTAACTCCATTTTTTATGCAGTGTCCTCTTAACTTCATTTTTTTAAGCTGCCTCCATCTGCATTGTTGGCTTTAAAAAACACCTGAATGTGTTTACAAGTCACACAGAGAACCAGGCTGTGACAATCCCCTCCCTGCAGAGAAAGCATCCTCATGGGCAGGAGCAGAGGGAAAAGTCACAAAAACACCCCTGGGAATCAGGTGACTGCTCAGGACTCACGAGGGCCATTTTAAATTGGTGACTGTGGGGCAGGACAGCTGTGAAGGACGAGGAGAATGGAGCTGTGAGGTGGCAGAGGGCAGAGCCCAGCCCACCCTGCTCTCCTGAGCTGAGCTGCCCTCTGGGTGTCCATCCAAACCCAGGCAGCTCCAAGGGGAGAGTCACAGGTGCCAAACCCTGAGGTGGCTTTAAGTCAACACCAAGCAAAGCTGCTTGTAGAGAAAGAGCCAATTCACTTAGCAGGGATAAGAAAAAAAACAACCATATTGTTCAATTCTATAAGGATTGCAGGGCTTTTAAAGGTGCATTAACACTCTTAGAGGAACAAGTGTTTACTTTTGCTGTCCACCTCATTTTCTCCATTACTGAAGATCCCCAGAGTCTTATCTAGATCCCAGTGGGTTTATACATTAACTCTCCACATTCCATTTTAAAGCAGAGTTTTAAGAAGCCTCTCCTCTCCTTATATACCAAACCCAGGGCCATGAAGAAATGCAAGTGTGTAACTGTGTGAAAAAACTTTTCTTCACAAGGACAACATATTCCTGCTTCCTGACCTATGAATTTGAATAAAATTCCATATTGCATTTTGTCACAATAAATCCTTATAACCTGTTGGGAAAAAGACCACTTTCTTTGAAGCACTGCTTTTCCAGTGCAGCCCAGGGGTTTTTGAGTCAAAAGCAGTGAACTACTACTTTCCAAAGCAGTTGCAATGCAAAAGTTATGTTAGGGCTGTTGTTCAGGAGCAGCACAACCTAAATTAAAATCAATGCAATCAGACTACTTGATTCATATGCTATTGCACACCAGAAATGTAACATTCAATAATTTCATGTATGTACCATAACATTCAAATAAAACACATTGTCCATGAGAACAGTGTCTAGAAAAACCCCTGCAAATCCAGTATTTGGTAACATATTATTCCCATTTCACATTTCCTTCCTTCCCTTAAATAATTTACAAGTATTCAATAGTCAACAAACAGGAAATACAGATTACAAAACCAACTTGCTATTCTGCATAACATTTTATCCATCAATCTGTTTAAAAACAGCAGAAAAAGAATTCCTTATGACCTCATTTTGTACACCCAAAGTGACAGGCTTTTTGGCCTATGCCCTACAATCTACCTAAATTTTTCCTCTCAAGTATTGCCAAGGAGGTATTCATACTTTTCCAAAAGTGCACATCTCAGGCCTCTGACTGCAATGCTTCATGCTCTGGTTAAATAAAATTAGAAACCCAGCCTAAAAGAAATCAAACATGTCACAGACATCTAGACATGATATTCCATTACCAACATTACTTGGAAATGCTACAGTTTGATGCTGTGGTTTCCTTCATTTGATTTAAAATTACCTCAAGAATGTTAATCATCTCACAGCAGTAAATCCAGAGGGTTTTCCAGAAAACCTGGAACTCTTTGTTCACGCTGATTGGGATCTCCAGGGGATTAGGGGGTCTGTCCATAGAAAGGAAAATGAAGGAGAATCATTCAAACCAGTCTTTGAGGATCACAATGCCTCAGAATCTGTCATTAACACCTCCAGCGGCAATCAGCAGTGAGGGTTCTCCTGGGAATTGGTTAGGCTGCTTGACCTGGATACAGGTGTGGTAGTTATTGACTCAAAGCATCACCTGAGGGCTACCAGGGGGCTGCAGGAGCCTCAGGTGAAGCAGAGTCCCTGCCCTTGAGGGAGGTGGAGCATCTCCCCTGGCCGAGGTGGCCACAGTGGTCACGGAGTGGCCAAACCCCTCAGGTGCTGCTTGTGGTCACTGGCTGGAGCAGGACATCCCATGGGGATGATGGAGCAGGACATTCCTCTGGAATGATGGAGCAGGACATCCCATGGGGATGATGGAGCAGGACATTCCTCTGGAATGATGGAGCAGGACATCCCATGGGGATCGTGGAGCAGAACATTCCTCTGGATTGATGGAGCAGGACATCCCATGGGGTTGGTGGAGCAGGACATCCCAGTGGATTGATGGAGCAGGACATCCCATGGGGTTGGTGGAGCAGGACATCCCTCTGGACTTCAGTGCACCATAACCTCCTCCCCATTCCTCACGCAGTTTTATCCCAAAGGCCAAGTCATGAGAACTGGTGAAACACCTCAGTGCAGACCACGCTGAGGTGAATTGTTCCTTCCTGCAGGAGGCCAGGAGCAGAGGTGAGGCTTGTTCCCAAACCCCTGCTGAGGAGGGAATTGGATGGTGTGCTGGAGCCCTGGTTCTCTGTGAGCCAGCGTGTATGGCCTGTGAATGTGGACTTCCCTGTCACATCTGTCCCACCTCTGAGGGGTCACAGACACACCAGGATGGCAAAGGCTCTCACTATGGCATCTCATGAAGAAAACAAGTTTGGACTCAGCCATGTGGACTCAGACTGCCAAGGAACTGGAGTTTCCTGAGTAAAAACACTTGTGCAAGCAGTGGAAGCAAGAACTGAGTCTGACTTCACAGCTTACCAGGAGAGAAATAAAGAGGAGAAAAGGAAAGTAAAATTTCTTTCTATCTCGCAAGGGAAAAGAGAAAAGAAGTGGATGATGCACTACTGCCAGGATTAATGAGCTCTAGAACACCTAATAAAAATGTTCAGGGACTTCTGCAATCTCAAACAGAAAGAGGCTGTAGAGAGACTTCACTCTTTTCACACATCCTACAGAAAAATCAGGAAGAAACAGAAGGGATGCATACTTGCACTGCAGAGCAAAACATGCTGGGGCTCTGCGTTTAATTTGGAAGAAAAAACAGTTTGCCAGACAGTGGGAGTGTTTGTAGGACACAGGAACAGATTGCCTTCAACAGAAGACACTTTTCAGAGAAACTGTCCCAGGCTGAGAGCAGAGCTGTGCACTGCAGTGGCAGCTGGGTGGCACAGGAGGAGTGAGGGCCAGCAGCTGGGATGGAGGTTTGTGGGATGGACACAGATGGAGCAGGACTATCATGTTCCAGCAGAATTTTCCAGAGTTGGAGAGAAGGTCTGGTGAAGGACTGTCAGAGCCATTTCATAGAATGAACCATAAACTGGTTTGGGTTGGGAGGGACCTTAAATCCCATCCAGTGCCATCCTTGCCATGGGCAGGGACACCTTCCCCTGTCCCAGGTGCTCCAGCCTGGCCTTGGGCACTGCCAGGGATCCAGGGGCAGCCACAGCTGATCTGGGCACCCTGGGCCAGGGCCTGCCCACCCTCACAGCCAGGAATTCCTTCCCAAAATCCCATCTAACCCTCTGGCAGTGGGAAGCCATTCCTGTTGTCCTGTCCCCCCATGCCTTTTCCCAAGTCCCTCTCCATCTCTCTTGGAGCCCCTTTAGGCTCTGGAATGGCCTGAGGTGTCCCTGGAGCTTTCTCTTCTGCAGGTGAGCACCCCCTGCTCCCCCAGAGCATCACTTCAGAGCTCCAGCACCAGAACTGAGCAGGGACAGGGACCCTGGGGGTGACCCACAGTGAGCTCAGTGGCAGCAGCAGCTCCAGGGGAGCAGCTCTGAGCTGCAGCTCCAGGGCAGAGCAAGGGCAGCCACAGACTCGTGCTGGGGGAAGGAAAGGAGGGGGAAGCACCAGCAAGGGGAGACAGGCTGGTCCCAAGTGAAGAAAACAAGTGGGATGCAGCCAAAGCAAACAGGAGACAGATCTCCAAGGCTGTGGGAGCAGAGGAGGAAAACAGGGATGTGCTCAGGGAGCCTTTTCCAGGGGCTGGGGGAGCAGGGAGAGGGTGCCATGCACACAGCCAGGGACTGGCCACCTATTCCCATCCTGCACATCTCAGGGAGCATCCAGGCAGCCCAGCAGCTCTTCACCCTGGGCAACAGAACAGTCAAACATGCTGTGGAGCAGGCCAAAACTCATGGAGTGCCACGAGAGGCACGAGGAGGAGCAGCTGCACCCACAGGCCCAGATGTTGTTATTATTGTTATTGTTATTTGATTTACAGCAAGCTCAGAAGCTGAGAGAGGTGACACCATGGTGTAGAGACACCCCTCCAGCCTGAGGGCAGCCAGAGGGTTTGCCTGCTGGCTGGTCCAGCAGGGAAGAAGCAGAAAGTGGATGTGCCACGACTGACAGGAGGACGAGTCTGGGCAGCTTTGAAAAACACAGCCCCAGGAAAAACCTGTTTGTTGGGATGGAGCCTGTTCCTGCACCCAGGGTGCTGGCACAGGGGAACCAGCTGGAACATGAGTCCCTGCAGACAAGTACCAACCCAAAAACCAGTCAAGGCTGACCAAAAGATGGCATAAAGAGCAGGAGAGAAAAACCCAGCCCAGCCAGAACAGGAAGAAGGAGTTGGAGGACACAGAGTGAGCTGTAATTCCACAAGGAATGCAGCTACACCACGGGAGCAAGGCCCACTGAGCAAACTGCCCAGCACAGCCTGCTCTCCAGGAGAGAATAAAGAACTAAAAGTCACTTTCAATCCACTTCCAGAAAGTCCCATTAAAACTCAGTTAAATCAAGTGCATCTCCTAAAACAAGTGCATCTCCTCCTTGGCTCATAAGTTCTGGGAAAGGAAAACAGCTTTGTCATGTAAAATGGACTGTGTTTACATCTACGTAACTGTGGTGTTTTACATACAAAACGTCAAGAAAAATACAAAAAGAGAGAAAAACATATTGTCCACACTCTACCAATAGTAGGTGGCCACCTGACATTACTGGAAATACCTTTAATTGCACCAAATGCATTAAAAAAGGCCTTGAGCTTGTTGTGCTTCGTGGCTGGGCCTCCCCTACAGAGGCATAAAGCTCCCCAGTTTCCAGCTATTCAGCAGAAAAGAGGCACAGCACAGCTAAACTGGCTTGTGCTCATTCCTGCCGACCTCACAGGGAGAATAAATACATTGAACATCAAGAGGAGTCCAGGTATTACTCTAAGCAGGCTCTATATAATTACTAAAAATAGATGCTATGGAAAATCCCTGTGCTTTAAGGCACTGCAGCTTTGGGCCAAATTCCGGAGGCTGTCACAAGTGACAATGTGCACGTTTGTTCAGCAGCAGCACAGCCACCTCGAGCTGATTGGGGACACTGTAATGTATGTTTTACTAATGAATTTAGTGCTGGCCGTGCCAGATCAGCCAGTTTATTTGGGCACATTCCTGCAGATTGTGCATCGACTTGGAGCAGAAAGGGAATTCTGCACTTCTGCAGCGCTGTGGAATAAAGGGGATGTGTTCTCCCCGTCAAGGAGCACATTTGGCACGCTGAACAAGGCTCTTGAAGGCTTTGAGGAGAGCCTACTGCAGCATGATTAGAGTCTCTTGCGTTTTGGAATGGACTCTTTGGGGGAGAAAATATTTTCTCTGTTGCATTTCCTAGATAATCTTGAGGATCTGGGGAGGAATGATAGAAAAAATCATTTTTGCTCAGAAGAAAAGGTGTTAGGAGCCCAGTGTTGTGTTGTTTCCATCAAGGAAGCAGGAAGGAGGTTCTTCTCACCGCCCTCCTCTTCCAGCTGTGGATAAAAGGTGATGGTGTCACTAAGGCTGCGCTGGGAGCTCTGTACTGGGGCTCTCCCATCTTCATCCCTTTCCAAACACTTCTCCCTCTCCTGATGTCTGATGGCTGCAGCCTGGCATTAAGCAAACCAGGGAAGCTCCTGTTGCTCATCTCACCTGTGCTAGAGACAGGAAAATCCAGAAGTGCCTGGGTGAGCAGAGCAGGGATCTGCATTTACAGCTCTGTTGCATTCCCTCTCAGAGCTCAGCCAAGAGAGAAAACACAAGCATTATTAGGCTGGGAGAGGAGTCAGCATTTCCAAGTGAAAACTCTTCCCGTGTAAGCAGGGGAGAAAATCTCATTTCATACAATTTGTCACTCCCCTTTGATTAAGTCTTAAGTTTTCCACGTTTTTCACCCTCTGTGCTTCTCCATCCCCATCTCCCCGCAGCCGCCCAGTCACCCCTTCCACAATTCCCAGATTGTGCTTTAACCAACAATACCCCATCTGAAAGGCTATTATGCAGATCCATGAATACATAATTCAAAATCCAGCTACCACAACAGTCGCCCTTAACTTTTTTTAACCCCATTGTGGGCCGGGTGGCGACGTTCAGCTGCGACAGCCGACGGGGGAAATATGACACACGCAGGTTTTCCCACAGCCTTTCGCCCCTTCCCCAGGCTAATCCCATTGAGAGCACAATCCCATCCCCAGCACAATGCAGGGATCCCCGCAGCTCAGCCTGCCCGTGCCAGGGGGATGCCCTGGGGTTTGGGGGGGCAGGAAGAGCCCCTGAGCAGGGATCCAAGTCTGGCTGCGGACGGCGGAGCCGCTGCGTGAGTCTGGGTGGGAGAAACGCTCATTTGTGACTGCAGAAATGTCTGCTGTGAAATGAAACAGCAGAAAAACCCTACTGAGTAAATATCCCTGTGCTCACAGGGGTTTGTTTCTGCCCGCTGCCTTCCTCCTGACTTTTTAGAGAACTCTGAAAAACCAAGCTTTATAATCAGCATCCACACACCTCCAAAGCAAAAGCAGTTCTTGCAGGGGTAGCTGAGTGTATTTTGTATTTTGTAACCCAGGAAGAATGGCCCAGGGTGCCAACTGAAATCTGGTTCTGCACAAATCTGCCCCCCTGTTAACTCACCCAACAACCCAAACACATCCTCAGTATCTGTGGAACAGCCCCTCTCATTTAGCCCCTAAATACAATTTCTGATTCATGCCAGCCCAGTTTAGTGTTCTCAGTGCTTTGCAAGGGTTTCCCAGGCAGCTCCATTCTCAGGAGAGCAAACAGCCACCCCCAAGGTAATTTTGGCATTTAAATTAAACCTCACAGTAGCTGTGAGCCTTTTTTGCCTATTTCCAGACAACTGTAGTCAAAGCCAGCACAGCTAGTCTGTGTCCTGTAAAGATCCCACACAAGAGAATGGGATAACCAACTCTTCAGCCAGTGGATTAACAGATTGTGAAAAGCCCGTCTCTAAAATTCACCACAAGCATTTCTAATGATCCATGGACTGATTTTTATTAAGTTTCCCACAAAGGTGAATTAGTGTCTTTCACTATGGCAACAGCAATAAAAGGATGTAGAATGAATCCAAAAGGTCCTGGCTGCTGGGGAAATTGGTTGACATTCTGCAAGCCTATTCAAGCAGGAAAGGGTTTCACTACGTGCTCTTCCCCCAGGTTGGTGGCTCCCACCACGTGTTCCCCCTCAGCCCAGGGATGGGACAGGAAAAGTTAATCTTAGAATCTCAGTCACAGAACTGCAGAGTAATTGAGGTGGGAAGGGAGGACTTTCAGAGGTCAGCAGCTCCAGCTCCCTGTTATCCAAACATTTCCACTCATCCATGTTTCTTATTCATAAAGATTCTCTTGCAATTTGTCCTCAAGCTTCACCTTATCTGTCATTTTCTTGATAGAGCAACTCCTTGCTGGGCTTTACCCCACCCTGCAGCACCACAGTGGTTCTCTGCACTTACAATCCCTTCATGGAATCACAGAATCATTAAGGCTGGAAAAGCTCTCTAAGATCAGCAAGTCCATCCATCAACCCAGCACTGCTAAGGCCACCCCAAACCCAAGTCCCCAAGTGCTGCATCCACGTGGCTTTTAAATCCCTCCAGGAATGGGGGCTCCACCACCACCCTGGGCAGCTGTGCCAGGGCTGGACAGCCCTTTCTGTGAAGAGTTTTTTCCTAATTCCAGTTGAAACCTCCCCAGCACAGCCTGGGGCCGTTCCCTCTGCTCCTGTCCCTGTTCCCTGGAGCACAGCCCGACCCCCCGGCTGTCCCCTCCTGTCAGGAGCTGTGCAGAGCCACAAGGGCCCCTGAGCCTCCTCTGCTCCAGGCTCAGCCCCTTCCCAGCTCCTCAGGAATTCTCCAGCCCCTTCTCCAGCTCCATTCCCTTCCCTGGACACGCTCCAGCCCCTCCATGTCCTTGCCTGAGGATGTCAGAGCTCCTGGTGGGGCTGATTCAATATCACCCCCCTGTTTTTTCAGGAGGAGGAATGGTGCATCCAAGGGATTAAGTGGCTCTGCCCATTCCTGGTGTCAGGCTTGGCCTGAACACAGCAAAATGGGGCATCTCACCAGCTCTGAGCAGCCCTCACTGCCCAAGGGGAACCCAAGCTGCTTCGTCAGAGCACACAGCAGCAGCCAGGAGGGACCAAAGCAGGGAAAGGAACTGCGAGGAGTGCTTGAGGTCACAGCCTGAGAGCCCTAATCAATAAAAATAAATGGTAATCTTCCCCCAAGGAAATGTTCTGTACCTTTCAATCTTGTTTTGTCTGGAGCTGATCTGAGCAGAGGGGAAAGGCATTGACTCCTGTTACTTTTATTTACTGAAATGCTCTGTGTACTGATGTCTTAGCCCCAGCTTCATCTTACCTTCCTTGAAATTCCTCCAGTTTGAGAAATGATTTGTGAAGTGGGCTGGCATCACTTCTTCCTTCTACAGCACTACTATCCATAGAATATGTTCTTAAAGCACAGATCCCCCCAACAGGAGGAAGAAAACCTCTCAGGATAGCAGCTGCACACTGCATATGTGCAGTGTTTATGGAAAGAGTAAACATGAAAAACAGACACATTTGGTTTTCATTCACTTTGACTGACCCAAGGAGTCCTCCCCAGAGATAATACTCAGGTCAGCACATAAATTTTCAAGTAAGTGTGCATGATTTTCACTGCATGTTCAAAAAGCAGGAAGATGTGTGGGGAAGGATTTCTGAGTGAAGACACTGACACAAAGCTGGTTTTATTTCTGGGCTAACTCACCAGCAGCAGCACTGGCCGTGGCACAGCTCAGCCCGTGTGAAACCTGCTCCTGTGGGCAGAAATACCTCGTGTCACCAGAGGCAAGAGCCAGAGGCTCAGACACAGCACTTGGAATAAACTACCCTGCAAAGAGCCTCACTGCAGCCAGCAGATGAAATCACGGGCTCAGATATCATTCAGCGCCGCTATCGCAACTCCAGCCGCGATTGCAGCTTCTGGGAAAGCATTCCCACTTCTCCCACCCAGCCAATTGCTAGGACAGTTGAAGGTACTTTGACACAGAAGAGCAAATTTTATATTAGCTTTATTTTATATTAGTCCTCTGTAGCAACAAAAATCTGGAAGCAGGTGCCAGAACACGGTCCTTTCAATTATAACCAAAATGTTGTGATGTTTTATGTCCTCTGCTGCAAGGCTGGAGCACACTGTGGTGTCCTGGCTCTCGTGGAGTCCACCTCATCAAAACAGCCCTTGTGGGCTTTGCCTTAAGCATCTGTTTATGCGTTCTGCTGGGCCCAAGCACTGCAAGGCAACCCCTCCTTTTGTTGATAATGGTGGCAGTTTCAGTGCTTTTAAAATAAATGCTTAAGTGGCCCCCAATTCAAATCTCTTACACTGCTTTGAAATTTGAAAATCCCGAATTCACTACTAACAGAGATGTAGCTGGAAGCACAGGAGGACAGCCCTGATGGCCACCAATTTATCTTAACTCTCCAAATTCAAGCCAACTGCTCTCAGTATTATTCCACTGAGGAGGTGATATTGATGAAACTCAGCCAAATATGAGGGAAAAATCCCTTTTTTCAATTAGATTTTTTTAACATCCCCAAAACAGAGTTCCACCATGTGACGACATCTTGAATTAATTGAGCTATGGGCAATCCTCGTTCTTTTTTGTGTACTATGAAATGTAGAAAACACAGATGCTGCCTGTTTAAACTGTCAAACAAGTTTCCTGATGGTAGCTCTTGTGTCTGCTACAGACTTGTTGGTTTAAGAAATGTTGTGAATGCAAAGTCAGAACATGTGTGCAAAATATTCCAAGCTACAAACATCGGAATCATCAGAAACTTGGTGAAGGTTTGTACCAACTCTAACAGCTTCAGATTTTACCATTTTCTGTTTCAAACACTACCATGTTTAACTGTGAAAAACCTCCTCACCCAAAACTTGCACAGAACTGCAGGCAGCCAAGTAAATAGTTGGCCCATAAAAAGCCTTCCATTTTTCTTAGTTCAGTTCAACAACAAAAACAATACTGCAGGTAATTTATGGCCCTCCTTACCTCTACAATCCTTGAAAAACAGGAGGATTAACTCGCTGAGAGCGTTGTGAAATCTCACATAATGTATCTAAAGGCCAGATACCATCTTTCCACGCACATTTCCATAGGTAAAATTGTTGAGCAGCGTGCCAAGCATGAGATCCTGAAGGACCTGACACACCAAAGGGAGCAGGGCAGGTGAGCAGCAGGAAAAGGGACAAAGCCATGGTGAAAACTCCCAGAAAAGGGTGAAATCACGAGAGTTGTGGTTATTTTACCGAGCCTGTGATGTCAGAGGTAACACAATTAAGACAAATCATTGAGCTTTTAAATTCATGATCCACCCTAACTTCAACATTTTTTTGGAGGACAAGTGTTTACAGCTTGGCTATAGTACGTGGCTGTGTCTCAATCCAGAGGATTTTTATTTCCAGTAAAAACAAGATGTATAGACAATTATTAACTGTATTTTTAGTACCACCAGAAGGTTCAGGAGATTGTAAACCTGATTTTACTTACTATAAAATACAATAATGAACATTGGTACAGAGAGGTTTGGGAAGAGTCCCAGATGTTGGCTGGAAGAGGAACTGGGGAGCCGCTTTCTTCTTATGTCAGAGTAAAACTTATTAAATATCCAACTGTTAATGTCAGAATTGAACTTTTTATTAAATACCCAGCTATTTCTACACATCACCAGTGACTGCAGGGCTTCCAATGAGGATGGACTGCTGGCTTTTAAAGCCACAATTTCACTTTCGCTTGATGCAGAGTAATAAAAAAATGAAAATGCTGAGTGGAGCCCATTCACAAGGAGCCTGGTGAAGGCCAGATATGGGTGGATTTGACTTTTCTGACCTCACTCTTAAGAAAAGTGGAGCCATCCTAAAGGCCTCAACAAATACAGAAGGGGAGGAAACCACTCCCACTCAGCAGCCTGGATTTTAATCTCTTGCCTGGCAGAGTGACACGCAGGGAGAGGGGTTCAGTGATGTTGGGAGACTTCACTTTCAGAACCAGCAAATTACAAAGTGAGGTGCCCGTGGGGAGAGTCATGACATTGAGAAGCTGCAGCTCCGAGGCGTTTTTGGATCAATGTACAGAGTGCTGCTCGTGGGGCTTAATGAAACAATTACAGCCCTCCTGCTGATTGCCTTTGTTTTGTCCCACAATCAATAGATTGCCCACTGTAAATGTCAGCGTGCTCCTGCTCTGCCAGGTCACTCTGCAAGGCACTGCACAGCACTTGGCTAAACGTGCTCCTGAGCTCCTGTCACTGATAAATGTCTCCCTTCCTAAGAGGTCTAAAGAACTGGAAGATGCTCCTATGTGCAGAAGAAAAACTGAGGGCACAACAACAAAAAGGAAGCACAAAGGGAGTGTGGATGGAGAAGCAGCTGTCTACAAGCATCAGAATCTTCAGGCATACAAAGTGCATTCCTCTCTGCATATGGGAGGTGTATTTTGACAACTTCACTCCTTTGGACTGACTGGGTTTTTTTAGGAGTTCCATCTTTCCAAGAATGTCCATTTTTAATTTTAGCAAATCTCATTTTTCTATTCAGTTGTTCTGCTTTTCCTCCACAGTGTAAACACTATTTTTATTTTACAATACAAGGCAATAAAAGAAAAAGATAGACTTAATGTATTAAAGTCTGACCAAAAGAAGATGCATTCTACTGCTCTGGGTTCCTGGAATATCTCCATCCCATTAAACTGGATGAACACAGGATGAAAACTTCCTGAACACAGGAGGTTTGAGGGGATCACCTGGGTTGATTTGAGGTGAGGGTTGTCAGGAATGATCCAAGGCCAGGCTGGATGGGGCTCTGAGCAGCCTGGTCTCATGGCAGATGTCCCTGCCCAGGAAAAGCAGTTTTTCACTCCCTTTACCACTGCCAGCTCAGGAAGGAGAATGTTCAGCACATCTGGGATTTTATGGACTGCAAGAATTTCAGGGATGAGGACAATCTCAGTTTGAGGACACACAGAGCAGCTGCTGCAGCCAGGCCTCCTCCAGGTTTCTGGGCACTACAATAACATATTTGTATGAAAAATAATAATTAATTTAAGTTTGGGAACCTTGCTTTTTCAGCTGATGTGTCTTTGCTTTCACCTTGAGTAACAGAGACAAATATAGTCACAAAACAAATGGGTTGCAGTGCCCTTGGCAATGAGGTGTTGCAGTCTCCTGACCTCTGATTTCACTACTAGAAACCTTATTTTGACATCTTTTAACTCCACGCAGAGGTGAGAAGGAAATCTTGGTATCAAAATAAGGTTAAGAATGAAAGAGGAATATGGACAGAGCAGAAAAATAATGCACATGAGACATTGTGAATGCTCCAGCTGCACATGGTTGGGTTGGAGCATGGAAAGGAGCAGCACCAAAAGCATTTGGGGACAGGTAAATCTGCAAGCTGACCCCTCTGTAATTGTCCTATGTGTCTTGATTTCAGTAATTTACTGGTAGTATAACATATCTAGTAAATTCACTGTTATAAAATTGAGATTATTTGTCTTGAAACAGCTTTTAATCCTGATTTTTAACAAATTTATGCTTCACTCAACTAAAACACCACTGAACTTTGACAACCCTATTTTTTTTTCCTGATAGACCCAAATTAAAAGAAGAGTAAAAAATTAAACTCAGAGTGAGATGTTAATGGAAGAGACTCAGAAAATCTGGATACTCAGACAAGAAATAACTTTAATGCTGCAATGACCTGCACAGGCTGGAAATGCCATCTGGTGGTTGCAGGTTCAGAGCAGTTAAGGAGAGAAAAATTCTGTTTGCTGGGACAGTGAGGGTTGGATCTCCACCATATTTTACTGAAGTGTGATAAATAAAGAAGGATCTGTGTTAAACAGAAAAATCAGAATAGTGATCATAATTTTGAAAAATTTATGAAAAATTTGAAAAATTTTAACATTTGTCAATGTAAAAACTGAAATAATTATTGCTTCGATTACTGGAGCAGCTGGCACTAGGGCAAGCACTAAAAATGTGGATCAGTGGGACAATATTTAAGAAAGCTCAATAAATTATCTTAAAACCACAAATTTTGGAAAGGTAATTGGGGTTTGTTAGTTTAAAGAACAGCAGGTTGAGTTGGCAACAGTCCCCAGGAAGGTGTGGTGGTGCTGCAAAGAGGAACCTCAGAGGTGGCCCTGCACAGGCAGCACCAACCAAAGCAGTCACTGCACCCTAAAGGATGAAAATCAGATAGAGGATATTAAAACTTTCAGTATTTCAGTATTTGCTGCACAGAATCAGTCCCAGGAGCTTTGTTAGAGATGAATGCACACAGTGAGGGATCCTCTCGGGGTGGTGGATGTGTCCTTGCTCTGCCCCAGCCTGGAGGAGACAGGGGAGAAGCAACAAACATTTCTTCAAATTCCCATCCAGCCTCCATTTCCCTGCTCCTGTGCAGACATGGAGTGAGAATTCCAACAGAATTCATGTGATTTCAGCCCTTAACTCAAGCTTGCTGCCACAAATGCAGTGCACTGTCCTTCACTCATTCTCCTGTTCCACAATGCCCCATTGATTCCTCCTGGACAATGACAATCAGATGTCACAGACAAAGGGAAATGAATGAAATCTGACACATTTATTTAAGCCTGCAGCGGACTAAATTATAAATAAATCCTGCTTTTTCTGCAGCACAAAGGTTGCAGACGGACTGTCCCTGTGGACTCTGCTCTCTCCTCACTGCTTAACAGACTTTCCAACACTTTCTTTTGTCCTGATAGCAATCTCTCAGCAGGACTTTTGGCAGACACATGCATTATGTGTCAAAACTGAAGTGCAAATAACTGATGGGAAGTACAAAAATCTGATGGGAATAGTTGTAATAAGGAAATGAATAAACATCAAAACAGTAAAATACAACCAGAAAGAATACAGCCAGAAAGCTTCTGAGCTGCTACTTGTCTGAGATCAGCAGTAAGGGCATTTTCAAAGATTGTTCTGTATTAATATAAAGAGCATTAATATATGCTGAACTCAGGCTTACATGTTAATTTAATTAATTTTCATTCTTATTTTAATGCTGTTAGAAAACAAAGCTCTCACGAGATGAGCTTTAAATGCACTATAAAATGCATATAGTAGATTAATTTCCAAAACACTTTTATTTAGAAACCCACTGGCCACAATTAGCTACATTTAGGAGGAGTTACTATTGTACATCTGCTCCTAACATCCATCACATTGACTAACTTAAAAAAACCCAAATCATTTGGAAAATGCAGAAGTAATTCAGCATTTTATACTCAGTGTGACTGAAGGTGCAGCTCTATAAATATATTGGCAGAAGATGTGGCTACAATGCTTTGGGAAATGTTGGTGATTCCCTGAAAAGTGATGATTTCTGCCCTGAAAATTGCCTCCACCCTTCCAAGTGCAGAGACATTAAGGCTTGAGTGGAGAGTCTGATCAGGACAGCACATAATCATGTCTGGAGGATTATCTGGGACAGTCAGGATGAGCAGGAATTCAGAAACATGTGGCTGACCAGGCTGGAGCTTCAGAGCGATCACCTGGCAAAGAAATTCACAGAATCTCAAAAAGATTGAGGGATGGAGACTCCACAGGAGCGATGGAACAGAAAAAGTCCCACCAACATTTCAAGCCATGCTGGTGCTGGGCTGTGAGAAAAGTCTCCTCCAGGAATCCAGAATTAGCTGGAATTCTGCCTCATTCAGTCACAAAATGATGCGATGTTTAGATTATCTTTATGCACACAACCCCAATTTCTGTGTTGCTGGTTTGGCTCATTAATTCAGACAAGTTTTTGTTAAACCAAGCTGAACTCAAATAAATAGCTAGTCCTGTCTAGTCTCCATTTGCAAAAAGTCTCTTTATTTTATTTTATTCTACTCAGAAAAGAAGTATCAATTATATTTCATGCAATCACTTCATTAATCTGGCTGGCTGGAACTAAAACTTCATTCCAAAACAGGTCATGTATTTTGGACATGATTTTAAACTTGCAAGTTCTCTCTTCTAAAGGCTGCTACCCTTTGATGGATTCTTTGATTTTGCTGTTCACTGGACACTTGGTTGATCTCCAGAATAATGAAATTCCTACAAACTAATGCAGAAATCACATTCAGAGCTATTATTTCTTATAATAATTCACAGAGACTGGAAATAACTTTATTTTCTACACTTGCAAGTCAAACAGGCCTGCTAAATAGCAATTACAAACTCAACATGCAGGTTCTTGAATTTACTGACACGCGTTGATGCTGGACATGTGTAAGCTTCCCATTTCTTTCCAACCAAAACAAAAAATTGGCATTTTTTAGCACTGGTCACAACTCTGCATTTTCTTACCACCATTTTATGCTCATTTATCAACAGATGACAGAACAAGGCAACCTTACATTAGAGATGGACTCTCACAAACCAGCTACACACAAAAAAAACTTTTATAAAATGGTTTGTGCTAAGTTAAATATCTCTAAATTCAGTAATTGTCAATTACAATATATTAAATAATATTGTAATAATGGTGAATTTTCAGCTCCACTGAAGTCACAGAAAAAATTTACAGAACTTCATCCTCAGCCTCTGTCTCCCTTCCAAAAACAGGGATAGAGGCATCAGTCCTCAAAAATACTGCCCCATTTTCCTTCTAAAATAACACCAAAGTGAGTCAGAGCTCAGCAAACCACAGGAGATGAACTCAGTTTGGAGTTATCTCAGTGTTGCCTGGTTTTACTTTTTAATATAAATCCATATTTGAGTTGAGCAGGAGCCAGGAGCCCAGCCAGCCATGGTGCTGCAGTCCCAGGGGAGGGCAGAAAGTGAAAGCACCACTTCAGACTCACAGGAAATGGTCATTTACCCCCAGTAAAGGTCCTTAAGGACAACCTCAAGCTGTGCTCAGTTTTTAGGTTTGTACTTCTCTCCCTTTCCTTTAACTGCAGTCCTTAGAAGCTCCCCAAGAGAAACAGAGCATCAGATAAAAGTCTAATCCAAGGCATATCAGCAACAAATACGGGCACAAAGAGAGGGAGCTCTCCAGGAACTCTCAGTGGGGACATTAAGTCTGCTCCCTTGAAACTGAACAGAAACTTCAACTTCTCCAGGAGCTCAGCGAGGCCGTCATTAAATGGCTTTGATAACCTTTAAGATTTTGCAATTCATAGTGAAATTCCTCAGTGCCTCTTAACTGATTTTGTATCACATAAAAAGGTTTTCTCATTTATTTTGGTTGCAAGCCATATGGGCATCACCACTTTTCAGCACACTGTGTAGGCAGAAAACATTATGCTGTTTGACAGAGTGGTAACAGTATTTTCTCCACAGAAAGGAATTCTTCATAATAACCTTCATGAGGATTATTTAGTGGTTCTCCTCATGGCAGGAGGCTGAGGTAAGGCATGGACAAAGCAGAAGGTACAGTGCAAAGAAACCTCAGCACCAGGCCACAGATAAACACACACCAGATAGGATGCTGACGTGAATGACCACTCCTGCTGCAGACTGGGAGCAGATCAATACTGCACAGCCCAATTAATGAAACATAAAATGACTTTTTAAAGTTGCTATTGAAGCTGTACTATCAATAATATTGCAATATAGACTAATTTCATATCAAACAGATATGAAAAACAAAGTTAAACCTGCATTGCACTTGATTCCCCAAGTTCTTATGTCTGCTCCACATAAAAATTAATGGTTAATGACAGTGGCCAAGTGTTTAAAATTAAATCAATGAATCCACGAACGACAGGAGATGCAACCCTCAGAGGGTAAAAATGAATTTGTTTCCTTTCTGGGGGAAAACCACACCACATAACCTTGAATAAGCATCTTTGTTCAAAGGCTAACAGGAAACTCTGAGTTGATTCAAGGTAAATACCAGCCCCTGTTATCCAAGAAGATAAGAAGCACAAATGCATTGGTAATGTTACAATGTTGTAATACATTACTGAATTATACAACAGTGTTATTTCCCCAAATTCCTACAACTTATATGACTTAATGGGGACACAGACAACGCTCATATATGAGATAATAAAGTGCTTTCATAAAGGATCACAACTTCCTGTGTTTCCAACAGAAGTATTTACTAAAATGTTATTAAAGATGTTAACCCATGAGCTGCTGCACCAGAAACAAAACAGTCAGTAAAAAAGCTGGAATATGGTATTTAAGTCTTCCTGTACAATTCTGCAGAAAAAAAAAAAAAAGCACCTGCAACAAAACCCAGCAGTGGTACCTTATGTCTTTTTTTTTTGTTAGCATAGTTCTGAAATGTGCACTGAGAGCTGCAGGATAAACCTCCCGGGCTCTATTTCACATTAGCCATGTGCATTGAAATACCCACTCTTGCTAGACAAAGGATAAGGCTTATACCAAAAACCACTGTGCCACTTGGCTGCATATCTTTGGTATATTTATAGTGCAACTGTTCTGCTTCTTCTCTGAAGGGAAAAGCTTTCCAAAGCACTGCATCCCCTGCCACTGAGAACCTACCACGAACTCCTACACTCACTGGGACCTCTGACACTGACTTACTGCTTTAAACAAATGAAGAATGTGCAGCGAAAATAATTCCTTCCTGTTTTTTAAACATACTGCTGAAATAAAATGGTATCATGCTGGAAAGTAATAGCACGTTTCAGTCCTCTTGCAAGATTTTAGGAGCATACAAATGCGAGCACAAATTTCACAGCAATTTTTAACAACAGATATCCAAGGTGCTATTTGAAAACATCTGTAACTTAATGATTCTTAATCTAGATTTAGTCAACCTTCATTTCTACAAAAAAAAAAAAAAAACAACACCTGTTTTTCATTTTGCTTAGATACTTAGAATGATTCATAATGCATAGAAAGGCTAGAACTACTTAATTAAAATACACTGCAAGCGTGTTTTTCTAAACTTATATTGCTAAAGCCTTGCTGTACTGTAAGATTTATTGGAGTTGGCCTCTACAGTACCATGTATTGACACAAGCCTGGCTATATACCTGTGTTCCAGCCTGTCTGAGTGGGCACACCAGCACACGACTACGGTACAGATCACCCCGTGGCAGTGCAATGAAATGTTGGAACCATTGAAATGTCATCTCCTGGGCTTTCAGCTCCTGAACAGCAGCATTCTCTCTGAACAGGTCTGTCCCACCAGGCTTGCATATTGCTGGACACTGGCCTCGTCACTGGGCCCCTTCCTCCTCTTCTTGTACACGCTGTAAGGCATCACGGTTCTCTTGTGGAGCACTCTCACCCTGCCCAGCTCCTTCAGGCGACCTTCATCGACTGCAGAGGCAACCAGAGAACACAGAAAAGTCATTTACAGTGTCCACAGCACCTTAATTTATGCCCCTAGCTTCAATGTGCATAATGAGAAGTGCATGAAGTAAGAAAAGTCATCTGCAGATGGAAGCTGAGCTGTGCTGCAGAGCGTTCCTGGATCGTGGCTGGCCCCAAACCCAGGCTGCAAAGGAACCGTGTCTGCAGTGTGTGGAGAGGTAAACCCTGCATCACACTTTCAAATGATGGATGGCATTTCTGAGAACACCTCTACTGCTGTATGTAAAATTGACATTCATTTAGAGCTCCTGGAGCCAGAAGTCAAACTCTATCTGGGGAAAACTCAAACAGAACTGACCAGGGGAGACTTGTCATTACAGAGCCCCTTGCAAAACCCACCACACCAGCTGGGACAAGGGTACTAAAACCAGCAAGAAGCCTCAGGTTGCTTCCTTAGGTAAGCATCAGGCAACAAAACACCTTCCCAGGTGAAACTCCCTGGCCCTCCAGCCCCAGTCTGCTTTTCCCTCAGTTATTTGGTTGTTTCATTCTAGGGGTTACATGTCCTTACTTTAGTCTGATCCCTGAGCTCTGTAGATCAACAGGGTGAGCAGTGCAAGCACTCCCAGGGTGGGTACAACATACAACACAATTCCTCTTCAAAGATACACACACCACAATTAAATCTTATTTCCTTCACATACAGACCCCTTGTGGCTTAATTTATCCAGAATCATACACATAAGAGTGTGGCTGACCAAGTTAAAACTTCCTTATTTTTATGAATCCCACTGATGCTCCTACTGCTCAACAATAATGTTATATAGCTGCTGTGTGTCAGAAAAATTTGCACTACAGAGCTAGGAAACTCTTTAAAGAAACTCAGAGAACTGCCACACATCTGAGGCCACTGCTGGATAAATTAGTAAAATTATTACAATAGTGGGAAAAGAAATATTGGACTTCTCGGAACTTTAGGTTCACAAAGTCAACGAAGAAGAGTCAACCTAGAATTTGAAACATGAATTTGACAATAGAACCATATAAATTCCAGTAATAATAGAGATGCTTACTGGAATGTCAGTATTTTGGGACATGAACTATGCAAAGTCTTCCTTTTGGACGTTCTTTCTGTTTTTAATTAATGCTTCTTCATGTTTTAAAGGAGGCCATGAAACTCTCTTCTGTGCAAGACATTCTGAAGAACCTATTCCTGTTCATCCACAGAAATGGTCTATAAACTTTTTTCCTGCAGATTGCCTGAATTTAGTATGTGAAACTTAATGAAGGCTGCTTTACCAAGTTTGAAATGACTTCATTACTTTTATCTGTGTTTTGATTCCTGACATGAAAGCACAATGTGTTTCTTAAGACTTAACTGGGAAAACATGGTTTGAAGGAAGAAAATCTGAGTAGTAGTTGCTAAGATTGTGTTCCCCACTAATTATTGTTGGCAATTGCTTTAGATAAACACCAAGTCAAAAACACTTTATGGCTTTCTCCCTCTCTTTGAAATCCATCAGGTTTTTGATGTGTGGCCAACACCTCCCTGATATCCCAATAAGTTGGTTTTACCACCAGCCCTTCTGCCTCTTCTGTTACATCCTCCTCCTTGCTGAGAGTTCACCAAGGAAAAAATCTGCAAGTTTAGCTTCTGGAGGTGACACAAGTGTAAAGTTATTTTAACTTCTTAAATTGGAAAGTTTCTATTTACTGCACCTCTAGACTGACTCCCATCTGTGCCCTGGGATGGATTCAGGCCAAGCTGAGCCCTCCCAGCTCTGTGCCAAAAGCACTTTAGAGCTGGTCCCTACTCACTGTTTGATACTCACTGATTTCAAATATTCCCAAAGCTTGATACTCTGGGTGAGTTCATCTTCTGGCTTGCAGTGCTGCTGGCCACAGATTTGATTTCTTTGAGGGACTAAAGCTACTGTAGCTTGGTTTCACTCAGCCTTCCTGGCTCAGCTGAACTCTGCTCTTGCTGCTCAGCATTCGTGCCCTTCCTCCACTTTTACTCCTTGCAATGAAAAATAACATTCCAAATTTCTACAATGATTACCTGTTCTTCCACTGACTCCCCTCAAAATCAAAGCTTTAATAACAAAATAACCTTCTGTAAAAGTACTTAAATGTATGTAACTTAAACTCCATCTGTAAAAGAAACATTATACTGAGATATTAAGTAAAATAATGTCAGGTACATAGTTAAGCTTTTAGAGATGGCAAGTAGGAACTTTTGTCACCATCATAACAAATCTCAAAGTCAGAACTCATCCACCTTTCAGCTGCTGCTGGTCTGGAAGCAACATCAAGGGAATTCAGGAAACTATTCCCTTTAAACACAATCTAATTATAGCAGAATAAATTTAAAATAATTTAATGGAAAATAAAAGCAGATTGGGCTCCGGCACACTTTAACAAAGAAGTTACTCTCCCAATAAGAAAAATTAAATATCTGCTCCTGCTGAGTGGCACATGGTAAAATTTGCTTTCAATTCAAGATGATGCCAATTGAATTCAAACAGGCCTTCCCTGTGTGGCTGATGCTGGGATACAGCAGCAATCACAATTCAAAACAAGACCAAATGCTTTATTACAAAAAGTTCCTTGCTGAAAATAAGAAAAAAACCCATCCTTCTATTTCCAAGCTTTAGTGAAGAAATTGTATTTAGTAACTTACATTTCTGGGAAGACCCTGACTGATCAGATAGTGGAACAGTATTAGGGCAATTTTAGTAATTTCTGTAATCACTGAATACAGTACTGTTACCACTAAAAAGTTTTTTCAAAGTGCTTTTTTTTTTTCCTCCTTACACTCTGTCATTTTTCACCTCCTGAGCTGTTGATTTATTACAGTCTACAGGAGAGACAGTGTCATTTGACACAAAACACATACAAGGTTTCATCCCTTCATTCAGTTACATCTATCAGTATAGTCTGGATGCTAGATACACAAAATACAGAGCAATCAATTATGTAGATTGAAAGTTCCTGTAATTTTAGGGAACTGGGCAACTGCAGCTGCCAATTGAAAATAGAAATATTACCCTGTAAGTCTCAGAGCTAAAAATATGGGTGAATTCTTATTGAATAAATTACCTGTCACTTCTTTCTTTTTCTCCCCTATACTCCTAAAGCAGTAAATTATTTATGCTGCAGTTGTCTATTGAAATTTGAACATAGGAGAGATTTCACTTCTAATTCAACCTTGCCGCTGTGACCCCATAAAGACTGCACAGAGGTGTTAAAATGTTCTGTTCCCAGCCCCATACCACTGTTAAATGGAATCCACACATGGAGGATTTCCTTTCTGAAAACACAGAGGGTATCAGACACGGTGCTAAGTGCCAGCAGAAAACAAAGCAAGGAGCAGGAGGGACCCAAAGCCCCTCGTGCAGTGGGGTGTCTTGGCAGGCTCTGGTCTGAGCTCTGACCCAGCTCACTCATCCACCCTCACCCAAAGGGCAGCCTCAGGCTGCACTCCCCAAAAAAAAGGCTCCCACACCCC
The DNA here is from genome assembly GCF_014805655.1 of Passer montanus. Classification (NCBI taxonomy): domain Eukaryota; kingdom Metazoa; phylum Chordata; class Aves; order Passeriformes; family Passeridae; genus Passer; species Passer montanus. The sequence goes on from NW_024366703.1 coordinate 15,022,611, forward strand.
AGGGATGAGGAGGAACGTGAGGAGCAGGAAGCCTGAGCAACTCCTGGACAGTCCAGTCCTTATTTCTTTGCACAACCCAGATCAGCTTCCCCCTAAAACTACAAGCTCCCTCCCCAGCCAAAACATCATTTTCTAATGTTGGTAAGCATTCCTGCTGAAATAGCAGCACGAAATAAGGAGGAGTGATTTCACCTTTTTTATTCACAGCAATAGAAAGCTGGACAGCAGTGTGCTTTTCAAAGAAATCCAGAATTTCATGGTCTTTTTCTAACAGCTCAGGGGTGGATTAGCATTTTTCTAACGTTATTTGGGGAAGCCCACATCCAAATATTTTTATTCTTCACATGCATTAAGCTTTATTATTACTCCCTAATATAAGCTGAAGTGAAAACCAGCTCCATCTGGTCAGAAAGCTGGGTAAGCACGTGCAAAGCTGGACAAGTGAGGCTTGGAGTGCAGAGTGAGCTCTGCAAGAGCCTGAGAGCCAACACCACGCTGAAAAAAGGGTGATGGCTCAAAGTTTCTGCAGAAAACGATTACTAAATCAGCTTTTTGGTGGTGGCTGAGTTGGGCCAAGCTGGTTTTGATCAACAGTGGTGTGGAAGGGCAGCCTGAGCTGCAGCATCCTGGGCTGCTCCTCTTTAGAGCCATGGCACCTCTTCCCTCCTCCCCTTGGACAGACTCCTCACACAAATGGCATTTTTTAATTTCTCAGGGGTATAATCTAGAGATGGAAGCAGTCTAACTTTCCTTTAAAGTGCTTTTTTCCACTTACAGGAAAAGAAGTCAGGAAATAATTAAAAGTAAAGTGACAAATGTATTGGCTTTCCTATTTTCTAAATAGGAGAAAGGACAACTGCCAATTTCCAAAACAACCCACATTACTCACAGGAAAATATTTCCTATACTTTCTGTACAGAATGGACTCAGAATTAGCAAGAAGACTAACTGAGGACTGACATTTCTAACTTGCAAAAATAAATGTGGCACTCCTGCTAAACTCTGAAATTATTCTGTTTCTGACCATAAGTTTAATTTTCTTTAAATGCTCCTTCAACTCCCTGGAATAATGAAACTATTTGGCCATCATCATTTTGTAATTCTGCATCCATACTGCACAGAAAACCTGGATTTTTTTCCCCCACTACAGCAGGATAAAACAGGGAAAGAAAGAAAGGAAAAAGGCAAAGGACCAACCTAATTCAAAAATGAAAATATTTAAATCTGTGTCATTAACTGAAACCTGTGATTCACTTTAAAAGTATACAATGAAGGAAACTCACACTATTTTAAATTTCCATTTTACTTAAAAATGGAATCTCAAAAGAATTATTTTACCTCTAAGCATTAAATCCACAGAACAAAAAGTCTGAAGATAAACACTTGACAACTGCTGCACTTCCAGCCCAGAGATGTTCTGGGGTTTTAATTTTGTTTCATGTTGCTTGTGGTTTTTAATTTTCAGTTTTGAAGCACTTAGGATTTGCATTGTTTTTAAAGATGAACAGAATGTTCCCACTTTTACAGTCAAAGAAAAAAAAATTCAATTTACAAGGAAATTAAAAGTTTCATGATACTCAAGCTTTCAAACTAGGTGTAAAAATGGCAAAGAGAAGCACCATCCCTTGCTGGTTACACTATGGTGATGTTAATTTACATGAGGAACACTACAGCCTTGTTGAATTTTTTTGAAGAAAAGCTACATCTGGTTTACATGACCTTGTCACAGTTAATGATCAATGATTTTAAAACAAAGAAACTGCAAAAGGAAGAAACACATTAACTTTTCAAATTTTGTGACTGAAACACAGGAGATATTAATTACTGGAAATCAAAAATTATTCCACTGCAATCAGAAGGCAAATCTTTCTGACCTTTGAATTTAAGCTCATTTCTTACCCAATTTAAAGCATAATTTCTTTTGTTCACCAGCAAAGTATAGGATATCACCCTCAAAAACATAAGGGCCAACCAGCAATACCCATTAATAGTCATATTTATATAAAACAGTGAACTGAAATGTGCTTTTTCTCATATTTCTTTTTTCAAACTAGACTCATACATTAAGGAATATTAAAGACCCCTATGCCTTGGGGTACAAAACTACTAACTCAAACCAAAATAAGAGTACAGTTAAAATGAAGGAAAAACAACAACACACAAAAATCCAATGAAAAGAATTCTTAATTAAAACCAGAATGCACAAGTCACAAAGGAAGTACAGTAAAATGCTCAGGATATTTTCAATCAGCCAAATCTTTGCAGTTACTCTAACGAAAAATAGGAACTTTTGAAATCACTGTTTAAAAAGAACGTGTTTGTAAAGCGGGAAAACGCACCTTTATCAAAACATTAACATCCTTAAAACAGGGAAATTACAATTTTATAGGTATAAGTATCCAAAAATGGGCAAAGACAGGAAGTTGCAATGAGGAGAAATCCTGAAGGCATCTTCCAACCGGAATTTTGGGCTTTGTGCCTGAACTGCTACGAGTGGTTTACGCTGCGGAGCTCCACGGCGAGGAGCGGCAGGCGGATCGCGCTCGCCCCGCTGTGCCACGGAAACAATAACTCACTGTGCTGGGACTCCCCTTATTCCTCCAGCAAAGGGGAGCAGGGGCCACTGGAAAACCTTTCCTGTCCATGCAGCACCTCACAGCAGCTCGGGGCTCAGCTGAAATTCACAGCTCCTGCCTTACCTGGAAACAATTCCTGCCCAGCGCTAAAATCCAACTGCACATGCTTGAAGGAGATGCACATAAAATAACATGCATAAAACTCAGAGTTTAGTTGAGGAGCTCTCATATAATACAATTATTCTTGCCTACTTCAATATATTATCCTGAAAAAAGGCGTCTGGAAAACGTCTACTGTTAAAGACTTAAATCACAGAATCACAGAATCATTCCACTTGGAATCCACTCAAACACCATCAAGTCCATCCATGAACCCAGCACTGCCAAACCCACTAATCCATGTCCCCAAGTGCCACATCCACAGAGTTTTTAAAACCCTCCAGGAAGTGTGACTCCAGTGCTGCCCTGGGCAGCTGTTCCAGGGCCGGACAACCCTTTCCATGAAGAAACTTCTCCTAATATCCAACCAAAACCTCCCCTGGTACAAGCTGGTGCTGTTTCCTCTTGTCCTACCAAGGACTGATACTGATATTCCTCCAAGGATTTGTGTTTTAGGAATGCAGTGCAAAAAAAACAAGTAGTACCTGGGAAAATGTTAGTTAAATGGGACTGAACACTTCCCATTTGAAAACAGCATCCAGCGCCTCCAAAGTCAAGATACTATGACAACAACAACAAAAAAGAAATATAATCTAGTCAATGGCAAGTTGACAAAGATAACTTCATTACTTTTAGATGTTCTTCCAGAGGACAAAATGAAGTAGACACTTCAAAAGAAGCTGAATCTTTAACACTGTTCTTGATGACTTCAAATATGAGAAATGAGAATGTGAATTGCCAATGAAGAATATTAACTGCACAGCCAGGACACTTTGGCCTTGTTTTCTTTTTTTTTTTCATTTTAACTACATTTTTTGGTTATCTAATCAACTTCCAGCCTTCAGTTTAAGTGCACTGTGCAGACAAGGGCCCAAAGCAGAACCACAGCACAGGTACAGCTCTGTTTTGAAGGCAGGGACACTGTGAGATGCTCTCCCATCCCTGGGATTCTCTCATTCCTGTGCACACTCTCCCTAACCCAGGTTTCCTGACTGCAGCTCCAGGCTCTCAGCAGCCTGCACAAGGCATTTTTGCAGATCAGAACCAGCAAAGTCAAAGCTTTACAGGCTCATTCATGGCCTGACCCATTTTTGATGGACCCCAGAGGCATTTCTAACACCCAGCTTTGATTCTGGGGAGTTTTATTTACTCTGAGTCAGCACTGGGAAACCTGACCAAGCTTTCTGCTGCATCAGATGTGTGTCCTCTACACTTCTCAGAACCTTTGTTAGCTGAGCTTTTCTGTTCCTTGAAGTATCCAAGTTATTTAAAAGAATACAGGAATGTTCTGCATTTTGAGTTATAAATTTCTCTTCAGAGACAGAAGGGGAAATCACAGTTAATATCCAACAAGCACTTGGAAACAGCACATGAAAGCAACTCTAAGTCACTGGCTAGCAGGCCATGAAAACTGCACAGATATCTTTGCAGAGACCATAGCATGGGACCTGTCATCTCAGGAACATAAAGTGACTGTTACTGGTGGGAGAGACACATCAAACACATTATTAAATTAATAATGAATTAATGGCTGAGAATAGTAATGCATCTTAAATGGGAAAGATTAGGGATGGTGATGATGGTGATGACAGGACAAGGGGGAATGGCTTAAAGCTGCACAAGGGTTGGATGTAGATGGGATATTGGGAAGAAATTGTTCTCTGTGTGGGTGCTGAGCCCTGGCACAGGTTCCCAGAGAAGCTGTGGCTACCTCTGGATCCCTGGCAGTGCCCAAGGCCAGGCTGGACAGGGCCTGGAGCCACCTGGGACAGGGGAAGGTGTCCCTGCCCATGGCAGGGGTGGCACTGGATGGGCTTTAAGGTCCCTTCCAACCCAGACCATTCCATGATACCATTTGTCTATGAAAAGCCAGTAAAAGAGACAAATGTTAGAGATAACACTTTAAGAAGTTACAGCTCCAAAACAATGGCAAGAAAACGAGAAAAAATCTGAAGGAGTAAAAGAGTTAAATACTATTTATTAAAATATCTGAACTGCATAGAAGTGAACGTGGCAGAAAGCAGCAAGAGGATCTTTCAAGAAGAAGGGCAAAGTCCTCATTAAGACTGACATATGAGGAGGAAAAAAACCAGAGACAACAGTCAAACTGGGAATTACAAATGCAAACATTACCATGAAATAGGAAAAACTGAAGCAATTGGCAGTAGCTTATCAGCTAAATAAATCAGATTACAGCAATCAATTTGCTGGCTAAATTAATTAAAACATGGAATCAATTACGTTCCACGTGAGGAGCTGGGATGATGTCACCAGAGCAGGGAGTGAACGAGGATCATTCCAGAAGGTCTGACCCTGGCACAGGTTTCCCTGGTGGATGTTGGAGTGTGGCTCAGCACAGGCCTGTGGTGTCCCTTCCATGGCTGCTCTGTGCCTGGGCCTAATTACAGCTGTTAACTTTTATCACATTTGGAAACCAGTCCCACACGCTCATTGTCCTCAGCACGAAATAAATCTGCACAATCACTCTACTTGTCCCATGTTATTGAACTTTTCATTTTGCTCTTGTGCTCCTAACACCTTCTGCATATGGAAAATGATTCCTACAGGATTTGGCAGTCCTTGCCCTTCCCCACATTCCCCTGAATCTTCACCAAAAAAAAAAAAAAAAAAAAATTAAAGCAAAATTATTCTGCTGGAAAATCAAATATAACAACGTTCAAAAGGTGCAAGAGTCTCTTGAGCGTAAACCCACCTAACAATCATCTCTTCAATGCAAAGGGAAGTATGCCAAGATATCTTTATTTTTCAGGGAAAGTCCTCAAAAAATAAAAAAAAAGACAATTTCAAAATACATCCATTTGTTTCACAAATCTCTATGATGGCCATCTTGGATTAACACATTTTTGAGAATTTTGCAGTCCAAGCCAAAGGTTTCATGCACCACACCAGAAGTCAGACAACTGTGCTGTGTGAAGGGCACTGGTTTAGTCTGCTACACATACGTTAAATCAATCCAAACTCTTAAATCACAAATATTTATTAAAGTTTGCATTTTCTAAACCACACACCAATTCATGTCATGGCAGTTGCTTAGGACCCACAAATTAAGCTGTAACAATTTCCTTTGTTACAGAAGCACTGCATATGAGGCTAAAACCCCATGCCAGTCATTTCAATTTAATCCAAACACAGTAAAAAGTGAGGGAAAAATGTGCCTGGCTACACCTTATTGGCATTATCTTCATTGTTTACACATCTTGTACAATCAAGGATCACACTGGATTTAGAAAGATGCATTCTGATGGCTCTAAGTGTTCATGAACTTAATTAGAAACAGAGACTTGTAAGATGTGTCTTTTCTAGAGAAGCTGCTACAAAGAACAGGGATGTCTGTCTTTTTCTTGGTTACAGAATTCAAATTTATTACCTATAGCTGTGATAATAGTGGAAAGTTACTTCTTTAGAAGACTTTAGTTCGTGATCCATCACAGTTTATTTAAACTGTTTCTCAACGCTCTGAAGTACACAACGCTATCTTAAAAAAATAAATAAATTATAAGCAGCAGTTGTTGTAGAGCAAAGCAAGAATTTCTCCCAAATCAGATGATTGCAGCGTTCTGAACAACTGGTTTAATGTTTTCCATCTGTGACAGTTTTGCGGCCACATTTTCATCATCTCGAGAAGTTCAGTGCATTTATCCTTGTAAACATTAATCTGCATCACACCACCCTTATAAACATTAACATATCCTGGCCTTTGCATTAATCCCTCTGCCTACACCCAAATCCCTCTGCCTACATCCATCCTGCAGAGACACAGCCCTTTGCCAGGGACCTGAACTCTGAGACGTGACCAAATGGCAACCACAGGACACAAATATGTGATTCTGGCTTTTCTGTTCAAAGGAGGAGGGGAACAAGACCAGTATCACACTGATATACTAAATTTTTAAAATATATTGTAAAAATAAACAGTCTCTGTACTGGATGGAGAAAAAAAAGTCAATAAAATACTTGTGTTCAAATACACAATCAATATAAAACCTGTTTGAAATACTCTTTGGTAACAAAGTGCACTAAAAATTGTACATTAAATGTTTTAAAAATACAACACTAGAAATTATAGGTACTGAAATACTTGTGACAAATTATTTTTCTAGTGGAAGCACAAAAACATACATTTAAAATAAACAGTTTTGTACAACTGCACATGCCTGTAGATTTCTGGTTTTATTTAAGTTTTATTTACTAGAACTAATAACATTCAGTTGCTTGAAAGAAGCATTAAATACATAATGCAATCACTACTAAGAGGATCCAGAAGTTGTTAAATACTGGGATTTTTATTTGCATTTTACTACTCTAGCTTACTATGAGCAGCAGGAAAGATAAATATAAAGATGTATTTCTAAAGAAACAGTTTTTTCAGCTATAAGCTTTAAAAATCTGGTATAAACAATGTAATAAAAGTTGTAAGATTAATACAGAGAAAGACTGGAAACCTGAAGTAATTTTCTTTAGTTCAGTAACTCAAAAATGAGTGATTTGCTATGAACTGGGGAGGTATTATATGAAATGGGCTTTTCATAGAGTGACTCTTGTGAGTGTGGAGTGAGGATTTTCTGACCTCTCCAGAGCTTTGTGTGGTGTTCCAGGACTTGCTCCTGAGAAGGGGAACTCAGGCACTGATTTTAGTGTTGGCTTGGGTTTAAGTTTTGTTTTATTCTGATGGTTAAGGCTTGCATGTGAACACAAGGCAATTTCAAAGCTTTTTGGATGTCAACATCTGTCCTTTGTGCACAGCCTGAGACTGGGAAGCAGAGAACAGAGAAATCCTCTCCTCTGGATTCCACTGCCCATCGTCACTTTGGCTCACACCAGCTGGACACAGCCTAAAGCCTCAGTTCTGCTAAGGACTTCCACTCTGCTGGAAGGAAAAACGTCTTCAGTGCTGTGCAGAGGTGGCAGATGCAAAGCCTGGTCTGCAGCAAGGAGTGGAAGGTGGTTGCTGAATCATTTGGCTTTGTAATCTCTTTAGCTCGTGTATCCAAATAGCAGCCTCCCTTCACACCTCTACAAATATCTAGTAAGATGCTTAAGTTTGAATCCTACCATCACTTATTTCTTGCTCTTGTCAAGCCCTTCTTCTCATTGTTCTACCTGTATGAACTATTGCAAAATTCTTCCCATCTTCTATCCATGTTTCTGCCAGCTCCCACACCCTGATCACATCAGAGATCCTCACTTCCAAAGCTTCCCTCACTCTGCTTTACTCCATCTTCATTCCTAGCACCTGCAGGCAGCAATCTGCCTGCAGCTCCACCTCTGACTATAGCATCTTATCCCAGACAAATTTATGCTTTGAAGGAAACTGCTATGTGTCTCTCCATATTCTTCATTTCTTCTACAACTCTCACACTGCAAAAGATTTCTCCATAAACTCTGAAAGACAGCTAAGAAACTTCCTTAGACCCCTCTCTTTGAAACGCTCCTTCACTGTGATGTTTACAAAAAGGTCAGCTCAGTCTAATACTATTTAGTCTATTAATAGACTACAATTTAGTCTACTATCATAATTGACCAGGGAACCCAGAAGTGCCTCTCCCTGCCTTTATCCCACCCTTTTGCATCCATCATAGTTTGTGTTAACCATACCCTCTGCAGCAAAGAGTGTCTTGTCTCCAAGAACACACAAAGGCAGAGGAGCCTGTGTTATGCCTTTGTTACATGCCGTTTTTGTTCAATGTGCTGAAGAAAATACTTTCAATTTAATTAATGTATTCCATTCGGTGTCATTTTGATTTCACTCTATTATTAGATCTGCAGGAAGTTGAACAGATGTGTATTAGCTTAGCCAATTTATCAACTTCAGCAAATGAAATGGTTAAGACAGAAAAAGCACTGAAGTCCTTTTGAAGTGCAGCCCTCAGAGCTCTGCTCACAGAGTTTCTGCAGACACAGGAAGGTGGGAAGCAGCTTCCACCACAGGGATTGCTGTGGGCCATGCCTAAAAATCTGGATAAAGCTTTTTCACCTGGGTAACAGCCCCATGTTTACCCTGGCTCCACCAAGAACACACCACATTATGTGACAGTCCTGTAACTATGAAGGCTTTGAAGCCACCACTCCCAGACCGGGATTGTATCTGCCCTCATCTGAAGTTGTTTTTTAAATGTTTTGACAGTCCAGCACTGATAGGAAGAGAGATTTGAAGTTTCCCACTAATTTAATTATCATCCCAAAGTAGATATTTCACTCCATGGAGATATTTTCCCCAGACTTCTCCCAGGAGCAACAAACTGAAAATCTCAACAGATATTAGAAAGAGAGAGAACACGACACTGAGTTAGTCTAGAAAATAGAAAGTGGAAGGACAATAATATTGCCAGGATACCAAATAAATTATTTATCATTCTTTCCACACTGCTCTTGTTTCATGGGTAAAGCTGTTAGGGAAGACACCAATGAAGTAAAATCCTGAGGAGCAGTTTTGGGAGGAAGTCAAGGGGTGTGGCAGGCAGACCAGGGCCAGGAATACTTCAGCAAATGCTGCCATGTGACTGACCTGCTCATTCAGTGTTATCAAAGTCACTGACTACAGAGCAACCTTTTAATTAATTCTTCTTTCTTTAGCCTATCTCCATCTGCACTTAACAGCTGATGGGCATTAAATGAAGAGCAGCACTATCTCAATTTCCAAATTGCATCAGTATCCAAACCCTCCATTAGTGCACCACCTCACAAACTACTCACTTAGTTCTAAATAAATGCCTTGCTACTGGTTATTAATATCAGAATCTTCATAAATCTCTCTCATTTATAAGATGATGCCAGGTCTGCTAAATTTTTTGAAGTGAACAGATCAAAAGTGAAGAATCTGTTCCAAGGCATGAGTTACATAAATTGATACTTTCTTATGCTTTAAAATAAAAACCCACTTTTCATTAGTATATTTTAATTTTTATTCCAGAAAAGTAAAAGTAAATCTTATTTGAGAAGGAGCTCTGCCATGTATGTGTATCAATACTCAAAAATCCTTTTCATATTACAGAGGCTTGAGAGATCAAAGCATATAACACACTCTCCTGAACCTGCAATTGAAAATTTATTATGTAAATTATTATGGTTTTTTTTTAAAGGAGGGAAAAAATTCAGAAAATGTTGAACACATGAATTATGTCTCATACAAATTATTATGAGACAGTATTTCCCAAATTTTCTTCCATTACAGACAGCAACAGAAGATGACCATTGCCAGTGACTGCTTCACTGCCCCAGGCAGCAGTGAAAGTCACACCATTTCTCCCAGTTGTTTACTGGCTCTGGTTATTGCCCTGGGTTTCAATGCTGGAAGTCCCACTCCTGATAAATCATGCCCCACTTAACAAACATAATTACAGACAGTGCCACAGAAAGCTGATTCAAGAGGAATAAAGCACACGACCATTTGTATTGCTCTTTTAAAAATTCACTGTAACTTCATTAAACTCATATTAGTGACTGTTGGAGAGAGTAAAGAGTGAGGAAGGGAGCTGATTTCACTGGTGAGAAATGGCTTCCTCTGAGCAGCAACCCAAAGCCCCAAAGCCCACGAGCTCCCAGCAGGCCCAGAGCATCTCAACGTGCAGCTATGTTTTAATTTCCTTAAACCACAGGACACGAGTCCCAGCTCCAGCAGTGTCTGCAGTGAGATATTCTGTGCTGATAATGATGCAAAGCTTTGTTTCCCGTGGTTTCCAAACGCCTGCTATGCCACAGGGATTTCACACCATCCACAAGATGCTGCCCCTCTGCTGCCACAGGGTTATTAACACCTTCACAGGCACCAGTTCAGCACTCTCCCCTTTCTGAACACCAAAAGTATCCCAAACATCACTGACTGCCAAAATCATTCCCTTCTTCCTCCTAATTTTGTAATTTTTTCCCCAATTTCCCCTCACCAATCGAACAATGATGAATTTATTTAAACCTTGCTATTGCAGTTCTTATAATTATTATTATTAGTAGTCTTTCCATTGAGCAACCAAGCAAAAGGCAGAGGGTGAGGAAACGCAAGGAACTCAACAGCATTTCCAGAACTTCACAGTCCTGCTTAAGCAGCCTTCAAATTCCTTTAATTTATTCACATCCTGCCTTTTGAACAGTTAACTGCCTAGGGAATCCTACTAAACTGCAGTAAAAAGCATAAGGACCAAAGAGAAAAAAAAAAAGTAAAAACTGTAAAAAGAAAAAATGTAAAAAGAAAGAAGTAGCTGCTGAAGACTGCTGAGACTCAGGTAAATCTGTGCTCTGGTGTCTAGAAACAGACCCCAGTGTTACATGCTCTTGAGCTGAATAAGGCCACACATCTCTGAATAATATCACAGCCACGCTCAATTGTTACTCACAGGAGAAAGAAAACTTAAAAAGAGGACATTCAACAAGTTGCAATTAGTAACGGAAGTTAAGTTATCCCCTTTCCCCCAGGCACCACACCAAGCATGGTCTAACACAGCTCCCTTGGAGCTTACCACTGGCTCAGAGAGTCAGTAACTAAAGTAAATTAATGTCTTTTTTCCATTTGATTGCCATGTTTTCCAGTAGCATCACTATTGTGCTCTGGACAGTAACAATTTCAACCAGCCAGTGCTGGTAAATCACTAAGTATCTGTTGTACACAATGTGTAAAAACTGTCACATTACATCAGGATGTTTAAGGTGCTTCTGCTGTTTACTGTGCTCTTCACATCCACATCAATTAAACTGAATGTTTAATTGATTGTGAAACTAAATCTGCCACTCTGTTTCTTAACAAAAGCACCTGATGCCTTTAAGCTTCCCTAGTCTTTCCACTTCCCTGTATTGATTCCAATTTAATTCCTTTATGCATTCATCCAACAGGAATGCAAGTGAGGAACAATTACCGATTGGTTTTGTTCATGCCCAGAATAACAAGTATAATCTGAAAATAATCTGAAAGGCAGCAATATGTGTTAATTTTGAACTACTTATAGTCTACAGGACAGAATATACTTAAAATGTGCATTGCTTGAAAGATAAATATTTGCTGCAGGAGTTGTGAATTTATACTTTTTATCCTTTACAGGTAAGATTTCCATGCTGCTTCAGCAGCAGATGATTGTGACACATTAGAAGCAGACAGATAAATCACAGCTATTTCATCCTGTGCAGCCTCACCTGCTTTTCCATCCTGGTTGAAGCGGGAGTACTTGGAGTGCTCGAGCAGGGGCAGGCATTGCTCAATGGGTGTCCACACGTAGGTCTCAGGGCACAGCAGGTCAGAGGGCCTGTACTGACCCTGCCAAGGGGAAAAAACGGAAAAAAAGAAACCAAAAAGAGAGAAGTCATATCAGTTGCACGAGAACTTTGGCTACAAGCTGATTTTCCAAAGAGCAAGAATAGTTTTTAATCTAATCTGCACCAAATGAGGGTTCAGTGAAATCACAGGCTTTAGTCATTTCAGCACCATCTCAGGAGCACAAACTCAACCTTGGCACGTGATGAAAATGTAAAATTAACATAACACACTTCCATGATATCCAAGATGAACTAGGAAAGTTTTGGCTTTGCTTACTGGAACTCTGTATTTAAGTTATCCTCTGGAGTTCTGCTGAACTGGGGCCAACACTAAAAAACTCAGCACCTCCAAAAGCAGCTCATCTCAAGTGTTGGTAATTCTAGCAAATAATGGAAACCAAAAAGAAAAAAAAAACCTAATAGAAAAACCCCTCTGAACAGTCAGCAGGACACTGTTTTTATTACATTAGTGATGGAGTATTTATTTCATTGCTGCTTAAATAGTAACACTTTAATTCATGGAGCTTTTCCTGGATTAGCTTACAGGTAATGATTAGTGAAATTCTACTATTTTTTGGTTGATTTATTAAGAAGATATTCTTTGCAGACATTCCCAGAAACTAAACAGCCCTAATTATTTTCTCTCCAGCTACACAGAAAATCACCACCTCAGCAATAATAACCTCCCCTAATCAGATCTTCATTTGATTTAAAATAAGATTATTCAGCGCCCTATAACTTAAGTCAAAATTCTATCTTTGAGGCATTACTCATGCAATCCATACACTCTCAACATTCAGAGCCATATGGTGGCAGTAACAAATGAATTTTTCATTTGCAAACTCATTACACATCTCAGCTTGAAAAACAGCCATACTGTAAAGAGAATGAAAAGATTTAAGTATACTAATTAAAAATTAAAAGACTGGGTATTATCAGAAGTCACCCTGCAGTTGATGCCATTAAGAGTTCTTCACATCAATTACATTAAATGGATAATTAAGATTATCATCTTGAGATGAAGTTGATTTAAAAGAAAGCCTTCCATGAAGCTGAGCAAGGTTTTGGAAGGGACAGCCCAAAGTTCCTGTGGCTGCAGCCTGGAGGTGAAGACATTTAGGGACACCCTTAGGCAGTAACACCCAGTTCTGGAGAATGAGAACCACCAGAAATTCCCAGTTCTTTTTGTACTCTTACTGTTCAACTCTTCATGATATTTAAAGAAAATTAACTTTTTAAAAATATTTCCCGCCAACAGTAAAGTGTTTAGTAGGAAACACAAGAATAATCTGTGTTTTCTGTGATAAAAAGTCATCATTGTCTGTGCAAAAAAAGATAAAAATAACCAAGCTTCATGCTGAGCCGTGTCAAATACCTGAGGTAGATTTCTGGAAAGGTCTGTCTGACTGATTATTTCATTTGCAAAACATCCAGGACTGATTTGTAACTACTACTGTTGGGTTTATTGTTTTGGGTTTTTTTTTTAATTAAAGGCAAATTTTTATATTAAATTAAAACAATATTCTTCCAATTCCATTCAGAAACTTAAACCTCAAGGCCCTAGAAAATCCTCTAAAGCCAGAGAATGGAAGTGACATTTTTAAATAAACCACTTTGAAATGTTATGCTCTCTAAACAGAAATAGTTGAAAGCTGTGTGAAGGTAGTGCTTAAAGAACTTTTAATCATCATTACCCAGATGAAACAGTTTAAGGACTTGGGGAAAAAATAAGCCTTTTCAGTCATATTTTAGAAAAATTAGATCATAATTACTTGTTGATTTAAAGGCATTTTCTCAACTAGCCAAGAAGGCAGAAATAGCCAAGGAACTGTCTTTCAGAGCTGTTGCTTGAACACAGAAAATACAAGTGGCAAATTAATCTTTCCTAGTAGCATGAATTTAACTCATGGCTCTAGGAAAAGACAGCCCAGGCACTCGGTTTCCCTAGAACATCCTGCTCCCACAAATTCATCACGTTTGTGGATCCCATGCATGAAAACTACTATGCAGCCCTACTCTAGATTTGCCACTTACTGTTTACAGTCTATCATAAAATGGGATGTATAAAATTAACTTCATTGCAGCATTATTGGTTTGGTTATAATTTAAAAAACCTTCTTTAGCACTGAGCAGCATAGCAACATGAAAAATTGATTATCCAACCCATCATTGTAGATTCAATATTTATTTTGGGCATCAAAATACCATAATTTGGAGAGGAAAGGGAAAAATAGTTCTGAGGTGACTTCCTTTAGATGTTTTCTTACCCCGAAATTTAGGAGCTTGTTGATGAATTTCCCTGGAGGCACAGGAGGCTGTGGGGATGACACATAACTGACCCAGGACACTCAGTGGAATCAGAAGCAAAAATGAAAGAAGCCCTTGACTCTCTTTGATACCCTCCCGCCCCAGAAGTGTTTCCAAACACACCAGAAGAAGAAAGTTCTCCTGTAAAGATGTTTTATTTACTCTGCTGCTCAAACCCACATCCCATGAGTCACCCCACAGAGGAAGGGGAACCCAGGACGTGCCCAGGTGAGCTCCCAAAGAACAGTGTTTGCACTGTGTCTATATTGAGAGAATTAAAAAGGGAACCTACAGGACTTCATTCAATCAAATGAAATTACTTCTGAGGGATTTTGCCTCCCCCCACCCTTTCCATAAGCACTTACTCTCAATTTATTTACTTTCTTCAGAATACTTTAAACCTCCTATTTACTTATATTTAAAATCAATATATTTATTTATTTGAAACTGAAACACTACAAACAAATCCACCTCCTACCTGTTTCCTCTCTCCCTTTATTCCTGGACTGCAAAACCACCTAAACCTGAGAGCCCACACAGATTCTGCCTCATGTACATAAGCATCTGTACTCCAAGAAAAATGTTCCAATTTCATTACTCATTCTAAAATGATTACATCATCTAAATAAATTGCCTCTCAGCATACTATTTATTTTCCTTCTTATTCTTAATATTGCTTTGCAGCATACACCCCACATAAATCCAAAATAGAAAGGGGATCTCCTTTAAGGAAGTGCTGCAAAGGGATTTATCACGGTAGAACTTGATCAGATTTGCAAAACTGATTTTGAAAATCATTTCTCTTTGGCTTCAGATGAAATCAGCATTCATTTCAGAAGTGATTCTGTCTATGGTAAGAGTTCACAACTGAAAACATTTTGCTTTCTTTTATCTCATTATATACAAACTCTTGCACAGTAGAACTGTTTAAGTTGTCAAGACCATCTTGGGAATATTTAACTACAAGACTTTCAACAAGAAGTATCCTCTTACACACCATCCCCAAGCACTTCTCTCGGGTTTCAGCTTCTCAAACCCAATACCACCTGCAGATGAAATGAACTCTGTCAATACAAAACAACTGCTCATATTTCTCTCTCTGCATCTACATTTTGTCAAGACATATCCAAGACACAAAATCTACTTTTTTGAAATGTTTTTGGAATTTAAAAACTCCTGGTCTAGTGGAAGGTGATGGGAGTGGAGGATCTCCAAGGTCCTTTCCTATCCAAACCATTCTGTGCTATCTCCATCAGACTGAAGGGAATTAAATTCTTTACAGCACTATGAGGTGAGGTATTTCATACCTTTAACCATCCTGGTTAACCTGTCCTTTTCCCAATTTTGCTTTTTCTTCTTTGAAACAGGGGAAAGAGCCACAGGGGGAAACCATTTAAATTGCATTGTTCAAGGAGCATAACAACCCAATGCATAACAAAGGTACAAATTAGATTAAAGGTACAAATTAGATTAAAGGTACAAAAAGATTAGATAAGCATACAAAAAGATAAATATCTGACTAATCTATCAAATGGCTTGGCTAAAAAGCAATTCTGAAAATTAGTATGGCTAAGAAATTCCTGAGCACACAGTTCCTTCTACCAAGTCAACTCATTGCAACATAAATGTGACTGGTTTTTAATAAAAAATACCTGCAAGATGTTTTATTGTCACTAATATTTGTGACATTTTTCTTCCTATATAATATAAAAGAGACAATTTTCAAGGTACTTTCCCTTATACAATTAGACATGCTGCATTTTAATTGGAAGCTTCTGGAAAGAAATTTTACAAAGGGACTGCCAAGCCTAAATTAATACTTCACACCATGATAGTTTCTGTTTTACAGTTTTCAAGTTACAATCAGCCAGAACTTCTCTGAACTTTTGTTCCACAGGAAGGGCAAAGGTTTTAATGAGACTTTAGTCTGGAGATTACTTTTTAAATATTTTGCAAAATCTGAGGGATTTGGTAAGCACTTGAGATGAAAAACACCAGCAGAGTTTGTTTTTCTAGTCTAAGTAAAACTTAAAAAGTAAAACTACCAAGAAAGACAAGTCTCAAAAATTAAGGTCAAGCACCAGTAGCACTGAAAAAACAAAATAGGAAGGTTAAACTCACATTTAATTCTTTTACCAGGTACAGTTTACATCTGTATTCTATTTTTTCACAATAAAGCCATTGATCTTTTATTAAAAGTGAATTAAGACTGCCTTCATCTCCATTTCCAGCCAGCTGCATAAGAAGAAATGCTCTGCAAAGCAACTCCAAATTATCAACAGTGACCCCTTAGAGCTGGGCAGCACTGCCCACCACAGGTTTATGGAATTCAGCCCTTCCCTGAAAGCCAAGCCCTGTGCCTGGTGCTGCACAGACCCTGCTCCCTGATTTCATTCCACAGACAGAACCAGAGTTTATGGATGCCCAGGAGAGCCCTTGGCTGGTAACTCGACCTGCTGTGTGCTCCCAGGTGGGCTGCGCCAGCCCGCACAAAGAGCTGCACATCCCAACCCCTCTGTGCTTCCAGCCTCTCTCACATGGCATCCAGCTGGGTGAGGCCTAAAAGACTTCAGAAAAACAACAAAATCCCCTCCCCATGTGACAAAACTACCTCTACAAATTCACTCCCACCTCGAAGTCACTGTTTTAAACATCTTTTTAAACAAATAAAAATCCCGTAAGCAACAGGCACAGAATGAGGCAAGCAGCTGTTTATCCAGGAGAGATGGCTGGAGACTTCACCTTTATCATCAAAAAGTACTGAGCTTACAAGAAAATCTACACCAAAAGGGAGTTACAGCATTGGGTAACTCATTTAACAAGCTGGATCTCACCAGGCTGCCTGAAACTCCAATGCCAGCATCAAACAAGCAGAGTTTCTCCAAGCTGCAAACTTTGAAATAATTATGGACTCCACATTTTTAGGATCCCAGAGCTGCATTTTTGAGAGCTTAGCCACCTTTCTGTTTCATTAAAGAATAATGTGTTGTAATCCTTAAAAGATGTTATGAATAATAGCCAGAATTTATTTTGCAGCTCACAGAACTCGAGCACATGAAGTGCCAGTCCTTGCTCTTCAGAAATATATGTTCATTCTCATTTAGTTACATCATCATAAAATCTGTGTAATGGGAATTTTACAGGCAGCCAGGGAGCTGTAAGGTGCTTCCCAATGCACCTCAAACAGGGAAACTCAAAGCAAACATCCACCTTCTCACGCATTCTTTGGAATATGAAATTCCAATGTAAACCTCCAAATTCCTGTAAGTGAAATGCAAATTTCTGTATTTCCAACAGAAATATGGAATCACAGAATGATGTGGGCTGGAAAGGACCTTTAAGGCCATCTACTTCAAACATTTATCTACATCAATTAATTATATCACTATTACTTTTAATTGTCTTTCTAAGTGTTCCTCAATGATGTTTAAACTGACTGTCCAAAGCAAATTTGGAAATAATTTGCCAACTTGCACCTCTTTTTTGTTTATTTCCCAAGTCCATGTAATGTATTAAAAGAAATAATGATAAACCCAAAGCCAAAATAGTTCTGACATTTGTTTCTACATGTCAAACAAAATAATTTCCTACAATTATTGACTATACATTCATACTTGGCTGTACTTCACTAAACATTAAAAAAAAGGCATTTCAGAAGGTTTTCATAGTGTCCTCCAGGTAAACAGAATATTTCAGGTAAGTGTAAAACAGATTAAGATAATGAGTGAAAGTCAAAAAGGAAGGCAGCCAAGTTTCACATTCAGCATCCTACAATTATCATGTAATTATTTGGCTATTAACTACCTACAATGCTCTTAACCCACCACAAAAGTGGAATTCAATTAAATTTATCTTAAATTTCACTGAGATTGATGGTAAATCTCAGCACTTTATTTGCCTAAGGTGCTCTGCAAAGAAGTACTTTTAAAGAAATGCTCCCCTTTCCCCTCAAAACACCTTCAGAAACTTTTACTGTTTCTTTGTTTTCCCAATATGTGCTACTCCTGAATTGGATTTTGCTATCTTCATAGCTTAGTGTACACTCCAAATAGCTGCTTTCCCCTTGTCCTCTTTCCTAGAAATTATCTGAAATATTGAACACTTCCAAGCTTGTTTTTGATACTGGAAACAGCCAACAGGTGTCTGAAAAGGCTCATGGGCTGCGAGAGAAAAAACTGCTTTATTTACAAAAAGGGAACAGTTGGGACAGCTTTTGATTTTTTTTTTCCTTTCCCCTTTAGTCTCCAAGTCTGTGCAGCTCTTCTTCCTCCTTTTTATGCCAATATTATCTTTCCCTCCACTCAATGAGCAGAACAGACCAAGGGAGGCTCTGGGTGTTTATGTTGAGCTCCAAGCTCTGACCTGAGGCACGTTAATATTCCAACACTCCATCCACAGATCCAAGAAGCCAACAAAGTGCTGCCTGAGATAAAGCACATCCATGCCCACACTCCAACAGCTCTCCTCTCTAACACCACTGTATTAATCAATGAGATAATTCTGGTTTCAAGTTGTAAAGACAGCAGTAATTAGCATGGTTGAGAGCCTTAGAGAGGGCTGCTGCTTCATCTCTTCCTTATCAGCTTGGGATGCAACTGCCCAGAGCTGGAGATAAGACACAGCTCTGGGCATCCTCTCACAGCCACTTTCCAGCCCTGCTCTCTCCTCCAAGACTCCTTGCTAAGAGTTTGTCCTTTGTCATTTATAAAAAGCAGTAAAGTGAGAGTTCTGCCTTTGTTCTAAGCAACTAAAGCCACTCTGTTCAAAGTCACAGCATCAAAGCCACTGGGTCTGGAATAAATGGAGTGATAAGGATTGCACAAAAGAGGAAAAAAAAATCTGTATGTTCAGGAATTACATCATAAAAATTTGATGACTAGATAGACACACTCATATTTACATGAATACTTAAGAAAATTTAATTTAAAGATTTGTAGTTGTCAACCTTTTATATTCCTGTTCTTTGAACACACAGATTTACTCAAACCACTGGGTGTCCAGGTACAGTAACATTTCTTAACTCAGACATTAAATATCTGTGCCTCCTCCCACTCCATTCCTCTTACTCTCAGTCAGAAAGATGGATAGATGAATTCACATAAATTCTACACTTGTGATTCTTAAGACTTCGGTAGCAGTCACAATTCAGATTAAACCCATCAGGCTGGATTTGCCCTGGAGATGGTGTTTCACACTGCAGAGCCAACAGTACAAACATTACAAAATGGTCCCTTCAAGACCAATAAAGTGCATTATTTATCCTGACACACTGCTGTTGTACCCTGGTTCCAGACCTTTGATGACAGCAACAGCAGATTTGTGGATTCTGGGCTGCCCTAGGATGACTGTTTATCCAAAGCTGAAATAATAATATCCAAATCACAGGTAAGTGTGAAGACAACTCTTGAAAATGAGAAACAAAAATAAATGCTACAAGTATGGAGCTTACATAAAGTTAGGGCCACTTTTAAAGCATATTTTCTAAACAATTTTACATTACCAAACTATGATGTCTATTTTGCCTTCTTTACATTTCCCAAAGCTCCTTTCTTTTTTTCCCTTGTTTTTATCTCCTAATCTGTGCTGTACACAATGGTGTTTTATTAAAACAGACTATTGAAACAAAGCTTAGTTTTCAATGTTGTTACATCAACTTTGTGTTTGATGTACACACACACACACAAAAAAAAAATAAATAAAGAGGCTGATATGATGAGATGGTATTTACAGGAAAACTCCACTGGATGGAATTCCAGAGACTGCCACCAGAATATTAAGAACATTAGAATATTAAGGATATTATTAAGAATATGAAAAGTTTCCATAGCTCCAAATATTACCATTTTATCTCTCTCATGCACTAATATTTAGTACCAGTGACGCTAAACTGGCAGAACAGCAACATCTACATGAGGCTGAGATTCCAAGGAATGTTTCTAATTCAAGGTAGATTTGTGCACATTTAGAGACTGAGATTCCCTATGAGCTCAAAAGGTTGTGTGTTCATTTTACAGGAAAAATTATTTTGTGACTGTAAATAAAAAATATAAAAGCAGCTAACATTTTTTATTGGAAATTGCAATCTAAAATTCAGTTGGGAATAAGCTAATTAAAGACAGTACCACACATATTGTTCTGGAGCTGGAAGCCAGAATCTGTCTTATCTGTAGAGAGGCTACTCAAGAATGCTAAAAAAAGCAGCACAATTTGAGAAACTTCAGTGGAAAACAATAATAAAGAAGAGTTAAGCTTGTACATTTGAAGGCTATTAGCTTCCTTGAATTTTAGCCAACTTTTCCAACAACTTGATATTTTTAAAGTATATTACAGAAAAGTAATATTAATTGCCTTTTTACTGCAAAAAAATCAAAGAGTTTAGGGGAATAAAAGTCATATGATTGCTGAAATGGACCTTGTTTACTTTGAATCTGCAGCAGACACTCTTAAGACGACCCTAGCATTAAACTTGGAAAGGGAGATTAAAAAGAACTATGACATAAAGATAAAATCCAAGTGGGGGCCTCAAGAAGGGCCTTCATTAGAGACACACCAACTCTGCTGACTTAGGTCTATCTCAAAAGGAGTTTATTTTGGCAGCTGGGAGAAGCAAAAGAATGAAAAAAACCCCAAAAAATAACCAGAAGGAGCAATGAGTGCTTCAATCATGTGGATCCCATATCCTTCTCCTGAAGGGCTGCCATAAACTGACAGTATTTCTTGAGTTCATTAAATTAAATGTATGAAATTAAATGTTAAAGTTTGTTTTCTTATATTTAATGTAAGGTGAAATAACCACAGGAAAAATATGCACAACCTAATAGATCACACCCATGCTTTACCCTTAGAGGCACAGAATTGTCACACTGATATCAAATAGCTTTAAACATTCATTAATACCTCACTAGCTGGAGTCACATCTAATAGAACAGCTTTCATCTGTAGCTTATGGACATATGCCACAGGAAAACAAAATTAATTCCCTGTCAAAGGGGCTTCTGCTATGTAGTTATCAAAGTAAAAACACCACACACCATGTTTACTTAATAGAAAAAATAGATAAATAAAATTAAATTTCGAGAATTTAAATTAAACTGAGCATGTTTTAATTTTTTTTTTCTGTACAACTACACAGTGGGAAGCAGAAAATTAAAATTCAACAGACTCAGAGTACCAGCATGATAGAAATGGGTGTGAGGGGTGCACAATCTTTTATTTCCATTTTATAGAAACACTGGCTGTGATTATGAGGTGCCAAACAGTGATCCAAGGTAAATTAGTTTCTTATTCTTCTGTGAAAATGACAAGAAATTATTTTGTGATGTAAGATTCACTTCAACTCTTGCCTTTCCTCACCCTTTTATCAACAATTCTAAAGGACAACACAAGAGGAAAGCAGGTATATTCTATCTATTATAGAATACAGGTATATTATATCTATTCTTATTATCAGGTCTATTATATCTATCCATTATATCTATAATATCTATCTATTATTTTTCAGGTATCTCTGAAGTCTCCATTTACTCACTTTCTCCATGCACAGCTCATGCATTGCTCTTGCACTTTCATCCAACTGCACATTCCCAGCTCCTGGATAAAACTGTCCAGGACTATGCACCAACAGGGCACATGGAAACCTGCTTTTCTTCCTGCCCAGTTTCTCTGGATTTTTGACCTTTTTGACTCTCCTTTGCCTGCATGTCTGCCTCCAGAGATGACGTGTTCTGTGCTTACTTCCAAGCTCTTTTTCCCCTGTGTCCATCAGAGTCCAAGCGTTCCCCATCTTCCCCAGTGTCTCTCCAATGACTGCAGAGTTTTGCCTGGAGCCCCAAACCATCCAAAAGTCAACCTTTCATCCCACTCAGAGCCCCTTTTCCAGCTCAGCCCTGTGTGACTGCCCAGAGCATCCAAACCGCTGGGAACACCACTCCTGTCCTGGACTTCCCCAAAGTCCTGCTTCAGCCTCCAACAGGGTTTTAAAAAAAACAGCCAAAAGAGAACTTGCCAAAAAATCCATCCAGACTCCGAGGGCAAGAAAATAAGACCTTCCCAAGGAAGTCTGGGTGAGGGTAGCCTTATACTGAATAAATAATTTCATGCTTCTCATGCCCAGCTACCAACTCAGCCTGTGGAATATTTCAAGACATAATAAATAACAGACTAATTGACAGCTTTGCAAATTGTGAAACACTGATATTCACAAGTTGAAATATAGTCCTAATTAAGAATTCAGATGCATGATGTTGGCTTTAGATTAAGATACGCTATGTGGGGTTTTCAAACTTTACACAATTAGATCATGTTGAAAAACAAGGTCACTTTAAAATTTGTCAGTCCAGCTTTTTTCATTTCTAGCTGCTTTCATACATCTACAAACAAGGAATAATATTCTGAAGCCAGTAATTCAGAACAGTACGAGATTTTTAACTTCAAGGTTTTCTACCAATACATGGTACACTAGACAAGTCTTTTTAAGTCCAGCAATGAAAAATTGAGTAAAATCCAAGTAATTTATCTTTAGTCAATCAACACTGAATTGCACATAGCCCAGCAATGAAGAAACACCCTCAAAAACAGTGGCATATACAGGCAAATAGATATTAACAGTAATTTTAGGATAGGAGAAGAAGAGTAAAGTTGTAGGACAAAGGGAGACAACAGCACAGGAAAGTTCATTAGTAAAACCTCCATTTTTGCAGGATCCTGACTAAATAACATTGTGAAATACATGGTAATGTATACCCAATACACAAACAGACTATTTATTCAGACTAAAAAGCTGCAGGAGGAAAAAAGGCAATGATAAATCTCAGTCTTTCAGTGTCTACAATTTGTATTACAAGGATAGAGAAATGCACCTCTGCCAAAAAATCTAAACCCACTTGTCTCCCTTACATCTGCAGATTAAAAACTGAATAAATAAATACAAAGGCTTGCTTTACCAGTGTTCCAAGCATGTGTTAGAACTTAAACCTTAACAGCAACCAAAGCAACAGCTATCTGCACAAAAGATCAATGAGTATCTGTACAAAAATTCCAGACCATCAAAACACGTGTGCTTTAAAAGAAGTTTCTTCTATTGTCCATAAAAATGTTTATTTTCACAGTAAGTTTTCATTCATGAAACAAGCATTCTAATTTTAGGTCCGTTTTGTTTGCGGAGGGTTTGTTAAACAAGCCTGCTTTGTTTGCAGGAGAGGGGAATTTGTAAACAAAGCCTCTGTTCTTCCAGGAGCCCCTTCTCAGCAGGAGAGCATCCCACCACCTTGGGACCATCCTGGCATGTGGAGCTCCAGCCACAGGGCTGAGCTGAAGCCATCCCTGCACCAGGCTCAGAACAGACAACACCACGACAGTTCTGCCATCCCAGCAGAGATGGCTCGTGGTGTCCCAGACTGGAAAAGTGGGGAGTGCAGAGGGGCCACATCCACCTCCAGCCCAAACAGCTCTGAGAGGCAACAGCCCCAGAATCCAAACTGCCACCACAGCCCCTACCAGCTTCCATCATCCTGGAATCACAGAGCCATGGAATGGGCTGGGTTGGGAGGGACCTCAAAGCTCAGCTCATTCCACCCTGCTGCCATGGGCAGGGACACCTTCCACTATCCCAAAATCCTGTCCAACCTGGCCTGGAACTCTCAGGGATGGGGCAGCCACAGCTTCTCTGGGTAATCTCACAGTACTCTCACAGTAAAGAATTCCTTCCCAATATCCCATCTCTCCCTGCCCTCTGGCAGTGGGAAGTCATTCCCTCTTGTCCTGTCCCTCCATCCCTTGTCCCTCTCCAGCTCTCTTGGAGCCTCTTCAGGCACAGGAAGAGGCTCTGAGGTGTCCCCAGAGCACAGGACATATTTGCCTTGCCTCTCCTCCTCTCCTTTTTTCTCCTCTCTCTTCTTCCACTCCAAACTGAAAACCAGGATGTAGCTACATTAGTTGTCAGAAAAAACACTGAGCTGAGAGAGCTCCAGGGCTTCAATGCATTCCCTCTGAGACCATGCTAGATGTAAGAAATTGATGAAAGAATCCAAGAATAGGGACACTAAACAAATGGAGGGATAAGACACTGAAAACATGGCTAGACAGAGATATACTGAATTTTTGTTAAGCTGTTTTGCAGGAAATAATAACTGCCTGAGGACACAATAGAGTATGAATAATTGTATCCTTTCAACATGTTCTTTTTGACATCGACTTGTTTTCAAACTCTTCCTTATGTTATTAAACTCTGTCTCTATAATTATAAACAAAATATAAAACTTCTAATCCTAGAATTCTTGTCAAGTAAGTTCATTTTTATCACACAAAGCTAAACAAAATGAAATTATATGGGAGGTTTTGCAGCAGTCATTCCTTGTGCAGCTTTGCATCCATTAAGCTCGTGGCCCTGTAAAAGTGCCCAAGACTTCTCCCAGTTGGGCAGAACATGTTCCCCCATTCTGCCTCCATCTGAATTACTGCCATTTAAGGTACACAAATGTCTACTTGCATGTTTAGGAAAACAGACTGTTTAACATTATATATCCCCAAAGTCTTTGAGCTGAAACATCAACACTTCAGATTTCTCTTAATGCCAGATGTTTGAAAACATTGCTTTATAAACACCTTCATGTTAAAAAACAAGTTTGGAGGCACATGGGCTGGAATTAGTAACTATATTACAGGCTGTGTAAGTCCTCATCATTCCAAAGCCTGGTAATTCAAGAGTGTATTAAACATCCACCCAAATATAGGATTAGGGGAGTATTAAATTAGAACTGTACTTACAGAGATCAAGCACTTTGCTGCCATTCTAACAGTTTACAATCCCTGCTTTTCAGAGTTCAAAATAACTCAGAATTGCCCAGGCAATCACCCTGCTTTATTTTAAAATCAAATGAGTGCACCCTGTACTCGTGTGCGTGCATATCTGGAAACAAGAAAGCAGCTTCGTGCACTTCCCTGCACTTTTAACACACTTCTAAAATAGACAGCAAAGTGCTAGAAACACTTGTATGCTAGCATACATGATGCCAATATTTATTGGCATAATAGAAATTTAAATGACTAAAACTTTAATCAGTTTCAGTCAATAAGTTGAATGGAGATCGGCACATCTAAAACACGCAGCCAAAAATGTTCCTAAATATTTCTGCCTCATAATGTACTGTAACATCTCTCCACCTTCCTCCCTTTCCCTGAATGGAAAATAGTTAAAAGCAATTAACAAGCCACACAATGCCAACTGGTAAAGACTAAAATGGAAAGAACATAAGAAAACAAAAATCATTAAATAAATCATGGATATGCTGCCTATACTATCACTAAGCACCCCTGGAGAACACTAGCCCTAGTAGCTTAAATAAATAAATAAAATCAGTAATCAGGGGAACAAAAAGCTCATCTTGTCTTCTGTCCAGTCACAGAACAACAGTGCATTTGTGCTGGGACAAAGATAGATTTTGGATGCTATGTACTTTTGCTCCACAGACCCATTCTTCTTCAATTAATTAACAATGGAGTCATTTTCACAGCCCTTTTTGTCATCCCATCTCAGTGTTATTTGTGAAAACGTTTTCATTCTGAACAAGAGAAGGAGAGGAAGCAAACAGTATCCTATGCTGTTAAAAAGGATGATCTACTCCCCTGAAACCTTTCTAGGAAGAATCCCCAAATTATCCAACACATCTAACACAGCAAATTACTCTGAACAGTTTCAGTCATTCCTTTTAGAACAGTTCCATTCTTCAGCTGAGAACAAGTAAACCAAATCAAGTTTTTGGCAGTGAATAATTCCCACAGGACAAACAAGCAGAAGCCTCGGGGCAGTGTCTGAAAACACCAAGGGGGACTTTGGGGTTGTTGATTTTTGTTTATTTGTGGGTTTTTTTTAATTTGCGCTCAAAAAGGCAACAACTCATCAAGCTCCCAGGTCTCCACAATAAGGCAACATTTTAAAACCTTTGGGAACTGATTTTATTAGCTCAAGAAAACACTTTAAAGAAGCTGTAACAAAAATATTTTATTCCTCCACTGACCCTCCTTTTTGGGGCCCTGCCCTGTGCAGCCTCTCAGAGCCCTCAAGGATCATTGGGAAAACTCAGCAACACCCAGGAGCCTGCTAAGCTCCATAAACTTCAACTACTCCCTCTAACGCCAATTAAAAGAACAGAGTTTTGTTTTTAAATTATTTGCATCTAAGTAACAGTGGTGGCTACCACAGGTGACATGAAATAATTTGCTCCCCTACCAGGGATATGCTGGTGGTGTGAAAACACAATTAATTACCATCATCTGCAACCCAGTACTATCATAGCCTTGCTCTAGGTTTTAATTCTTCATTTTTTACTTTGAGCTGTCACTTCAGGTATTTACTGTAATACTATAAATAAGAATTTACTACTATAAGGAAGATACAATTCTCCATAACCACTGGAAGGAAAAACCATAAAACCCTTTATGCCCTGTCAACTCATTTAATGCAATATTCTCTCCTGAAAGAAAGAAAAACTCAAGTTTTGACACAGACTTAGCTAAAGCAGAATGGACAGCAGAGAAATTCAACAGCATAAACACATTTTCTTTCACAGTCATGTAGTCAGGAACCTTGACACTAAAAATAACTCAGCTCACATCCCAACTTAGCCCATTCTGAAAACTTTGTAGTTGCACAATTCCTTTTTTTCTCCTCCTTTCCACCCTTTCTTCGTGCCTCCAGAGGCTGCTATCTTCCTCAGCACAATGAAGGCAGAAACTCATATTTTATAAACAAATGCTACCAGCTGACCTCAGCAGCTCAGGACCTAATTTTAGCCACCATTCTCTAGGACAAAAATACATTGCCTGATGAAAATCTTCTAGGCTGCATAAAAAAATTACAAAAAGCTTAAAAAATGAGAGTTAGGGAAAAAATTGAGGGGTATTTTTGGTGGATGGTTGATTGGGGTTTTTAGAGAATCCCATAAAGAGACATGTTGGCAGCCATCAAGTTTAAAATTAAGGGCACGGCAAAAAACCCCTACAAAATTAAACCCAACAAAAACAAAAAAATAATAATGTTATTCTTTAGAAATAAAAGCTTAGGTGAGACATTAAGAAAAGGAATTTCATTGGGATGACCACTAAAGAACAAGAATAGATAAGAACATGATGTATGTTATATCTTATTCTATATGTTATACATAATATATATATTATATATATCGAAGTTAACACAAATATAACTGAACCTGTATTGCAGTAATGGGATGGACTACACAATCCATGATTCCACTTTTCTATTCTGGTTCCAAATCATTCACCTCTATAGGATTTTGCGACTTAAATTCCCAACCAAGTTGTACTTTTTGCAAGCTAGACTGTGTTTAACATCAGGGTTGAGGATAAATAATAGAACCTCATTAATATAGTCTGTTCATTAATTATACTTTTACTTGGAGACTCTGAACAGTCAGCAGCTAAACAAACTCAGACAAAGAAAATAATCATTCATAATAATGAATTGTCATCTAGATTACATGGAACACTTCAGAGGAGTGTACTGTGATACCTCTGTAAAATTAATAAGGTCTTAGTTAAACCAGGCCTCATTAAAGTGTCTCCCATTAAACCTTTCCTGGAAAATCGGAGAGAAAACATCTCTTGTGTAGATTAACTGGCTCATCAGCCAGCTCCTACTGTAAAGGCCATAAGTGAAATATGGCAGAGCCAGGAAAAGCAGAAGCTCCAGGCTTTCAGACCAAGTAAATTCCACTTGACAATATTGCCTAATTAGAGCTAACATAATCAGCAAAACAGTAAAAATAAGAGCAGCTGGATTTGGAGTTAAATGAGAGATCCAACACTCCACGTGTTGCCATCTTCAAAAAATGTGGTGCACAGATAAAATTAACCAGTTTCAAGGACTCACACTTTGGTGACAGATTTGACTTTTCTGTAGGGCACAAGAACTTTAATATTTTGTCCAGCTTCTGAACTGGCCTGGCTGTGATCAGCTTTACACAGGGACTGGGCCAGGAAAAGTGAAGAGCATTATCTCCATAAACATGTTTTCACCTTCTCCATCACAGCACTGCACAGTGTCCATCTCTGAATACTGAAATTAACTCACTTTTGGCAATTCTCACAAAGAGACAGTTCCAAAGACAAAATTCAGAAGTACAGTGTAGTGTTTGAGGTCCATCCAAAATTATTAAATCAGCAAAACTAAAGCTGATGAAGCAGCACTGCATCAATTAATTTGCTTCCTGGAAACCTTAAAAAAACTCTTAATTCCATGCATTCTTAGAGTTACTAGCAAGGACTAATGGGTTCGTAGAACTATAATTGGCAAATTCTGAAATGGGAATTTTGACCTCATTTCTCACATGAAGGAAAAAATTAAAGACATATGAATTGTGAAAAATATTATTCTCCCTTAAAAAAAAACAACCAAAAAACAAAACCACAAGAAAGCCACCCAAACAAAATCCCCAGCTCTTTTGTCTCTGCATTTCACAATTTACAGTTCTCACTTTAACTGCTAGTGGTTGCTATGGAGTCCCCAAATGAGCCTTCAACTAAGATTTAGTGTCAGTCAGAAATAAGCAGGGAATTTATGACTATGCTGAGTCATGAATTAGACATGATGAATTTTCACCAGCTACCATCATTCAGAGGATGGTTTGTCTCAGGTTTATTAACATGATCCTGAATAAATCTTTTTAGCAGCTCCCTTTGACAGAGACAGGCAAGTTACCTCTAGTAGATCTGAAAACATCCACCAGCACTGACCAACAATTTAACAAACTGTGCCTCTTACTCCTGGGTTTTTAAGGTAGGATTTTAGCTCACTTAAATCTTACACAAATTAGCAAAATCACATTTATTAAGAAAAAATTATAGTAAAGTTGTCCCAAATAAACAAGATTCCTTGAACAAGTAAAAGGTGTAGAGCACATCCCTGCTAATGTGCAAATGTAGGTTGTTAATGCCACATTAATCACATTTCTCTGTTTATTTTTCACAACACTTGAACTGGGAATCCTGAACATACAGAATATGGTGGGGTTTTTTAAGGACGACACGAAAATAACCTGATCCAAACCAAGTTTATTTTCTCAAGGTGCAATAATGAGAAAGAGACTTGTTGATGTCAGAGGTCAGCTGAGACCTACAGAAAAACAAACATCTGCACAGATAAAAGCCTAGAAATAATAGTCAAACATCAATATCCATATTACTTTCACTTCATTTCTACTACAAACTTGAGTCATCTTAAACTCCAGAAACAAATAAAAACCATGGATTTCTAACATTAGGAACATAAACATTTCTAACATTAGAAAAATAAATCCCCAGGGACATGGTCACTTCTCTCCCAAGGGAGTTCTAACTGACAAGAAAAAGTAAATCCCCATTGAAAATATTTTACCAGGAGAAATAAAGTTTCTGGGTCTGTGTCTGTATCTAGAAGAAAAATGGGATTGCAGAAAAAGGTCATGTAAAATTCAGCACAGCATCATCACCTGTACTGAGGATAATGGGTAATAATTTACCCATTATACACAGTAAAAAACAACAGCTTAGGAAAAAAATAAAGAAGCAATTGTATCAATTACATTCATTATCTTTACCTGTTATGAAAACATGGAAACAGACACAGAAACTGATATTCTGCTTCACATAATTACATTTTCAGCAGAAATCCCCTGTCAGCATTCACTTATGGCTGTCGCTGTCCAGAATGGAGAATCTCTTTATTCCTGCTTGCTGATGCTCAGAATAATGTGGTTTTTGCAACCTCTCTACAAGTGTCTTGAAGAAAAAAACAAACCTCAAACACTTTGCAAGAAGCTGTTAGAAGTAAAGGAGAAAAGATTTTAAGTATTCATCACTAGCATGACTTCAAGAACCAAAGAACTAATAACTTTTCACCTATGGTGTTTTTATTCTGTCCCACATTCTCGTAGTTGTTTATTCCAACATGTTAAGTTCCATTTATTTAGCACAGGCTTTCAGATAAGGAAAAGTGAAAGGAAAAAGCTTTTATGGAAGGAAGAAACGAAAGGAAAAAAGATTTTAAGGGACTCTGCAATCCTGAAAAGAGCACCTGCCTTCTGATATCCAAAAACCAGACATTACTCCTAGTCAAACACATTTGATAAAATACATGTAGAAAGATAAGGACTTTTTGCTCCAGATAAACCTTGAAGGAACATTAAAACAGCTTGATTTTCACATTTAACATATGTATGTCAAGTCAATCATGCAAAATCCTTCTGGAAGTCTTGGTCACTCTAAAAGACTTCTCAAAATCCCTTCGGGTTTTAATGCCCAAACTCCAGCAGATTTCAGAGGAGTCTCTCTTCAGGCACCAACCCAGCCCATCAGAAGGAGCAGCTGGGTAAGGCCACAGCTCTGAAGAGATCAATGTTCAATTTTAGCTGCTGATGTAGAGGAGGATCCCAGGGAAGTCCAGGGAGAAAACAGAAGGAAGGGAGGCAGGAGAAGGATAAAAATAATGCTAATAGGACAACCACAAAAGCAGGAATTACCTCCTCACTTGTACAGCTTATTATTCTCAAAACTTTACTACTGTATGTTTTTGTCTTTATTATTTGCTGTTTATTTTTAATGGTCCTCTCAAAAAAAGCAAAACCACTGTGTTGCCAAAACTTTTATTGCTTTCTTAAATAATAGTTTTACAATGCAGATACTTCACTCATTTATTATCAAATGGTGCTGCAAGCAACAACATGGCACTCTATAAGAAGCACTGACTTTTCAGGATATTTAGTTGACTCTTTATGACCTGTTTGCATAAAAAGTTGTTTTGTGCTAATTGCAATGCAGATTTATTCCTATAAACTTACAAAATTAATCCTGGAAAAGCCACTAGTTTCAGGGCAGCTCCAGTCCTCCAGACTACTCCCAGCTAATCATATTTTTCCCAATTTAAGGTAAATAGTAATACCAATGAGAAAAGGAGGCTGAAAGAAAAGATGACACACGAAGGTATAAAAGCTCTTTTTGTGTGGAGCTAGTGACACATTTAGCAAAGCTTTTTGCTGGTCAGTGGCAGAACCATAACAAGCATGTGCTTACACCCCCAAAATCAGAGGATCACATTAAGGCACGTCACATGAAATCTCCTTCCCTCACAAATTTCACTTTACACAGCAAAGCTGAGCTTACTGAAAACATTCACTAAATTCCATAGTGAGACATGGTGAAAGAGTCTGGACAGGGGAAGATGAGCCAGACTCCTGTGGATCTGGTGGACGTGGACATGCAGGCTACCACTGGATGCATTTCACTGCTGCACGAGGAGTGATGCTGAAATTCCTGAAAGCAGCCAAAGAAATTGGCTCTCAAGTGCCATAAAATTCCAGGGGCACCACTCACAACCACAGTCAGTCTGAGGTATTTAGTTTAAGAATGATTAATCACAGTTGAATCAGCCTTTTGTTTCTTTTCTGACATTTCAGAGCCCTTTCTAGTATTCCATCTATCTGAAGTCTGGCCATGACTTGATACCAAAGGAGACTGTTTGAAATAATTCCATTTACTTTGGCCTGCATACAAGTCTGGATAAAGGTTTCAGTCAAAACACCTCTTCACATCATAGAATGGCCTTAAAATGGCACACAGAGATAACAGAGCACAAAGACATTAAATCTGCTGTGCACTTCCAAGTGCTCTGAGAGTTATTTACCAACACCAGTGGGGTGGCCTCCAGGGGAAGGACATCCTTGACCCAAACAAGGAATGATCCATGCTCCAACTTTCTATCTTTCTACATTACTAACAGATAAAAATGATTATGTGTAAGTGTTCAGCAAATTGCTGTCAATGTTCTACTCTGAAATTGTATCACCCAAAAGCAATGATACATTTGAAGAGAAAAGGCATTATGTTCACAAGATCTGTGCAAATCCCAACATTGAAAAAGCCCCACAAAACCCAGAAGTAAGGAAACTCACATAGAAAACCTCACCAACAAATTCTTCCCAGCACAAGAACTTAGAGGAGAAAGGGATTTAAGGTCAACAGAGGCCAAATGGCTAATGCAAGGCAGCAAACACACTTATTATTTCTAGAAACACAACCTCAAAATCCATTTAACGTCACCCACCATGAGACTCAAAATCAGTGTGAAAGGACTGCAATGGAAAGAACAGAAACGACCTTAAAGAGTTCAGAGATTGGAAAATGTGAATTTAGTAACATAGAGCCACAGAGTGAAATTTTTTACTTGAAGGCTGCAGGATAAAACAGACAGAATATCAATCCAGAAAGAAAATCCAAGGTTCTCTCAAGCATTTCTCTGATATGGCTGTTTGCTAAAGGCGCTTCTTTTATTTCTGTAATTCCATAAATATGCTTGCATATTACTGCATTTACCTGAAATCATTAACAAGTACACAGAGAGGACTTAAACACATGAGAAGCAACCCTGAGACCAACCTGATTTTCAAGTAAAATACTTTCTTTATGCTTAAAACTTTATCACACACTCCAAAATGCATTAGTAAAAAGACTTTGCATCGTATGACTCTTGGAAAATTTTCCAGGAGACTATTTTCCAATGTGAGAACTACCACATCTAACAGAGCCTGAGAAGGTTTCTCACAAGGTCATGAATTTCTTCAGAGAACCATTTAAATCTTGTATTACCCTAACCTACCCAGAAAAAAATGGAACAAAGCCATTGCTTAAGGTTTTTCACTGGATTTTTCCATATTAACATAACAGGACTATAGGAATCCTTTTGTCTCAATTTAATGTAGATTTTATTTTAATAGTTAGTAAACATTAACCCATACAAGAGAACAAATCTGAGAGGGGCTGGGAACTAAAAGATAATTTTGCAATGGAGTCACTTCCCCCATCTTTAAGAAATTTCACTGGGACTCCACTGTTCTAAAATCCCATTGCAATCAATGTTGGCTGCTGGGGAACAAAAGGAATGGGAACAGTGACTCAAAAGGGAGCTTTATTTTAAAAACCTCTGTAATTATGTCTGATCCATGGGTTAGTTGATACTCTAACCATTCATCTTCCTGCCTGAGAATCCAGAATTTTCCAGCTCTGTTACTGTGCCACAGGAATCCCAGCTCTGGGATCTGCTTCCAGGACTTTCAGGCCTCCAATCCTCCACTGAGTTACACCCCATTCATACACCAAATTGTACCAGATGTGCAAAGAGAACCCCGCAGATGAAATGGTCACAAACTGACCCCCAATAACTATCCTCCAAATCTTTGCCTTCACTGTAAATAAATGCTGTGTTCTCATAAGGCACTTCTCATACAGAGAACTGCTCCTGTGCTCAGCCTCCATTTCTGAAGGTCCCAAAATAAATAATTTTCAAATAAAATTACAAGAAGAAGGCCAGAAATCCAGTGGATGGCTTTTCAGCTCCTTCTCTTTCTTTCTTTACCAGTTTAACATCAGCCACCCACAGCCTGTCACTCTCTTTCACAGCAGTATCATTAAGGGAAGGGAGCCTCTAACTTCTCTATTAAACTGCAAAAAAGCAAAGTCTTTAACATGAAATGCCTCCAAGTCAACCAGGCACTACTGAAATTACTTAATCTGCAAAATCAGTACTTCTCCACCCTACTTCACCACTCCCAATCACTTACAGGAGCAGCAGCATTATCCAGATGCATTTCAGAGCTTAGCTTGATAATTTGGTTCTGGTGTTCTGTTTCGGTGAGGGAAAAGTGGAACTAGAGAATTAATGTCAACCTGATTTTCAATTTCATTACTTTTGTCTCCTTCTCAAACAAATGCATCCAGGAAAGGAAATATAAAATAGAACAAAGCTCCTTGCAATTCATTTATTGGATTACTGCTGTCCCAGCAGAGAGCATTATGTGTGTTCTAATCACACAGGTACAGCTTTTCTTCATATCCTCCCCTGCTCCAGCTTTAATTACCCAACACATTGACTTTGGTAGGTTTCTGGAAGACTAAAATGTATATTCTACCAAATCACAGTCATATCAAATAGTCATTAATTCTAAGCAAGGGAAGAAAAAGAGCTTTTGTGAAGGAAACAAAAAGTAAAATACTCCCACTACAATTTAATCAATTTCCATTATTTAAGAATGAAATCTAGAAGCATTGTGGGAGTGTTGTATTCTTGATGCAATCATTTTCAAATTGCAGCACAGGCTCAACAAAACATTATTTATTGTAATAAATAATACAAATGTAGAGTGGCTCCTTTAATGCAGTGCCTCGTGTATGAGCTTCATTTAATCCGTGCACACAGAGTTCATTTCTTTGGTAAAGCACTACAAGCAGCTGAGCCCAAAAGTTTCTTAGACATGATATCTTTCAGAAATGGGTTTTTTTTTGCCATTATTGCCAGATTTGTTTTTTAAGTGCCCTGGTAAACAACATCTACTCATTTTACAAGTCTTGCACCATGCAGGTTGTAGAAGACACAAGGGATGCTAAATTGCAGTGTCTCAACATAAACAAATCACCCCAAACTTCTAAATATCTGCAAAGAGTAGAGGAAGTAACCAAAACCTTTGGTTCAAGCTGGTGATGGGACAGCCTTTAAGATGAATCAGATGAGAGAGGGCAGATTTTTCCAACTCACCCATCTTCTTCCATCAAACTTAATGTTTTCTTTCTTTGGCCAGCAGATGGACAAGAAAATTCAAGTTGGCAAAGGGGACACACACACATAAACACATCATCTAACAAAACAAGAGGGATTTGTTATTTTCAGAAGACTGAATCATCATGGTCACCTGTAGTGCAGGCCATAATCAAGATGAAATTCCTGTGAAATTCCTTCACAACCATCACTTTAATGAACCTCACAATTTTTGGCCATTTGAAAACACTGCAGATTTTTAGCATATTTTGAGAGGGGAAAAAAAGAAATGAAAACACTTCACCTCTTTCTCTAGATTTTGTGAACTTTTTATCTTTCCACATTAACAGATAAAAATGGTTATGTGTAAGGGTTCATCAAATTGCTATCAATGTTCAGTACTCTGAAATTGTATCATATTAATATCCAAAAGCAATTACGCATTTAAAGAGAAAAGGCACCACATTCACAAGATCTAAAACCACAAGAGAGACACCCTTAGGCACCAAGGTCTGAACAGAGGTGAAGCCAACAGGGGTTACACAGCAGCCAGAGTTGTTACTGTAAGTGTTCTGTGGATTCTCCTGATCCTCTCCTCAAAATCTGCTCTGCCTCAAAATCTCTGCTCACCAAACTTCTCACTGGTTTCATGGACAGAGCCTCTAAGAAAAAATAAAGAGTAAAACCCAGCCAAGCCCAAGAAGACATCTTATCAGTTCCTGGAGTCACTAAGCAACAGTTCCAAATATGCCAGCCTCAAAAAGGGAGAACTTTAGTGCACTGAAAGAGACCCTGTAAACTTGAGATAGCCAGGTAAGCAAATGACAAACATGATCTGACAGCCTTGAAAACCTCTCTTAAGCCAAGATGTATTAAATAGCACATGCAACTAAATTGGAAAAAAAAATATCCCTAAGCCAAGTTAAATAGCAACCAGCATTCAAATTTAACCATATAAAATCTACATTAAAATCCAAAATGACAATTACAAAATATTATATTACTATGAACACTGTCAAAAGCTTTGACAGCACACTAAGGAAATAAGTGAAAACACACGTTACCTTGTATCTCATTTTGGGGCATGAATGAATGTAGAAACCCATGTAATAAAAACAGAGATCAGGAGCTTTTACACAAAGCTGTCTGGTGAAAGCAATTTCCCTGTGAGGGGAAAGAAAAGACTAATTACATTTGAATACAATTCTTAAAGCCATTTTACCTCTTCATATTGAAATATTTTACAGCTATCTGGCTCTTATTCTAGGACTTTATAAAGGACTAGACTTCTATAAAATAAAAATTAGCATCATAAACTCTAAACTAATGTTTTTAAAAATCCCAAACATAACAAACTGAAAATTATTACTTGGAAACCTAACAAACAAATCAAGAAAATGCACAACACCATGTCAGGCTTAAAAATACTTTCATTTTCGTGTTTTGGTCTGCCAACTGCCTGATTTGATATCTAAATAAAAATTACTAAAACCCTCTGATTAGTATGTTTCTTGTCAATATTTGTGTACATTGGAATTCTACAGAATTGGTACTGGTGTTCTGGAATTCTACTGGTTAACAAGGCTCAGGAAAACATCAGAGTATTTTGAAAAATAAGCTTCAAGGATAAGCCTCTTGGTTGTTCCATCATTTATGCTCCAGCAATTTGCATGTAAAAACATCCATCTTTATGCAACAAAAGGTATTTTTACTCATCCCATGTTTGTTAGTATGATTTTCTCATTTATTCTGAAAGATAAATGTGAATGTATTCCAAAAAAAGTTTGCTTTTTATTTTACTGGCACAAGGAAACCAGTTACCACAAAGACCCAGCCAGTGTTTCCTCTATAAATGATCATTTTTGCAGCATTTCTATCTGTGCAGATCACTTCTGTAACAAATTGGATAAAAAATGGATGCTGGTTTTACTTGCTGTGTCAGAGGGATAAGAAGATGTCCCTGCTCACTACAGGGGAGCTGGAATAAATGATCTTTAAAAGATCTCTTCCAACATAAACTATTCTCTGATCCAAGATATGAGTACATTCATATAGAAGCATCTACAAACACTGGAGGCAATTTATCCCTTAAAATTAAATCAGTATTACTCAGTATTTCTTGATTTTTTTTCCTGTGGCAAGACTGGCATTTCCAGGCAGTTTCTTCTCCCCGTGTTCTCTACTTACATGCCTACATGTTTCAAATGATGCTCAAATCCCATCCTTTCTACAACTCAGCAGCAACAATTCTGAGTGGCCTGAAGTGGAAGTGACAGCAAAGCAGTCCAACCTCCTTGGAGAAAAATTGGCAACAGCTTGGAAGGTATCAGATTCCTTTGCAACTTCCTAAGTCCTCCCTAACTCAACTTTTTTTCTTCCCCTTTTTGAAAGAAGAAGGAGGTTGGCTTCCTCCAGGACTGTTGGGAACTCGTTTTTATTGCCTTAAATGCTGCAGAATTTACAAGCTGCTTTTTCACAAGTTGAGCCATGCACGCATGGTGCAGCTACAAAGTTTTAAATTTATTATGTAGAAAATTTAAAATCATTTAAAGAACTCGTAAGCATGGATTATGTCAGTCTATTATTACATAAAGTAATGTGATATTACAAATACTAAAAAATAATTCTTAGGAGGACTTAGTATTTTATATATTCATCTTGTAAGGAAAAAATTGGTCTAATTTCAACTATCTAACATTTGTAATGGAATAGTTCTAAAAACATAGTTCATTAAGAGAAAAAAAGATCAATTCTAAGTCGTAGGGGTTCCAACATTTTTCCACATTTGTTAATTCTGATTAATTCTATAAAATTGTCAGATACTAATAAAAATCCAATCAAATTCAGATTAGACCTTTGATATATGAAATTGCATGTGGTTTATTAATTATTAAAAACATTTATGAACTAACTGTGGTAAGAAGTTTCCTTAAAGTGCTGTTTGTGCTTCACACAGCTCAAGGTGTGCCATCCACCCCACCTGGAGGGTGACACTGAACAAGGTGCCTCGCAGCAGGAGCCCTTGGAGAAAGGACAAAGCTGCATCTCCCAACTCCAGGGCTCCTCCTGCACCTGACAGAGTGCAGAGCAAATCCCCACAGGTGAAAAGATTCATGCTACAGCTTCTCACACTCAGACTTGTACACAGACACATCTGGCACAGCTGCTTCATGAGAACACCACACTTGTCTGTGGCCAACTTATTTCATATAAGCAGAGAAGCAAAAAAGGTAAGGAAAAAATAGAGTTACACAAGTATTTCCACTCATTTAGGGTTTGGGGTTTTTTCACTTATAATAACAATGGAATCATAAAATTGTCTATGGAAGAAAAGCAGTAACTTGCAATTTTACATACAGCTTTTGTTCACAGTGAAAAGCAATACCCACAATTCCTACTGTTTTGCAAGACCATGTTGGATAGTTAATTTAAGGCTTTAAAATTCATAGGATTACTCTCTCCATCAGGCTTTCTGAAGAGAGATAATGAGATTAACATACCTGAAAAATATACATAGTGCTAGTACAGCAGGAGAGCACTAATTCAGTAGATAATGTTTTTTAGGTACTCTGTTATTTATGACCTCAATGTGCATAAAACTATAAAACTGATTAATTTCATTTGGTGAGTGGGCTTAGAAAAAGGTCAAAGGAAAAATTATTTCTGTTCAGACAAAAAAAGGGGCTTTTCCTTCTGAAACCAAGCAATATTAAATTATTTTCAGGAGCAATAAAAATCAAGGCATTTTGTTTCTGCATGTTTTCTTAACCTGTAAAAGTATTTAGCTAACTAGAGATACATCCCTAGTCAGGGATGACAACTAAAAATTTACCTGGAAGGCAACCAACCCCACAACTACATTGCTTAAGGTAGTGTTACTAGTACATATTTAGACTAAAAATAAAACTCCAAGTTTAGAAACAAGTATTAATTCTTACGATTCCATCCAACCAGATAAGGAAAACGTTCTCTTACCGTAATGCAGAGTAGACTCCCAAAGATAAGAAAGAAAAGTCTGGGTCGTAGTACAGATAGACTGAGGACACACAGTAGGGCAGGATATCAATGACACCAACAGCAATTATCTTCCCATCCAGCCAGTACTGCTGGTGGAAGGAGCCATAGCCACAGTCTGGTCCGTTTGGGGCATGCTCTGCCTGAGAACAAGAGAGGGATTAACTCCCTGACAGACTTCCAGTATGGAAATAATTTTAAAGAGAATTTTAACACGTAACTAAATACTGTAAAAAATGTTGCTGGCCACCTGTATTCAGAAAAAAAGCATTTGAAAGGCAGGGAAAACAAGGTTAGTTACTGGATCTTTTGTGTCCTTTGCTGTTCTCACAATGGGTATAACCCACATATCACACATCCCAAACGTGAATCTGAAATAGCCTCTGCCATCCAGCACTTATGGTGCTGACAGGACAAACCAACATGATTCTTCAAGCTATTACTGAATTATTGCATGCCAACCTGGTGCTTCCAACACTCCCTGTCACACCAAGAACCTCCAGGTTCTCTCCTCCATATCCCCAAGCACTGGAAGCACTCCAGCCATAGAAATTGATTTCCTCAAAGTGGCAATTAAATTTATTTCAGATGGCTATTTATAAAAAAACCCCTGAGCTCATTGTTTATGTGCTGTTTATTCTCTGTAACGAATGAAACACTTTTTATCCAAGAACCTGAAACTGTGTGGCAACAAAATCTGTGGAACCTCTTCTTCCTCAGCCCACATCAGAGCAAATCCTGCAAGAACACCAAGGGACTCCTATTGTTTGTGCTGTGGTTTTGGATGTGCACTGAAGTTTGACTCTGGATGGGGTAAAGCACCTCGAGCCAGAAACTGATGCTTGAAGTCAAGAAGAAAATGATCTCCCTAATTTAAACTGTATTACACAACCAACTCTGGCATGCCATTTTCTCCCACGTCAAGTTTACTTTAATCCCGAATTCCACTGTGCTCAACTTAATTATCCATCTAGTCATGTTTTTCACTGCATTGCCAGGTCTTCAGAAAGCTGCTTCTCACTCAATAAATCTGACAATATTGCCTGCTATTACCAACTGTTTTGCATTACATCAGCAGAAGGTGGGTTTAATCAAGTATTGTGATACAGTAGCCCTGATTGAAGAGATGATAGGCAGAAGTTACTCTAATTGGTACCACATGTGTCAAAAGAAATCAATCACGTGAACAAAAATTATTTCAACTGGCTTACCTAACCAGCAAGTCCCAAAATAAAGGCCACATAACAAGACGTTTGAATTTTTATATAGTTATATACCACAAAACTAAGTGTGGAGCTTTCTAGAAGTGAAATGATGAAACATTTGAGAGCTCCATCTGCAGTATGTGAGAACACTAAACCCAGATATAGCACATTAAACTCAGCTTTTCTTCTTCAGGTAAAGCCCACTTATCCAACAGTTATGGTTTCATTCAGCATCATCAACTTTTCAACAGAGCCAAATGAAATCACATGGTCAGTGGTAACATTTTTAAGCAGGGACACAGTCAAGTTAAAAGATGTTCTCTAAGGATTTCTCAGCACTGGTTAAGTTCCCTTTTCAGAGTGCAGTCAGTGACAAAAAAAAATGAAACATCTCAAAGCCATGGGGAAATGTGGTTGGTAATAGAACACAGACTTGCTTAAATAAGTTTCAGTTAAAACAGATTTTCTTTCTTTGTCAAAAATACATCATATAGGATTTAATGAATGTTAAAGAAGATAGTCTAAGCCACTATGGAAAAGATTTTCACTCAAAGAAAAGTCTTCTGAAGTTAAACAAATGCTGTGTCTGTGTATGACCCCAATCCTCCAAAGAGCAGCACATGGATTTGGTCACTGGACCTCTGCAAACTGAGCATTAACATCAGGTAAAACTTTTGGTAAAGCACAATCTGCAGTTATTTCACTAATGCAATTACAGTGAAATGTCATGAATATAAGAGAGTCTATGTTCTGGAACAAACATAATGAGCACAGCACTGATTTCAGGCAAAACAGACAGGGATCTCTGTTACATTAAGCAAATAACATTTTAAAAAGAGTAAGGTTTCCCTCCACCTTCAAAAATGCTCATACAATGTAATCCTTTGTAATGCTTGTCAGTATTACATTTTCTCCCAGTTCTCAATGAATACTTGGCTCCTTTAACTCGATTTCCTGTGCACTATCCAGGCAATTTGACCTGAAACAGGTCTAGAATATGAAACATTCTCCTGAAGCAGGCCACACCATTTCACACCACTGACATCTCCACTGGGACTGTGTCTGTGAAAGGTGGTGGAAAATAT
This sequence comes from Passer montanus, assembly GCF_014805655.1. Taxonomy (NCBI): domain Eukaryota; kingdom Metazoa; phylum Chordata; class Aves; order Passeriformes; family Passeridae; genus Passer; species Passer montanus. The sequence goes on from NW_024366703.1 coordinate 15,063,790, forward strand.
ACCAGTGACATCAGGGGAGCAAGCCCCACCAGAAAGGGCTTGGCTTATCTACCCAAAATTATACACTAGCCCTGGAATCAATCCAGAAGGACCAAAGTATTTTAAATTAACAGTTTATAGTCCCATTGCAATGCAATGAATTATTATAATCTGATGATATTGAAAAAATCCAGGACAAAATGGAAACCACAATTTTCTCTCCAATGTTTACACAGTCATGCAGAGAAAAATACAACATATTCTATGTTAATTCTATCTGTCTTCATATCCTGCTAGCTAATGATTCCATGAGCATGTTTGATTGCTCACATTTTATAACCCATGATTAAAATTTAAATATTTATCAGAACTGGTATTATATATTGCCCAATTAGTACCTCAGTGTACTAACTCTTATAATTGAACTTCAGTGATGGTGAGAGCACTAGAATTTCTTCAGAGCACACTGGTCAGTCTTTTACTTTAACAGGTATTTTGCTTATTATAATAATTATAAAAATTTCTGTATTATAATTACCAAAAATGGGTCCTGCCTGTATAATGGATGATTATTTTTCTCTGGGAGGCTTCATGAAATTTCTTATTTCCTACCTTTCAATTTTACCCTCTGCTGTGCATGGAGGGAAGAGCAAGATATTAAATTCATGCTATCAAAGAAAATAAAAAAAGCTAGGAAACCCTTGACTTCTCTGCTCTAGTAGAAATATTTGCCAAATGAGCAAAGTGATTAATTCCAGCAGTTCCTTTCCCAACTGCACACACACAAATCGCAGATTTCTACGTCTTGGTTAGCAACCTTCCTTTCCAGAGCTCTGTCCTACTTCCATTAGGGATTAGTAGTGGCTCTTTTCAGAGCCACATTCTGTGCCAGACTGGAAAAGTCTAGAATTGAGCTACACTGCATCAAATGTCAGTCAAATATCACCTTGTAAGAAGGTGATCCTGGGAATTACAGGTTTGAAATGGTCTCACTTCTTAGTTCTCCTGAAAATTAAAACATATCAATAAGCAAAACAATGCAAAGCAGAGGCTGATGTGCTTTTTGAAGAGCAAAGATTGAGATTCACAAACATCTTTCAATTCTTTGGAGTGCAAAAGCATCTCAGCATGGTTAATGAGAACAAATGATCATTTGCATAACAGAAAACAGATCACTTTCCATCCTGCTGGATCTATTACACTCTCCAGGCTGGTAGTGAATCAGTGAGGACTGAATGATGCTGCAGCAAACCAAGATGATGACTTTGAAGTATTCAGGATGGTTAAAAACCAATGGAATGTAAATAGCTCCAGAAAGATCCTGTAACACTGAGTGATCAAAAAGGCAGAGGAGATAGCAAATGTGCATAAACCCATGGAGCATAAATGCATGCTGGAAAACATATTGCTATAGGCACACCCAAAACAACAGGCATAAATCAGCAGCTCTTTCAAAGAGATGATTTTGACAACAGTTTTATAAAATTGTCAGTTTAATGCTTAACATCAGTCAAGATGAAAAAAAAAAGTATAAGCAGCAATTAGAGACTATTTTGAAAATAAAACAAAATTATCCCTCAACTGCCTAACACCATGGTCCATGCAAGGGTTGAGGCTCCTTCCAGCTGCTATTTCAGGACAGCTTGGGCAGGACAAACACTGAGATGACCATCAGTGATGCTGACACAACTGGCTCCCAACATCCCCCTCACTCACTGAGCACCAAAAATGAGGTGAAACACCCTGAACAGTCTGGAATCACCCTGAACAGTCTGGATTCCCTTGGAACTTTCTCCCAGGAATCCTCCCATCCTGGCAAGAGCAGGGTCCCAGCCCACAGAGTTCTGGCTGAGTCCTGCAGGCTGTTCCCTTGTGCTGAACCATGACCACCATTCCACATCTGCCTGTGGGAACTGCTAAAATGGCAAATGGTTAAATGCAGCCTCTAAAAAATCAAAGGATGAATTTAAAAAACCACCTCAAACAATTCACTTTACATTATGCTGTTTACTGCTACAAAACTGCCTCGTTTTCTGCTACTTCATACTCTATCTTTTCTTTAAAGCGTTCATTTTTTCTGCCAGAGCCCATAGCCAAAACAGAAACTAAACTGGATAATAAAATGAAGAAATAAAAAAGACAGGAAGAGTTTGAGTGTTCATACTATTTGCAGCTAATGATAACATTAAAAACTCCAAAAATTACAAATTGAAAACATGTAAGATTTAAATTTTATTTTAAATTATTTTTGTTCAAAAGAGTAAACAGACTACACACTGCTAGATTCGCTTGTGGCAACTGTTTCAGAATAAAGAATTTCAAGAATCCCTTGGCCTCTGATATATAACCCCTTTTATTTAACTTCATCTAATTGAAGACATCTGTAGTGGTGCCACACAAAATTTAATTCAAGCTTCAAAATGTCAATAAAAAGTGTCTGTAAGAAACAATATGGGTATAAAGCTGGCAGGGTAGTGTGCATCAACATCTACATGGCCATACAAAATTAAGAATATAATGGCAGTCTGCTGCACGAGTTGACGAGGTGATAAAAGCCCTTTTCCTATAAAGCCTAATGAGCTCTATTACTCTTCAGCTTTCAGGAATGCAAAGGCCAGTGGACTCAGCAGAGAAAAGCAACAAACTCTCCACACATGGATTCACTCAAAGTGGGACAGATCAAATTACCAGTGTAATTACTATAACCTGACAATTTCATTACAGTCACGCCGTCCTGAGCTCTTTGAGACTAACAAGAGAGACACTGCAAGGAACCCAGGGCAGTTTGCTCACTTGAAATGAAGGAACAGCATCTCTCCTCAACTTTTACCTCAGATTGCAGTAAAATACAAGTTTAGCAAGTTGTTTAGTAATTCATTCTTTGATTTTCATAGAAATAAATCAAAAACCATGAAAGACACGGCCTTTTGTGCTTCTACTTTTAAATGCATTGCTATGAAATTCAGTGGGAGCTGATTACCCAGCAAAGGAGTCCTCAGGCTCCTCTGGAAACAGCAGAACCTTCCTTACCAGTTGGTGGAGATGGGAATTCTGTGCCAGCCTCCTCCACCACCATTAACAATGGCTGGCTGTATACAGAGAGCACAGAGGACACTCGCACATTCATTAAACAAAATAAATTAAATACATTCATTCCAAAACTCCCATCCTGAATGAATACATACCTCCAGAGGGGAATCACAGAGGAATCGTGTGAACTGCACCGAGGTGGGTTCAGCAGTAACACGTGCCCAAGAGAGCAGCCCCAACAGGCAAAGCAGAAAAAGAAAGAAAACCATCAGCAATGCATTGGGATACAATAATATTTAAATATACACTTTCAAATCCCTATCTTTGAAAAGCATCATCAGACTTTGCTTTTGGAAATTTCATTTAAACCCTTAAACTCTCACATTCTCTTTAGAAGTACAAATAAACATAATAATTAACTATGCAAAGTATTTTATTTTCTATAAAATAGGAAATGTTTTTTTAAAATGTAATACAGGTCTCATTCTGTGTCCTTTATTTTTAAATTACACATTACCCTCCTCTGTGACTCCTTGCAACAGGGAGTATTTTCCCACTGTTGCATTGTTATCTCCCCAATCACCATACCCTCATACCTCTTAACAGAAATTAATTAATTTACATTCAAAATTAAAAGCAAGCTCATTTTAATTTTAAAGAAGAGGAAGGGCAAAGAAAAGAAAGAAAATCAACCTCCTGAAAGTGCAAGCATTTCAAACCTGGATTTTTGCCTCAGTACAAAATGATGTGCTGCTGATAATTACCCAAAAAGGCAAAGTTTTAATAATCTGGAGCTTGTCCAAGATTCTTAGAGTAATAAAATACAATACTTATTCACTTACTATCATTTACTTATTTGATACAAATACTTCCTTATTGGTGGAGTCCACATTAAACACGTTGCAGAGTTCTGGTATGTACTTAACCCAAAACATTCCCTTGTTAAATAACTACTTTAATACACAGTTTAATTCCCCCTCTTGTAATGGCTGAGTGATTTAATAAGTCAGCAGTTCCCACACTGCAAAGTAATAGTAAATAGGAATATTTAATTAAAAGTTAGATAAAAAGAATACATATGGACACCTACAAAAACCTGACTGTTGTCAAGATTTTGTTTTCAAGAATTCCTTTAAATTCTGAGAGTATTAGTTCCGAGATTATTGCTGCCTCATCTTGCTTATCTTGTGCTGCTGATCTATGGATTGGTGGGAAACCTTTGGACACAAATTATGGAAGAACACTGCATTTCTATACTGTGATGGTGAAGGCAGGGGATTGCACATTTCCTATAATTTACCATTCAGATCTCGTCACTATCACTCAGAGTTTGGAAGAAGAAATGACTGCAGTATCTTAATTAAACTGTAGAATTATTTTGATTTGGTGGATAAGGGAAAAAAACACCAATAATATTTAAAGAAAAAAGAGATTATTAAAATTTTTAAATTACTGAGTTATTTTCCTGAAGTAAAAATACAGAGTTACAAATTCCTACACTATGAGTGCATCCACCCCTACAGCCAGTGGTTTTAGAAAGTGCAGGTTTCAGAAAAAATAAACCATGTGTAATTAATTTTCATGTCAGAAGGCCCCCAGTAGTTCTTAATCTGTAACTTTAGCTGTGCAAACTAAACCCTATGGTGAGAAATCTGAGCCCACAACACTTTTCAAATAGTTTTATCAATTCTCCAGGCCCTGCTGCCCATCCCTTGGCTCTGAGGGTGAAGGGGAACTTCTGAAGTTTAATAACTTCTGCTGTTATGGCTCCTAGAAAAAAAGTCTTAATGCACCTGAATTTATAGCACAACCTTAAGGGAAAAAAACCCAAGTCTTGTTATAAATTATTTCACCTGATGATACCTGGTAAAGTTCAAAGGTTAGATAATTTTCTTAAACTAGTCTTAAACATTTATGTAAAAAAACAAGAAAGCATGTGATTCAGCTTCTAAATTAACAAATTCTTCTAAAACTGCAAGATTATTATGAACACAATTAAAAAATATTCAATAAACCATGAAAGAAATACAGCCAAAAGCTGATGTTGTAAGTAAAATAACTCAATATGTCACACAAACACAATTCAAATTCCTTTCACAAAGCCATGCTTTTCTAATTTGAATTTCCAACTGATTTACATAAACTTTTAAAAGCTTTATAATATAAAAGAAATCCACATCATTTTTACTTTGGTGCAAGCTAATTACAGCTGCCAGAAAGAATCAACTCAACAACAGGGAGTAAGTTTAAACATAATTAATAAATCCAAGAAGAAACACATCACTGAGAATGAAATCAAAGGGAATAAAAAAGGACAGAAAAATAAAAAGCAGGTTGGGTTCAACCCAAAGCTTCTTGCTGGACTAAGAGCACGTGCACAGCTTTAAAAAAAGGTAATAAAGCAGAGTGTTAACACCTGCTCTCTTTTACACAGGGGGAAGAGATTCAGGAGCTGAACTGGAATGGGTTCCACCTGGCAGCTCGGGGATTTCTGCAGGGAAAGGCTCCTGATGTCACAGGAGGACACCACGTCCCTCTCAGGAACCTTCCGGGTGTCACCAGCAGGAGCTGCACAATTCCCTGAGCTATTCCACAAAGGCACCACAAAAAACATTCATTTATCATTTCCCCTTGATGATTAAGAGTTTGCTCATATTTGCAATTCACAAGGAAAACTGAGTACTTGCCCTTTTTTTTGGGATATAGAAGGATAAGCAATGAATATGGGAATTGGGCCTTCCTTTTTTTCTGTTTTTTAAAACCCAATCTCTGAATGGGATTAAAATAAACCAAGGATTGGGATATAGAAGGATATGCAATGAGTATGGGATTTGGGCCTTCCTTTTTTCAATTTTTTAAAACCCAATCTCTGAATGGGATTAAAATAAACCAAGGATTTTGATCACATGGTTTTTTTTTCTTTGTTCTTCACAGAGGTGCAAGGCTCATAAGAAACTGAAAAATAAAGATGGCAAGTCATAAAACCTGCAAATCCAGTGCATCACTTCTGTGCTGCCGTATTTCATTAGAAATAATCTTCCTTACCCAAAAGAGATTAGAATCAGTCTTAATCATAAAGTTGTGCAGTGAAAAAGTAAAAATAAGTCAGTGTTTCAACAAGACGACGAGCAGCTGCTAACAACCTTCTCCCACAGAAAAGAAAACAACAAACCAAACAATAGAAACAAACGAGCTGGGAAAATACATTGAAATGGAGATAAAAAATGAAGTAAATTTTTAAACTTTCTGTAGAAATTAGGAAAATGGGACAAAATGTAGAATTTTTACAGGAAAAGATGGTGCAAGCCACCCTTGAACCAAGCAATAAATTAGAGTTCAGCAGAGGAATCAAAGACTGAGCTGGCTCTATTCAGCATTTTCAGCTGAATGCTTATAAAAATACAGACGTGAAAAAAACAACAGAGTTTCAGAGATATCCACAGACCTGAAGGTGAAGAAAGAGCCTTCAAAACTAGGAAGAAGGATTTAAAATTTACAAAGGCAAGAGGGATTTAAAGTTTAAATGCATGTCTCAAATGCAGTTTTCAGTGCAAGGATAGGACTAATGAAATATTGTACATTTCTGTTACAATTTCAATTCCTTTATGGAGTGACAAAAGTCACTGTGGCTTTCTTGCTCAGAAGAAACCTCCTCTCAGTATATTGGAAGTTTATCAGCATTACAGTAAAGATTATTTAATTTTAGAAATTCCAGTGGCAAAATCAAGAACAATATAAACTGAGATGCAAAAAGAATCTAAAGAAATTATATGACTGTGGACAAGTTACCTAATTGTCTGGATGCCTAAATTCTTTTGCTTTTATAGGCATTTCATGATAAAATCCATGAATCCACAGCACTGCAGTCACAAGGCCACACAAATAAACAGAAGGCACTGGGCTGATATAGAAATAATCATTCAAATTCCTGAAGTCAGAGCCACCAGGATGTGAAATCCAAGTTCACTGCAGTGAAATGTTCTGCCATGGCTTCCAGGAGCTGAATAAAAATGTGCAGAAGGCTAAAAATAACCACAAAGGCTATTGATTTTTAAGCATTCTCTCACTAGAATACAAGAGAGGAAACTAGGTTAGGGAGACCTAGAAGTTTGCAACTGGCTGCTGACACCAGTTTGGAGCTGATCAGAACGTGCTCCTTTGGCATTTCTCAGCCTGCTCACTCAGTTTTTTCTATTGGTTCAAGTGGATTCCTGGGAAGCAATTAAAAAAAAAAAAAAGGGGAGGGAAGGAGGGTGAAAGAAAAACCCCACTCCACGTATTTCAGTAATTTTTTGCACCTTTTCAAACAGTGTATCTTTTGTGTGTCCTGAAATTCTTTTCTTCCAAGACAAATATTTAGCTAAGCACAAAGCAAAGAGAGAGTCCAGCTACTTTCACAGAGGGAACAGACAGATACTGTTTTCCTACAAGTTTGTCATTATGAAACCCTCGTGAAATGTTAAATAAAACGTTTGCTTCAGGAGCAATAGCAATAAACTGTTCACTCTTGCTCTCTCTGGAAACTACTGTAGGATTTTTATGGTCTTTTATGGAAATGTTTTCTAGCTTGTGTAGCTGCCACATAGCTTGTTTCAGTTACACTTCAGCTGGGTTTCCTAAAGACAAAGATTGCTCTAAAAAGATTTGAAGATTCTGGCACTGGGGCAGAAATGTGATGCCTCTGATGAGATGATACTTCATTAAGAACTGCTAAAGACACCCTCTGTTCTATCCAGATTAGCCACTGATTATTTCATTGGGATCAAAAATTTCCTCCTTGACATGAAAAGGTCAAAAAATGTTTTGACTATATTTGTTTCATGCAAATTCTTTGATCCAGACCTGCAGAGCTCCACACCTGTACCTATAATTTAATCTATCACATTGCTTCATCTAAACCACAAGAGATTCAGGTGGCAAAATGGTCTGAAATATCTGTCTGAAATGATCTAAACGTTCTGAAATATCTACCTGAAATTATCTAAATGTTCTCAAATACCTATCTCCATGTATTTTATAAAACATCCTGAAGCTGGGGTGGAGCTGGATCACAGCATCTTCCATGATTTGTGTTCTGCAAAGCCCTTCCTGCATTTCCTACCCAAAACCAGGGATTTTTTGTGCTGAGCAAAAGTCAAAACATTTGCAGATAAGGTCTGCTCTCAGCAAAGCACAGACAAGCCATTACACAGCTTCCATAAATCCAGTGGAATTGGATCACCCAAAGAGCCAAATCTTGGGATTATACAAAAAACACAAGTCCATTCTTATTCTCAGATCATCCTTCCATAGCCAAAGGCTATTAAAATGTACTCAATTTTAAAAATAGATTCCAAATTCATATTTGTCCAATTCTCTGTGCATGAATTATTACAACAAAGCTGTATTAGTATTTATTGTTTTTCTTATGAAAAATGAAAAAAAAAAAAGGTGGACAAACCTTCACCCACATGATTTTTTTGCATAATTATTTTACTCCTGATATGCTGATCAGCTCTATAATTTATGCTCTAACTGATCTTTCACTGATGCTACAGGGATCCAAGGTTTTTTCAATATAAGGATGCTCAGCCTACTCTCTGCTCTGCTCATTAGAGGTCTCCACTTCTCAGTTTTTCTAAGCTTTCATGATTTCAATTTCTTTTCCTTATAGCTTGACCCATTTCACAAAATAAATATAACCACCACTAAGCCAGGAAATAACCCAAACAAAAAAATCCTTGTAACTGATTACATTTGTGGGGGTTTTGTATGTTACAGACACAGCTCCTCAGGCTCATCTTCCACTACTTTAAAAGAAGCCAAAACCCAAGAAAACAACAAAACAAAAAAAAACCCCTTGAATAACAGCTCTGCTATACTGGGAATGGGACTTGCTGATCATCATTTTGGATCTGAGATAAAGAGCCACATAAAGCATTTTCATGAAGGGTCAGAAGAAATGCAAAGAATGGGACAAACACTAATCCTGACTGTTTCATTATCTTCCAAAAATGAGCAGCTCAGGAACTTGGCTAGTTCAAGAGCAGCGTTGGATAAGCTTCTCCAACAGGCAGGGATACACCTATCTGCCTATTTTCCATTATTTTATCTGAACTCCTTCATTGCTATTTATACTTTAACTTCACAATTTGTTCAGGTTCCCCCTAATTCACCTCATTTTCTCCAACAACTCTAATAAAAATACATATATTCCTCAAACAGTGGATGCCCATGCATTTACACAGTAGCTTAATAAAGTTTTGTGCTCCCACAGAAGAAAACTGGAAAATCAATTTTTCCTCTGCACTATTTAGGAGCAAGTATTATAAAGAAATTTTCAGTATGAAAATTGTCTGCTATGTTTTTCCTCAGGACATCAATTCCATACAATACAAACATGCTGACATCAACATTCTTCAGTGCCAACAAGTTTGTGTAGCATCAGGAACTGACTCCACTCCAAAGCACAGACACAACCAAGTCAGTTTTGAAGCTGAATTCCTGCAGCAAGTGATCAAAAGTTCTTAAGAGGGATGAGAGGATTTTCAGGGTAAATTCAACTTCTACCAGAACAACTAAGAAAAAATGATAAAATGAATATTTTAAAAGACTATGCAGAAAATAGTTGTGGTTTTTATGCCAAGATAAAAACCAATTTGATTTTTTTTCTCCTGCAGGCTAAATTGGTTTTAATTCCAGGAGCAAGGAAATATTTCAAACTGTTCATAGAAAATTAACATATTTGGCAGAAAGATAATATAGTTTTACCTTCTCCAATCCTCTCCTTGCCAGTGAAAGAGGAGGAGAAGATTGTGGTGATGCTTCCATAGAAAGCAGAGTCTTATCACAAGTCTGGAACTTGGGAAAAGTTGATTTCACCAGTTTCCACCTTACTTTTAATTAGAACAAACAGAAGTCACTGCCTCACTCAGGAATCAGTACTGCATCACCAAAATGTACTGCAGGATTCTCCCCAGCAAAGTCTCCAATTATTTCAATGAACACAGTGTAATTAGAGCTGTGCAATCTTCAGCAGGGAAGCAGAAGAAGGAAAGGAGAAAAAGGCAAAATTGAAAGAGACTCAGCATCATGAAGGACACCAAAACACCAATTATCACTGGGCTCAAAATGGCATTAACCAGAGAGTGCCCAAAAGTTCAATTCCACAATTCCCTGCCCTGAAAATCCTCTACTCTCCCTTCTCACATAAACTCCTGATGAAAACTGTATTTACATTCCTGAGGTGCAAAAAGGCCTTCTCCACACTCACTGAGCAATAATCAGCTTCATTGTTCACATATTTTTTGTTACTATTGTGAACGTTTTTACAGTTTTTCCCTTTAGTGTTATTCTCAAATAACCACCAAAATTCTAAATTGATTTTCAGAATTGCTTTTTAATATAATAAGGTTAATATTAAACTAACCCAGCAACAGATAGTGTGTTGTAATGCCAACAATCTAAGAATATATTCCCAAAAGAAGTTGTTAATATGTCCCATAACGATCTTTGTTGGATTCTCAATTTAAATATAGGCAGGTTTCTAAGTATGAAGTGTTCAGCCAAATATAAAGCTAAAAACTCTTCCTAAACTAGAAATTTTCCAAACACAAAAGTGTGCAGGACTCTCCCTAAAAAAAACCCCAACAGCCTCACAGAGTAGTTTGCACAAATTCAAAGTGAAAAAATCCTGGATATTTGCCAGGTTAAAGTGAAAGCAGACTTCTTGCTATCCTGATAAAAGGTCCTGTGTATAGCACAGAATTTTACTCCCTTTGCTTAAAAAACTCCTTGGTTCCATAAGGTCTGTATAATATATTAAAAAGTCTGAAAAAGAGGAAGCAGAAAAAGTTTTGAGGCCTTACAAGTAGCATTTTCCACCCTTCCTCTCAGTAACTTGGACCAGTTTTACCCTACTTGGTACCTCAGAAGTGACTCAGATAACTCTCTTCCCACACAAATTCAATATTAAAAAAAAAAAAGACTTCTAAGCTACATGATAACATATTTTTGTATAAAACATTCTTCAGTTTACTTCCTGCAGAGATCAAATACAAAATGTTGATTGAAGGAAGAATGTTAGTTCCTAATTGCGAATAAAAAAACCTTCTTGGCCAGGAAGTCTCATGGACACTAAATATGATTTCCCAAGGCTGAAAAAGAGCCTAAATTTAAACCCATCAGCATCAGACCAAGTTTTTACATTCAGTAGATGCTTCAGAGAAGGTTTTATGTTTCCCCTGGAATTATCTAAGCCTGCACAAACATGAGGCCAAAGAGAGGAGATAAAGGCAAAGCAGGGAAACCCCTATGGCAAGTAATAAGGAAAAAGAGAATAAAAATCTGTTACACTGTTAGCAGTCAACAGAAATCCATTTCCTTCCATCTCCTTCAACAGCAATTCCCAGGACAGCCTTTACACCCTCAGGTGGTGGAAACCTGACTGTCCCTAACACATCTCCCCAGGCTGAAATGCTTCCACCCTAGCAGAAAAATCAAGTCTCTAATCTGCCCAGGTAATGCTGGGTACAAATCTAGTAAATAGCTCAGTCTCTCTTGGCATGTCTCCAATTTTTACATTATTATAATTAAACCCACTTATGCCAGCAATTATAAAAAGGGTAGAGACTACTACTTACTGTTATGAGACCTATTATTTTACTAAACAAAGTGAAATGGATTTTATGACTTTCCAGAGTAGCATTACAGACATCTCACAAGAAAAAAAACCAGCTCTCCTTACACTCTTGAACTAAAGCCAAAAATTATGATGTGGTTTTACAATTCTACCTGGAAAACAGCCCCAGTTTACAAGGTTTCACTTCTGCAGGTAGTTCACTCTCAGGAACAGAAAATCCTGACTAGCTGACCAAGAATAGAGCTGCACATCTGCAGTAGATAGAAGTGAGAGATCTGAGGTAGAATTTTCATTAATTCTGTCAAGGAGCAGGTTGTGCCACCTGCCAGAGAAATGGAGAACTGCTGCTTGTTCAGAACCCCACGAGTATTTTTTAATTATTTTTCATTTATTAAATTAGGATTATCCTCTGTAAACACCCTTTTAAGAGCAGGGTTTATCCATATGCAACATATTCTCATCAAGCCTCAGATGATCAGCTGGTGAGATATTTTTGCATTATTCCTACTGTAAAGGTGAGTTCCAGTTGAGCAGTGTGCTTAGCAATGGAATGATTATAAAACTGAGATTTTTAAAACCCTCACCTGTTAAATTAAGTGAGAACACAAAAAATTAGGGAGAAATATAAAAAGGGTACCAAAGAACTTTTAAAGCAGAAGATGATTTTGCCATCAAAAAACCTCAGAAATGGCAATTTCAATGACTTAATATTTAGATTAGCTCTAAGAGACAGCATTTCCCAGCATCTAGGTGTGCATTTGAAGCAGCTGTTGGCAGAAAGGTGCATGCAGTGAACTGTACCTCGTTCTCCCCACAGTCAGAAGGTGTGTCCTTGTGTACAGACATCTGATACTTGGCAAATAAAGTGGCAGATTGGTTGAAGGATGATTTGAACTGGGGGTCCTCAAAGGAGACAGGTACTAACCTCACCTTCAGAGCAAGGGAAATAGAAGCATTCTGTTTTGAGTGCATGTCGTCAGGTAATCTGCTTCTGAAGGTCAGGCTAGTGAAAGATCTCCTCCTATGCACTTCAAAGCCTCTGAAGTCAGTTTTTACCTTAAACATAATAATATGACAACTTCCTATTTTTACTGACATCTAACAATCAACTAAAATTTTTAGTTTTATTGCATAGTCTCAAGGACTTCTTAAAATGTTTTATTTTTAATGGCACGTCGTTCATTGATTGCCCTGGTTCAACAATTACTTGTTCTTGCTACTCATACTGTTCCTCCAAACTCATGATACTTTTTTTCCTTCTACAATAGAGATGTAACACATCTGACAGTTCACTCTTGCACTCCACCTATTCATTGCAGGAAGCAGCAACAGAGTACAAACTTGGATGGAGTGCACAGGTCATTTTTAAAGGCTTAAACTGAAACTGAAGAAAATTATTTTACTCTGGTGATCCTTAAACCAACAATTTGTGTGTGTGATAAACTTTTGCTCACATGCTGGCCCTGATCATTATATCCTGCTTATGGAAACACTCAAACCAAAGCTAAGTAGAACAGTTATCAGGCTGAGTGTCCAGCTGGATTTAGTTCTTATGGGACTGGTATTTTTAAGGTCCATCTCTATCTCCAAGAGCTTCACCCTCTCAATTTCTTACCCAACAGCATCCATGACATTTCTGCCTGCAACTAAAATCAAATATTTGTGACACTCACAGAGAAGTATCAAGAGTTTGCACTTTCAGGATGTTGATTTTATTGGATACAGTATTTTACAAGCTCCTGAATACACAGTGGATATAAAATCCACATTTGTTTCTCCTAGAAACAGGACACGTGGAATGGAGGGGAAGCTTTGCATAAAATTAAATTTGGCCTTCTGACCTGATTTATGGTTGGTTTATCAGGTGGGTCCTTGTGAACAACCATCTGGTAACGTTTATAGACCTGGTAAGACTCCTGAAATGTGGCTTTGAACTGTGAACTTGGTGGAGATGATCTCACCACCCTCACCTTCAGAAGAAGTTAAACACATTCATTATTACAATATCATGCAATGACTATACATTTATACATAACACAAACATCACAACAGAGAGAAATTTCACCCTCCTGCACAAGGGCCATCACAAATTAATTACTATCAGCCAAGAGTCTTGTAATTCTCCAGCTCAATTCATGCTGCTGAAAGCTTTTAAATTGACACTGAATAACACAGAAGGTTTTCAAACTGCAAATTAACTAAAATGGTTAGAGAGGAACTACAAAATTTTCAGAAAATAATATCAACAAATAGTATGCAGATCATAATTTTAAAGATATTTTCTATGCTACTTAAAATATTCTCTCATAGCCTCACAGTACACTGAAAAATACTTGAAAGGCTTAGAAGACTCCAATCTCTGCTGCTTTTCACTCAAAACCCACGTTTTTATGGCAACAATCCCAAGAGAATTTCCAGATATTTTTGAAATTGAAAGAGGAAGATGAAGCAGTGCATCCACACTCAATTATGAGTTAACTGTAATAAGGAGTTACTAGTCTTCACATCATCACCACTGAACACACAAAAATCATTTTTAAAAATAATCTATAAATTAAACATTCTTCTTAGTGAAAATGATTGCTCCCTAAGCAAAAGAATGCTACCACAGAGGCAGCAGTGCACATCTTTTCAAAAATATTTAAGGTCATAGTAATTTCAAAAACAATGTAATTTTCAGAATGGTTCCATTTTCACAAAGAGCAATTTTTTTTTTAATACTTCTAATTCTCCCTGCATCTTCTAAAAAGATGCTGAAACAAAGCCATCATATTTCTGTTAAAGAACTCCTCAGGAAATGTGGAGTTAGGGAGATGGATCAATTTCGTGGCTTCTAGTCAGCAAATATTTTCATTTCCAGTAGCATCATTGAAAATGATCAGGAAAACATTCAGTTAGCTTTCCAGCTTATGGAAAAAATAACAAGAAAAATGGTTTTATGATTAACAAATCTTATAAAGTCCAAACGTCTTCCAGATTACTGTCTCATAAGTGTAGTGGCAACCAGACTTTTTTATTCTCATTTTTACAGCTTTCAAAGACATCAACACCCAATGATGTGTGTAAAGAGCAACTATCTTGTTAACTGATTAATTTCATGAAGTTACTGCTTCCTTGTCAAGTTTCATTAGCTTAGATAGTTTAAGTATTTATATACTGCAGAGCTAAACAGTGAATTTCTCTCATTATTTAACACTCGGTTAATTCAAAGTTTTTCATTTTCAAGTCACTCTGTATGAAATTAATTTGCAAGTTATTTTAGTAACTGAACTGGCCTCTGCTAGGACATTGCAGTACAAGAGTACCCTCCTGTGGTTAAAAAGAGTTGCACCATAGGTGTGTAATATAAATATAAATATATAGACACTCCTACGATGCATATCTATCTATATATATAAAAATATACATCACTCAATACCACACAGACTTCAAGATTTAAGCCACAACTACTCCATAAAGCCAAAAATACAGACTTAAGCTTTTCAAAAAGTCCTTAAGTACACCTTTCCTTCATCTGCCTCCAACAACAGCAAACAAGAGATTACCTCTAATTTGTGTCGTGCATCATCAGGTAGAGGGACACAAACAAAGTCTTCAATGTTTTTAGGCTGGTTTGTTTTAGGTTTAGAGTTTTGCAAGAGGAAAGCTTGATCTCCTTGAAGCTGAGAGCCTTCTGCTGTGCCCATCTGGTTCTGGAGGAGCTTCTGTAGTTTCCTCTCTTTCCTGATGTCCTTTGCTTTCCGACACAGGGGCTTGCTCAGATCAGCCCCCTTCCCTACAAGGGCACAGCAAAGAGTGAAACACCACACCTGACAGCAAACAGCTCTCACCTCTGAAAGGAAATGGCTAAAGTCACCATTTACTGCAGCCTGTGCTCTGAACTCAACATGGCCTTTCACATTTACAACCAGCACCACCTGATGCCATGCTAATGCAGGGATGCTTCCACAGCTTCTTACTGCAGCACTAATCTGGAGTCACCTTGACCATTTCACCCCAAAGCCAAGGTGTGTTTAAAAACTTGAAATACTGAAGGACAAAAATACAACCACGAAAATCACAGAGAATTGTTCTTCTACATTCAAAGCCCATGTGTGTGTGGTACAACACAAACTCCTGTAAAGACACACACCCCAAAGTAAAGCATTTATTTTTTCTCACCTGGAATCCATAGGCAGGATGTAGAAATGCTGCCAATGCTATTATGGTCATGTAATGGAAAAGGCCACAGAAGTTTGCATCTTTACTTAAAACTATCTTTAGATTGTCTGTTTTAATCAATAAATTCACATTTTGCAGTTTACCTCTAACAGATCAGTCATTTATAGAATTCTATTTGTGAAAAGGTATTTGCTAAAAGAAGTCAAACCCATTCACTATTTCCCATCTTGATCCATTTGTTCCTTACTAATACAAGAACTGTGAGTTGTAAAGCAACACAGATCCAAAGACACGAGGGAATTACAGACACTGTGTGACCTGTCCTCAGGCAAACAAGTCAGAGGAAGAGTTTATTTAAAACTCTCATGATGTATTTGAAGAATGAATACTCCATCTATATCGGGATCTGTTTCATGTCTCCTATCTTCTGTAAGCTGTAAATTAGCAAGAAAAACTTCTACAAGCAGTGACTGTGCCTACACAGATATAAGCAAACCTTCTTTTCTATCTGAAACTGTGCAGAAACAGACCATTATTCCTAGAGGACAATGACCTGTTTTGTTTATAAAGGAATAAAAATGCAATTAAACAATCTTATTACTGACTAAGTCTACATTTTCCAAGATGAAAACTAAACATTTTTCTATCTGGAAAATTTTAAACTAAATTTGACCTGTGACACCAGCTAGCATTAAAAAAAAAAAAAAACTTAAATGAGTTTTCTGATGCACTTATTTAGGAGAAGGAAATTCACTTCTATCTTTAGAAACACCAGAAAGAAGCACACTAACGAAAATTTCTGCCCTGTTAAATTAAACATTTTTTTCCTGAAATGCACTACAATGTTACTTATCTGCATTTTCAGTCCTTAAAGTTTGACTCGAAGCTATTCTTAACCTAACTGAAGACCTTACTTCACCTTTTCCAAAGCACTGGCAGATTTTTACACTCCTATTCCTTACCCAAGTCTGCCATCTGCTGTCAACAGCCACTTAATTTCTTTCCAATACTAACTTTACATAGGTCAAAGTTTTAAATTTATTATTTAAAACAAGAGAGCTTTGAAAATTTGCATAATAAAAGTCATATAAACAATAAACTATATAAGGTTTGTATAAGATCAAAATATAAAACACAGTTTTTAAAATTTTGTAATATTTCTATGTATCACTACTGATTCTCTGAGCAAGCATTTCTGAAAACTTTCCTTTTATTTAGATGAAAAAAACGTTTATTAAGCGATGAAAATCAGATCCAATGGGGATTAGTGGTTATTAAGGAAAAAACAGTATTTCACTTGAAATCAACCATGCTACAGAAAGAGACAAAAGTACTTCCTTCTCCTAAATACTGGCACAACATGGAACAGGTGAGTGAAATCAGGAATTATTAGGATGTCCCAACACAAGCAGAAACTCTAAAGCCACAAGTTTCCAGTAGGATTTTCCCTACCATGTACCAGTAAGCCACAATGAAGGAAATTCCCTTTATTTGCCAGAACAGGCTGCACAAAATGGGAAACAAGATCTGTAAGGCAAAGCTGCCTTACCTGCAGCCACTGGGCCACAAAGTGTCTGTCAGCAATTCTACCTCAAATAAATTATTCTGGCAATAATCCACCCACCCCTTTCCATCTTCCTGCCAGAAATCACCCATGTCCTAAGAGAAGGCAGCCACTGAATCACAGAGTGGTTTGGGCTGGAAGAGACCTTTGAAAGGACACCTTCCACTGTCCCAGGTGGCTCCAAACCCCATCCAGCCTGGCCTTGGACACTTCAGGGATCCAGGGGCACCCCCAGCCTCATAATAAAAAATTTCTAATCTGAATCTCCCCTCTTTAGTTTCAGATCTTAGAGATTTAGTCTTACTTAAGGTGAGGAAAAGAAGATAAATGTAACTTTTTAATGTAACAAAATAATACAGTATTACAAGTAACAGCCAGCGCCTCTCAATTTTTGTGCTGTAATTCCACAAACTGGGAGGAGCACAGGAAATAAAACAAAACAATTATTAATTTACTAAGCAAGATAAAAAGAAGAGATTTCAAGAAGATGTGAAATGATGACAGCATATTCCAATTACTACCAGAAATTACCTGGCTTAGGTGGTGCATGAAGAGCTTTAGCAGAATGTGATGGCTCTGCAGGGACTGGGGTGTCTTTGTCTGCAGAGATCTGAACAGAATCCGGTTCCACCTTCTGCACATTCCCCTCTTCTTTTGTTTCTCCTGACTCCTTATCTTCATTCTCCACCCTCTCAGCCTGATCCACAGCCAAGGGAGTCAGGTCAGACTGACTGACCAGGGACTCGCTTTTGTGTGGAAAATCACACGTGGCCACATCCTCTATATGGGAATCCATCGGCTCTTCTGTCAATAATTAAAACATGCATGAGTGAATTTCTCTCTGCACAACCTCAGCTCACACTTTCCACAACTAAAATTAACACTAAATTAACTAGTTTCCAATTTTACAAGTGTTTTCCCACAGATAAAGTGACTACTGCAACAGTCTGAACACAAAGTTTCCTTTATGATCCCAAACTATGAACATCAATTCATTTATGAGAACAGTTTTATTTTCTCCGCTAAAATTGGACAGTCAACTATTTCAAATAAATAACAAATAAACTATTTCAAATAAACAACAAATAAACCTAGCATACCATGCATACAAAAGAGGCAATTATAATGATTCAGAAGCAATACAAGTTTTACCACCATAAAGAATTGCTGGGTTTGGTGTTGGATAAATGACTGGAAAAACCCTCTTAGTTTGCTTTTCCTTTTCTCTGCCACCAGCTGCTGTAGTTTGTCCTCTCCATATTATCAGTTTCATGATAGAAGTAAAAACAGCATCTAATTCTCTACAGCACCCAGCTAGAAAGTGAGGACATGCCCAGGAAAATAAGCTGGTCTATGGAAAAAGTAAGGAAATATTTTCTTCAATAACCCCAGCCACCTGAACAATTTCATTTCTGGGCTGCTGAAGTGCTCAAGACACAGCCCAGCCAGGGGTCTACACACAGAATTCAAAGCCCATCTGCCATCTGACCACTCAAGCAGGTATTTAAATCCTCCTTGGTTTTCAAACACTCAGTGTTTCTTACCTTCACTCACTACTTTCGAAACATCTCCTTTGGAAATGAATTTCAACATTTTCTTCAGAACCTTCTTGTGGGACTTGGAGGCCTGAAAATGCAAAGCCCGGCACCTAATAAAGAACAAAAAGAACATCTCTTTTGTGAAAGATTGTTTCAGGAAAAAAAGGTTAAAGAAGCACTTATAAAAATTACATTGTAATCTATTTATTTCTTAAGTTTCCCTATATTGAGTGGTCAAATGTTTTATCAACACTTTTGAGATAATGAAATTACGTTGTTTTCTACTGAATAATATGAATCCTTATGGCATGCTTTTTTAGGTGTGTATCTAGGATTACTAAAATACAAGTGTAAGCCTCTCTTATTCGGGCTGCTAAAGCAGTGTTTGTGGGTTGCAGACAAGGTTATTTCCTTACAGGAAAATATCCCAGAGCAGCTGATGTCCCTATGCACAAACCCAAGAGCATATATTTACTGTTCAAATTATCATTAAAAGTAGATCAACTTCTCAAGTATGATGTATTTCAAGCAGCAAACACAAATGGTGGAACATATTTGAAGTGGTCAAATCCCTTACAAAAGTGTACTTTGAGTTTCTTACCTTATTGTGTATTGAGGACAACATGTTTGATTCATGATAGGTTTGTAGACATATTTTCCACTTCTGAAAAGAGTAAGGAATATGCACTGATTTTTTTTGTTGTTTATACTACAAAATAAATGAAGAAGCTTTTTTATAAAAATCACATCTAAACTTAGTGATGAAAAGTTAAAGAGCAAGCTCTTCAGTTCTTTGATGACCATATTATCCTTCTAAAAATCACTGACAGTAATCATGTTACAAAAGGTCACAGAGCACTGGACAAAGTTTAATTACTCATGGATATATAACTGTTTCTATAGATCTAAACTTTAAATATGGATTGTAGCTTTAATCTCAACTGACAACATGGCTTTGTATTTCCTTTTTCAATGTACCTTCTCCATCCTCTGTCTATGAGATCCTGGTAGTCTTGAACTGTCATCGAATGTGCCCACATGCCTGAAATAAATAACACAGCAGCACACTTGACTGACCATGGTTTGGCTGTAAAATACAACAAACTCTGCAGCACTGGCTGGAGCCCCTGAGCTCTGGGACAGGCTGGGGGTGCTCACCTGGAGAGGAGAAGGCTCCAGGGAGAGCTCAGAGCCCTGCCAGGGCATAAAGGGGCTCCAGGAGAGGGACTGGGGACAAGGGATGGGGGGACAGGGCACAGGGAATGGCTTCCACTGCCAGAGGGCAGGGATTTTGGGCAGGAATTCCTGGCTGTGAGGATGGGCAGGGCTTGGCACAGAGCCGTGGATCCCTGGCAGTGCCCGAGGCCAGGCTGGACAGCGCTTGGAGCACCTGGGACAGGGGAAGGTGTCCCTGCCACGGCAGGGGTGGCACTGGCTGGCATTTAAGGTCCCTTCCAAACCATTCTGTGATTCTATGCTTACTGCAAATCTCATGACCACTTATGCATAGATGACTTTCAGGGATCTAACATATTCCTAAATATGGTAATTACTGATTTCAATAACCACATTAAATATAAAAGCCCTAAGCCCAACACAAATCTCGGGACGCAATTGACCATATTTCTGTGACCACACCAGCGCTCAGTTCCCCTCTGCACCTCCCACTCCCCAGAAATACACAAGGTAAACAACACAGAACCGCGGCTCAGTTCTGTCACGCTCATTGGGGGGCACCGGGCCACAGGAGCCGTTCCGAGCTCCGGCCGGGGGCCGGGGGCTGCTGCCGAGCCGCCGCCCGTCCCGGCCGCCCTCCCCGGCCCCGCGCCCGCCGCTTCTCGGCCGGCCCGGGGCGGCCCCGCTCCCAGCCCGCCCCGCCCGCACCGTGCGAGAGGTTGCCGGGCCTCCCCCGCGGGCGGATCGGCGCGCACAGAGCGCTGCGGGATCGGTGAGCGAACAAACATCGCCGCCGGGTCGTTGAGCGGACAAACATCGCCGCCGGGTGGGTGAGCGGACAAACATCGCCCCCGGGTCGGTGAGCGGACAAACATCGCCGCCGGGTCGGTGAGCGGACATCGCCGCGGCTCCCCGGCCGTGTCCCGCACACCCTCAGGGCCTGCCCAGCGTCTCGCCCCGCAGACAGCCCTGCCCGGGGATGGATCCCTGTACCCCCCTCAGCTGCTACAGCAGGGTAAAAGGGTGGGAGAGATCCTGAGCACTTCCACAGAGCGTTTTCTGAGAATGGAACAAGACTTCTATACAAGTACTTTTATTAAAATAATGTTCTGGCCCCACAGAGCCTGCCCAATGTCCAAAGTACCTAACAAATACAGGAGGAGTTTGGAATAAAGGAAGGGGGAACTGCTATCTGTAATTGAGACCAACTGCTGTCTGTAATTGAGACCAAATTTCCTAACTCAAACATTTATTTCCAGAATAGCAAGAACAGCAAGGCAGTAGTAATTCTCCTACAGCACCCAAAATCATACAGGATAGCAAGATTATCCCTGCAGGGATGTTTAACCATGTGAATTCCACTTGCTGCTGCTGGGGTGAGACAAGGGAGGAAAGAAGGGACAGTGTTTGCTTTTTACCTTTTCATCAGTGCCAGTAAACTTTATATGAAATAGCAAACTGAGCCATAATATATCAATAACTCTGTGACAAGTCTAAACTTCCTCAGGGTGCCCAGAGCAGCTGTGGCCGCCCCTGGGTCCCTCAAAGTGTCCAAGGCCAGGCTGGACAGGGCTGGGAGCAGCCAGGGACAGTGGAAAATGTCCCTGCCCATGGCACTGGATGGGATTTAAGGTCCCTTCTGACCCAACCCATTCCACAGTTCTAAACAAATCAGCTCGTATAAAGCATTGAGATGTTCCAGAAAAAATAAATTTATTTTTACAACATATACATATAAAATAGTTGTTGAAACAAATGTCCTGAAGTATTTTCTTTAAGGCACCTAAGGGGAAAGAAAAACAAAAAAGAGAAGACAGTAAGACAACATGAATTAGGATCTGGAATTGACCAAACAACTGTGACAGTAAGGACTTCAGTCCTGTCACTGGAAGAATTTTAGGGAAGCAGAAGGGAAGACAGTCTGGTTCCCTCTACGTCCTTCTTGAGACTACTTTATTAAAAACATCAGATGTCAGGAAGTTAAGAAACCAAACAGAAAAACTAAGCTATGATTCTTTCAAACACTGCATTCTGAGTATAAAGTTCCAAAAAAATTACTCATGATTTAACTGACCATTAAACTCAACAATAAAGGGTTTTTTCCCAGTTAATCATTGCATACAAGGCTAGATTACATTTTGTTTCCTGAAGAGGGCAAGAACACAGCAATTCCAGAGGTTACAGTCAGCCTGCCTACAGTTCTTTTGCATTTTTAAGTCGCATGCAGTTTCCCTAAGTTCTCCCACATGCATAAGGAACTTACTGAGTCTGATTTGTTAACAGAAATTACTTGAGTAGTTACTCTGTCTCCATGTCTTCATCAGTGCTCTGGTAAAGAGGGGTAATCATGGCTTCTCTTATCTGAAATGTTTCTATGATCTCCTGGTAAGAGATGACAGCAGTGTGTCAGTCAGCAGAGATGAATTATTTCCATTTAATTACCACCAAGTAAGTAATAAAGTTTCTGATACTAACACACTGTTTCAAATTACTACATTTCTCCTGTGCATTCTGAGTGAGGGACAAAGGAGAAGTAGTTTGTGTGCTCAAAACTACTTTTTGTCTAAGATTTATTACAAACAGTGAGGAAATTGCATGGATAACTTTACCTACAGAGACAAATACTGAACATCAGGGAAGAAACAGATCCCATATTTACCCATAAAACAGTGAAGTCAGTGCACAGCTTCAGAGCACTTAAACTGACCAGGCTTCAGCAATCAAAGATGGAACCACAACCCAAATTCTCCGTTTTCTTGCAGCTACAAACATCCCTTAGATCTGTGATTGTTCGCAACCCAAATTCTCCGTTTTCTTTTTTTTTTGTTCCTTTCAGATACAAACATCCCTTAGATCTGTGATTGTTCTGGCATCCATGAGGTCAAATGCAGTGTTTCTGCACACAGAACACTGCCCTCCCCAGCACAGCTCTCAGAGGCTTAAATAAAAAAGAACTGATCCAAAGAATGAAGTGCTCTCCGTGGTACCTTCCATTCTTTCTGGTCCAGACTTATCACCACCTGGTTCC
This sequence comes from Passer montanus, assembly GCF_014805655.1. Lineage (NCBI taxonomy): Eukaryota > Metazoa > Chordata > Aves > Passeriformes > Passeridae > Passer > Passer montanus. Next base: position 15,086,886 of record NW_024366703.1, read on the forward strand.
GGGCTCCAGCTCTGCTGTCCTCCTCCCCTCCCTCACTGGGTTTTAATGGCTCTGCTCAAAACACAGCATTTTCAGCATTTGTACTTGTGAAGTCAGTTACCTCCAGGAACACAAAAGCTCCACAACAATCAGATCAATCCTACACGTTCCACCCAGTCAGTCTCTATCAGCAGCCTGTGCCATGTACTGCTTGAGATATTTCCTTATTCTCTTAAAAACTTAGGAACTAACTTTTTTCAGAAGGACCTAAATATTTCATTCCTTATGATATGCCACTAAAGTCCTAACCCCACTGATATCCTGTGGGAATGAAAGCCAACCTTGTATGAAGAATGGAGAATTCTTCATTCAGCCTTGAATGAAGAATTTCCTTTCCAACTGTTCTGAAGCTGCAGCAGCTCCCAACTCTGAGACAAGAGAGTTAAGAGAGTCCTTACACCCAAAAATACCTTTTTTAGACAAGTGTAATAATGTTCACGTACTTATTAGCAAAAATATAACTTGAAAGGTAATAACCTTTGATTTCTATTAATAGAATTAATTTGTATAAATCAGCATGTTTTTTTCATACATTGATATTTGAAAAAATTCAATCCTTTTAGCTGCTCATAAGTCTCTTCATACCTTCAGTTACATTCACTACATATCCCCAGTTTAAAATATACCTAAAACTTTGTGAACATGTAACATGTAATGTTTTTACAAAAACCAATTAGAGTATTTTAAAGCTATATTTTACCTATTATTGGCAATCCATCCTCATCCAGCTTTATTTTTGCAAGACCATCCTAAACAGCAGTGGGATTTAAAATTTTATAACTTAGTTTTCCAGTTAGGATAATGTGCTGAAATTTCATATTTTTACTTACTACATAATCATGAACAGGTACATATACTGATAAAGAATCTTCACTGGCATACCACATAAGAACAAACTAGTTTAATACAGCACTAATGCATAAAGAAGGCAGCCCATATAGCAACAATGTGTAACTGCTGGATTATAAAAGCTATGCTTTATTAAAATCATTGTTATTCTCTAAATATACTTGAGCTAACCCTTTATAATAACATTTCTATTCAATATCAAACCTGAATTAGTCAAAATATCCTTGGCAGTTTTCATCTTTTCCAGAATTAATTTTATTTATTAGGCAAACTAAACACAGTTTTGAAGAGTAAATCCATGGATTCAAAAATCCACATAGTTTTCTACAGCCTCAGTAACTCTTCCATACTCTGTGAGGACTTTTCTACATCTAAAATGTGAGCCAGAATTTTTTTTTATGATAAACATATTGACTGCAAAAATATCACTGCTATTTTGTTGGTAAATTGATTGCAGTACAAAAAAAAGTCAGTGAACTCTGATTCCTTTTTAATTTGATTACCAAAATATCACAGACTGTTTGCAGAAAATAAATTCTATTTAAATCCTAATTGTTCAATATCAAAGCCAGAAAACAAACAGGTCAGTATATCTAGGTAAGTATCTAGGTAAGTATCTAAAGTGGTATTTTAAAAAGATGTCATGCCTTACCCTGGTAAGGAAGGACACGTGAAACACGTTTTCCACAGTGCGTGCAAACGAGTTTGGATCAATCACAAAATCAAAGAAGGAAATGGGTGTGTTAGCTGGGGAGGCAAAAATACCATCGTTCAAACAAACAAACAAAGAGTTGTATACACAGAGCTGACAGATGTAAATACAAACTCAAGAGAGCCAGTGCACCTTTCAACAGCTAAAGGGATGTTTGTCAATTTAGTTAAAATCCAGAATTCCCAGCTGCCTGCAAAAACAAATGTTCTATGGAGTATACTATATAGTGTATTATTGTCTTCCATCTTTTCCCCCACACAAATCCATGTATTTGCCATCTGAAAGAGTCAGGCTTTAATCAGGGGAGAGGATTTACATTTACTTTGCAGTCAAACAACAGCTGATTAGTGTTCATAAAAAATACACAGTTGGTATATGTGCTTCACCAAAGATCTCTACTTGCAGACTTCAGCTCATTTTGTCTCTGTAGTTTTAGCACTCCAAACTGTAGAAGACGGAGAATATTCATTTTCTCTACTTAATGCTAAATTTAATCATACTTACGATCATTTTCAAAATGAGTTTGCAATATTCTCAAGATTCTCTCTACTTCTTTTTCTGTAGCTTCTTGATGAGACTCCTCCATTCTTTTTAACTGGGAAAAAGAAACAAAGATTGACCTCAAATAACTGTTGTTGAATTACCAGAACATGCAAAGGGCCTCTTTTGAACATGTAACATAAAAGTTGAATTTTTCTCCCTGCATGCAACACAACACATTTATGCAAACATGAGACAGCTTTGAAGAGCATTAGGTTTTAACTCCCACCTTCCAATATCAATCTGAAAGGCCATGGCTTGCATGTTTTGAATGTACACACAGGTGTACACTTCTCAATAGCTCTGAGGAGCTGGGTTATACAGTGCTACAGTCGGTGAGTTCAATGAAGATGAGCATTTATAAGCAAGCCAAAAACCCTCCAGCTCCTCTTCTTCCCAGCACAAACTGTAACAAATCCTTTCTACTACTATTTGATTGAGTAGGCTGCCTTTTAAAAGGCAACAATCAACCATTTGCCTCTATATCCTGGCATTATCACAGCCTCAGCTTCCCTGTAACAACATGGATTATATTTGCAGTTTCAGATGTAAGCCTCTTTCAGTAGTATCCTGGCATTATCACAGCCTGTAACAACATGGATTATATTTGCAGTTTCAGATGTAAGCCTCTTTCAGTATTGCCAGACTTTTGCTTTTCTGCCAGTGAATGACACTGGCAAAGAATAAGAAAACGCAAAACACAAAAAAGTGGTTATGTGAACTAATTAGCTTGCTGCTATTAACCACATTTTTGTGCAAATGCCACACCCTGTTAGACACTTTTTAAAGAAAAATGGAAACCACGCCAATGTAGTTTCTTTTTTGTTTCCTTTCAAAGCACCAGGCAACAGAGCAAGTAAGCTCATAACTTAAAAATCAGTTTGTAAACCCTATTTCTGAACACAAAATTGGTCTGTAAATCCCATTTCCTTCCACTCAGTAAAATACTGCAGTCAAATCAAATCAAAGCCTAATAATGGACTGTGAATCCTTTAGTAGAAGCTCAGAAGGAAAGGGGCCGGTGTGTGTCTCCAACTTCAGCTGGATGGCTGTGGAGCCAACAAAGGATTGTTGGCAATAACAACCAAGGAGTGCTGGTAATCACAGACTGTGAGAACCAATGGGATATAGCTGGAGAAAGAGCCATATGAAGGTAGGGCAGCACTTTTCTGGGACAAACATCCTTGTTCTGGCTCCTGGAGATAAGCACAGCACAAGCATCTGTGGATCTTGGATGCTCCCCTCCCATCAAGGGTAAAATGTCACAAATACTAAACAGTTTATAATTACAAAACCCAAAACAAAAAAAAAATTAAATATTTAGAAGTCTTTTTTAATAACTATGGCAGAACAAATGGTTAATAAAGATAACACTTAACAAACCTGAGCAGGCATTGCTCGTTCTGCTTTGCCTCTGCTAGCTTTCTTCTGCCTCTCAATCCGTTGCTTTGGTGCAGGAGGCTCAGACTTGAAGGAGCCCATCCTAACCAAAACACAAAACAACACATACATGCAAATCTGGTTTACATTGTATGCTTAGGAATCTTTATACTGAGCAGTGCATCTCCTCAAGGAAGTGCAAAGTGATGACTGATACCTAAAGCTTCATCACATTTAGAGATTTCTGCAAAGAACCAGCCCCAAAAATTGTTCCGGTATGTTGACAGCCTCATACCTTGTCAACACTCTGCTGTGACTTCAGTTTAACTCAATTCAAGGCAGGGCATCAAAGACAAGAATCAGCCAAGGCCATTACCCTGAGCTGCAGTACACATTACTTCCTTGAAGAAACTCACACGTAGTGAAAAGCAGGAAGAAACTTCCATGTAGTGAAAAGCAGGAAGAAACTTACATGTAGTGAAAAGTAGGTGCTCTTCTGAAGTACTTGGGTGCTTCTTCTCCCATTGTCTGCCAGGCATCACTAGGTAAAAAACCACCTGGAGCATCCTCACAGTCATCACTTTCTTCCACTTCTGTGCGATTTATACCCATGAAGGTGAGCTGCAAAAGAAAAAAAGCTGCAATAAAAAATTACTTAGAAATAAAGCAGTAGATGAAACATTTATTTTGAAACACTGTATTGTGGTGTTTGCCTGATAAAATAGTATTTAATATCACTGCCAAAGAACTTTGGCTTTCCTGAGGATACCATGAAAACAGATAAACACTCAAATTCACCTGTGTTCAGCAACCAATGAAAGCCATAGGTACCAAAACTGCTTAGATTCCAACACGTTTTCAGTGATGTATGAAATAGCAGAACATTACTTATATTGCACTTCAGAGCTCAGATGTCTCACAGTTTTTGAACACCACACACTCACAGGAAGCCCAGCTCACAGAACTTATCTGGCCTATCCCTGCATCCACCAGTCCACACTAACCCAGGAAAAATTTTAAATTAACTTTATGTTTTTTATAGACTTAAGCAAACACTCAATACTCCTTGTTGATCTGCTGTAACGTAAGGGAGCATTTTCAAGGAGCAAAGAAGCCAACAGCCTGCTTAAAAGCTGTTCTGATCCAACTCTTCCCCCCAGTACAAAGAGACAAACTGTCCAGTCTGAAAGCATTCAAGTGTCCCAAAGTCCCATTTCATGTCAGTGACACAGGGCCTCAAGAACTCTATCCAAAAACATAAAACCCAGTAGACAGGATAAAGAAACTACTGAGAAACTACAGAAGAGCGACTGAAAAAAGAGCAGAAGACTTTAAGAGCACGAACTGACTGAACTGTGATAAAGCAGCAGCAGTGCAAGAATGGGGGAGGTGTCTGCATTTTAAGTCAGATTTTCCCCTACTGCAAGTGCTTAATATGTAGTTTAAGACAATTAACAGTCACCAGAAAGTTTATCAAAGAAATTCATATGAAGAGCATTAAATTCCACCAGAACTGCCATGTACTGCCTGACAATCTGAGGCTTTATGGTTCTGTAACAAACAGGGCAAACCTCCAGCAGAAATGTTGGCAAACTGAGAGCCTGGAACTTACCAAGTCTTCTGCAAATGCTGTTGAATCAAATGCTGACATCTCTGAGTGTAACTCATTGGCCTTCTCCTTTCCTATATTGGATGCTATAACAAGGAAGTGGGCATCCAGTGCAGCCTCTCGTGCCCTGCAAACTGTTACAGGAAAGATTTTATGGTGATTAATATGAAATTGTCACAAATAGAACTATTAGATTCAGCACAGGGACTATCCTGGCTTTAGTGCTTTGGAAATCCTTTTATTGCAATGACCTCTAACACACTCATATAATCCTCATGACAATATTTACAATTAAAAAAAGAAAAGGATGACAAACCATGGAAAAGTAGCAGATGATCTTGAACAAAAAATCCATTTTTTATCGACATGTTTTCCACCATTCCAATTGAAATGAATCCCTCTACACTGGTATCTTTTATGTGTATTACTGATATACACTGTTCCAGTGAATCAAAATAAAGCAAGGAGTTATTTCTAAGAGCTAATAAACTGTAATGATATTTATTTTCACACATCAACTTACTCAACCAATCTTCAACTTAATATCTATTTTAAATTATGTAAAAATTCTGATTAAGTAGTTGGACCACACTCTTGCCCTCTTTTGTTTGTAAGGCATCATCACCTCACACTTGGCCAAACACATCAACGAAAGACCACAGAATTTCTTTTACCTCCATCAAAAAGTCTATTGGCTTCTTCCAAAGCTTCTGTCAGCCTGTTGCTTTTTGAATTTAGCATGGCTTCTCGGTTTTCTGTGGGAAAAGACACAAAGGAAATCCTGAATTACTTAAACGTAGAAGCACTGAGAAACACTGCACTCGTTTGATGCTGACTGGAGGCCAGGTGCCCACCAAAGCTCCATCACTCCTCAACTGGGCCAAGGAGAGAAAAGAGAACAAAAAGCTCATGGGTCTGGATAAGGGAGAGATCACTCACCAGTTACCTCACGGGCAAAACAGGCTCAGCTTGGGAAATTAGTGGAATTTCCATGAAAGAAACAAACCAGCTCCTAAAACTGTATGCTTGGTCACTTCTATAAACAGGCTGGGTCACCCATAAACTGCACTGTAGCCTCTTGTAAAACAACTGCAGAAATGTATCAAGTATTTACAAAACAACTAATCCCACATGTTGCTGAACTTGGCAGTGCTACTGACACAACCACGGCCACATTTTTGTGAGGAAAATGGCACAATACACTCAAATGCGCATAGGAGAAGGATTCACACACCTGTCTGGAGAGATGCTAAAAACTACATAGCATTTTTTGGAAGTCCCAAGAATAACTTTCTGGTCCAGGCACATAATGGTACCTGCAGTTTCAAACTAAAGCTCAGGCACCATGAAAGTGAAATTAAAAGATTTCGTCACATCTCTAAAGCCGACTGTTCTCCTGCACCAACGCAGGCACCACATGTATGTTAGTGCAGCTAAATCCCTCATAACTTCGCTATCCCAGGGGATGCAGGACAGGGACTTTGCACAGGACAGGGGGAATGGTTTCACACTGGAGGACATTTAGATACAGGAAGAAATTATTTCCTGCGCCCTGGCACAGGGTGCCCAGAGAAGCTGTGGCTGCCCCTGGATCCTTGGAAATGTCCAAAGCCATGCTGGACAGGGCTTGGAGTAGCCTGGGACGGTGGAAGGTGTCCCTGCCACGGCTGGAACGAGAATACCCGTAAGGTCTCTTCCAGCCAATCCATGATTTACAATTCCATGCTTCCTTGGGAGTCGAATTTCGATCTAAGTCCGAACCCAGAGCATCGCTAGCCCGAGGAACCCGGAGTTGCCAGGAACGCTCCCACGTTTCCCAGGAGCGGCCGCCAGCCCCGGAGGCCCCCGCGGCCGCCAGCCCGGACCCGCCACACGCAGCCCCGGCGCTCTCCCCGCCGCCTCCTTACGCTGCACGGTGGAGATGAGCTCCCGATACTGGCTGCGGATCATCCTGTTGCGCTCCCTGTCGTCGCCCTCCTCGATATTCAGCTGCCGGAGCCTCTCGCCCGCCGCCTCCGCCTCCGCCGTCTCCTCCTGCGCGTGAGGCGGGCGCGAGCGGCGGCGGCGCGAGGCCGGCGGGGACTCGCCGCTGTGGCCGGTGTGCGACATGGCGGCCGCGGCAGCTGTCACCCGGCAGCGACCACCCGGCCTGCCGCGTCCGCCGGGCTTCACGCACCGAGTCGAGCCTGCGCAGTTCGCCTCAGAGGGTCTTCGTGCGGGGGTCTGCGGGCACCGCCGGTGGTCGCTGAGCCGCTGCGCTCTGATCGCGATCTTCCATGATTGACTGGGGCTCTTTGCCGCCCCGGCTCTGCGCGGTCTGGTCCACGGCAAACAGAGTGGGGCGTTTCCGACTCGCCGCAGCGGCGGTTACCGATCTCTCAGCGTTCCTTTGCCATTTACTTCCTTCGCTGGAGTTCCGGTCGCTGCCCGGGGCCGGGCGCTGCGAGCGGCGGCGGGCGGTGCGTGAAGCCCGGCGCAGGCGGGGCCGCCGAGGCCGCTCCGCTGCGGGCACGGCTCCGCCGCTGCCTCGTGGGGGCGCTGCGGGCGCGGAGAGCCGCGGCCGTGAGGGGAGAGGCGGAGCCCGCCACATCTGAGGGGAGCGGGGGGAAGCGACGGGGAAAGCGCCTCTAATACGGGGCTCGGTCCGTGGGAGCGCCTGCGCTAGTCACTGAGCAGGGATCTGTGCTCTGGCAAATGAAATAAATTATAGGGCCATAGAATGGTTTGATTCTTTAAGGACCATCTAGGTAGAATCGTGGAATGATCAGGGTTGGAAGCGACCTTCACGATCATCCAGTCCGACTGCCCACCCAGCACTGTCACTGTAAACCCTAAAGCACCACCCAGCTCCTCCTGAGCACCTGCAGGGATGGTGACTCCACCGCCTCCCTGGGAGCCTATTCCTAATGCCTAAGTACCTAAACAGTGAAAACAATTTTTCTGATCCCTAATCTAAAAGTCTTCTGTCTCAGTTTAAAGCCATTTCCTCTGGTCGCCTCACTGCAGGCCCAGCAGAGACCGGTCCCACCTTGCTGCAATGAGGACAGCGATGAAGGCCACCCAGAGCATCCTTTTCTTGAGCCTAAAAACCCCCAGCTCCCTCAGGCATTCCTCAGAAGAGCTCTCCAGAAACTCTCCAGCACCTCCATGTCATTTCTATAGTGAAAGGCCCCGCACTGAAGGTACCACTCGAGATGTGGCCTCACCAGTGCTGAGAGCAGGGGATCATCACTTACCTGATCCTGCTGGTCCCTGCAAAATAGAAATCATAACACTTAGCCCTTCATTGTTGAATGATACTATTATGTTGTTCTAATTATTGTGGTGGGAGTTTTAAAGTAGTTTTGGGAGTATTTTCTTAAACGTCTTCATAGATCAGCTTGACTCAGTATATAGACATGGATCTACTTCAGTTTGCACTAGTACTTTAGCTGGATTACAGACTGCAACTATGCACAAACTACCTTTTAAAATACATGTTTAAAACATGTAACACTTCAGTTGAACACTAATAAATTATATCTGAGCTCTTGAACTATTTTCCATTCTTTGTGTGACTTGTAGAGTGCTGTCAAATTTGCATTGTAAATTCAATATGAGTAATTTGCTTTTGGATGCTGACATATAAAGGCTCAAGAGAGGATCCAAACAAGACTGGGGCCCATTGTACACTGCAGTACACAAACACATGGTAAAAAATACTCAGGATGCAAATACAGGCTTTGCAAATGTGAATTACATTTTTTTTACTGTCATCTCACTGTGCTTAATAGGAACTCAACATTACACAATATTGCAAGACATTGCTCTGCATTTTTTGTTTTGAGTTCTGCTTGTTCAGATGATCAGACCTCTGCTTTCCTAGCTATTATTGTGTATCTGTCAATTGTTACCATCAACAGTGAAAATGGTGAGTGAAAAAAATGTCCTACACGCAGTTGACTGCAAGATCTTCAGTTGCCTGCGTTTTTGTTTTGAGTTCTGCTTGTCCAGATGATGAGATCTCTGCTTTCCTGGCTATTATTGTGTATCTGTCAATTGTTAACTGTCAACAGAGAAAATGGTGAGTGAAAAAAATGTCCTACACGCAGTTGACTGCAAGATCTTCAGTTGTCTTTACACACCAAGACTATTTTTTGTCTGATGTTCATTGAGTTCTCATCCATGCATAAAACCTTATTGTCATTGAAGTGAGAAGAGTCACATAGAGGAATCCTAAAACAAATATTTCAGATCTAATAGGAGAGTTTCACTGTGTGCAGATTTCACCATTCCCTCTTTTGCTCCTCTCAGGGTGTAGAAATAAATGTAGAGTTTCTGGCATTTAGCAGCAGATTTCCAACTGAATTCCTAACATTGTACAATTTATACAAACCATGACCATACAGGTACTGTATTTCAGCAAACAAAAGTCAGTTTCCATTGTCATCAAATACAGAGCAATAATGTGGTTTTTTATGGTTCTGAGCAGTGAATTACAAGAGGGATTCACAGTGCACCTCAGCTTGGGAACTGCCCAGCACAATGGTGCTCTTATCTTGAGCCCCTAAAATGTGAATCTACCTCTGCTTCATTTACTATCAAATCTATTCACTTGCCCAGTTCTGGAAATTTGCCTCCTGATGTGAGTATCCCTGATTTGCTACCAGATGTTCCCAGACATGAATGGAAAAAGATTTGTCTTTAAAAGTGACCTTTTAGTCACTGCCCAGGAGTGTTGCTTATGATTTTAAAGCATAAACCTTTTTGCATTTCCCTTGAGTACACCAAAATAAATGCTCCCGTTTAGAATGAAGAGATAAAGCAAGAAATTAGTTGTCTAAAAACATGGCAGCACAGGATTGAAAACATCAGAAATAAAATATGTGAGATATTTGGCATTCAGCTGCCAGCTCTGCAAGCAAACACAGATGAGGGGAAACTCTTTTAGTGAGTGTAGCTAATTTTAAAAGAATTGTTTTAGTGATGCAGAAGTGTGAATTAGTATATTTGGTTCTTGCAGCAGCTTTTATTTCTGTGTTTACAGATAATTCTGTAGGAGGTGAAAATCTGGCACCAGATATACCCTCAGCAGTGTGGATTAGGTTACAGCCCATCACATCACCATATATACTGTGCCAGTCTAAGAAGGTATTTTCAGAGACATATGAAAGAACAATTATTAATAGAACTATGGAAAAAAAAAGGCCCCAGTTTGGTGAGATGTCAAGGAAAAAATCCTGTTAGGATCAAACCCTCACTGGCACCAGAAGCCCTTTCTTTTTAAGGACTTGGAAGGTTTCATTAAGTGAAAGATTGACACCAGGTCACTACAACATGTGGAAGTCATGCTGCTAGAGACTAAAATGCTGAAAACTTTCCACTTTTCCCCTACAATCAAAAAGCAATATATTAAAATAAAATAAAATAAAATAAAATAAAATAAAATAAAATAAAATAAAATAAATCTTTGCAAGAAGGAGTAGGGAATATATGCATATATCAGTGGTGCCTCAGAGTGGAGAATAGCCAGACTGTTGCAGCGTTGGTGGTCCATCCAGCACATCTTGAATGGAGGAATAAACTAATTAAAAGCAAATGCAGAACAATGTCAGATTTTTGCAAAAGCAGAAAGCCAATAAGTGTTCTAAAGATTTGTGCACATATTTTGCATAACTGCAGTTTGGCAGTTTTGGCAATTTTTTGGACATAGAAATTTTAATATGCTAATAATTTCTGTATTCACAGAAAATTCATAAATTCACTATTTCTTATAGCAGTTTCTGGAAATTATCACCTCTTAGACCTCCCCAATACCGTGCAAACAACTGAGTTAAACCTAAGCACTTCTGGGATAGGTTTGATCCTATCCCAGCAATCATTTCTTCATATCTTGTGCTGTTGTGGATATATTTATATTTATGTGTTTAAAGGCCTGTAACTCACAGCCTATTAGGAGAGGAATGTTTTTTTTTTCCTTTTTGGAACAGTGTATTCCAAGGGAGGATTTTCCAAAAGCACCATGGAAGTGAAAACATGCTCTAAGGACATTAAAGGACATTTCTGTGATCGGTGCGGTGTGGTAAAACCAGGGTGCCCCTGATGAAGGAAATGAATGGAATCTGACTCTATTGATTCAGAATGCTGAACAATTGCTTCATTGAAACTATATTTTATTACATTCTACTATACTATATTAAAGAGATACTATACTGCAAAGAATGCTAAAGAATACTAAAAGATACTAAAGAAAAACCTGCATGCTGACAGCTAGGACACAGCTTTGACCCAATGGGCTAATTAATATAAACAACTATCACTGGAATCCAGTTACCAAATCCCTTCAGGTAAACAATCTTCATAACACATTTGACATGTGCAAAAACAACAGGAGCAGCAAGTAGAGATAAGAATTGTTTTCTTTTTCTTTCTCTGCTTCTCTAGGAAACAACCTGGGAGAGAATGGGAATGCCACAGTGCAGGTTTCCTATTGCTGTGGGGGTTTATGGCTGAGACAGCTCCGTGCTGAGGTGGCATGGGCTGGTTCCCCGAAAGGCTCACACAGCTCGCACTCCAACTCCTCCAAACCAGTGCTGAAAGCTCCATCTCATCCAGGAGGGAAAAGACAAAGCTGCATCCACTCTCTGCCCATGTGGGCAAGGGAAAACTGAACACAGGCAAAGGGATGGAGAATGCAGGGGGCAGAAGACTTCTTTTACCTTCTCTCCATCCTGCCAGGTAATCTGCTAGCATTCCTAGGATTTCAGTGTTTATCCTGAGCTCCAGCAAGGCACTCCTTAGGAAACGTGAACAGCAGGCTGCCTTGCAGTGATTTCCTTAAGGCAGGTGTCACTTTCAGCAGGGCTGTTGTTATTTACATTTGTCACATGCAAAATTGATCCATTTTCCCAACCTTTGCTTGTGAGGTCAGGGGAAAGGGACAGCCTGATACTTGGAGTTACAGTCCTGGAGAAAAAGCCAGAGGGTAGAATCCCAGTTACATTAGTTTAACATGGAACTTGTCTCCCTGCATTAAAAAATCCATATCCCAACAACAACAACACAGGGCCAACGTGCTGCACCCAGCTCACAGGACCTGTCCCTTGTCATTCCCATCCAGCTGAGAATTCCTGTGAAGAACTGATGTGTCATAGCCCCACAGCTCCCTGGGTCAGATTCCTTACACTTCATAGCTCTCCAGCATAGTGTTCTCAAACATCAGCCAATTCACATTAATAGAACACTTTCATGTGATCCAGGGAGAAAGGGGATCCACACACCAGCCAGGAGGGAAGGAGTGCAGAAGGTTATAAAAATCAGGGACACAGTGGTGCATTTTCATTTTTAGTCTAGAGGAAAATTGGGTAAGTAATTTTTTATTAGTTCTTTAAATTTAAAAATGTCTAGACTCAAAACAGTTTACTAATTATGTTTTAGACATTACAAAAAGGCAGAGGGAGTGTCTGACAAGTAAAAGAATCCTTTTCTCTGTACCAGAAAAAAAGAGTGTCTCCTTTGAGGTTCTATAGTTTCATGATCTCTTGTATAACTTGTTTTACAATCCCATACCCTATATAGCATGTCTACAGGATGATGTCTTGTTTAGTCAGTATCTCTCTAAGACCAAGAGACTGATCATTAAATGTGCATGTCCTAAAATAGCTGTTTTAAAAACAAGTTACAACATTACAGACTGTCATAACTATTTGCAAATGCTGGAGTTGTTAAATGTGGCTCTCTTCCACTTGTTCTTTTTTGCAGAAACAGTTCTAAGGGTTTGTGTCAGAAAGGATTGCTTGTTGTTTTGAAGTTGCCATGTAACAACAAGAATGTGTGTTTCTCATGCAGAATTTCAGGGATAAATGAGCTGGCTGCTCACTAGACAGATTATGCAGATGTTTGATGATGTTCTTAAGTGGGAACTGTCTACGATGTTTTGTCTTTCATGCATAGCAAAGTTTGTTTCAGGCTGTAAAACACAACACTGAGAAGTTGTAGGTACAATATTACCTCTGGTGACCCAAAACTTATAGATCTTCAGGTAGTTGAAGTCAGTTCCAGTCTTACCCACTAAGGAGAACCAATTAAATCAAAATAAGATGGGAAAAAAATTAATTGTTACTGTTTTTAACATGGATGACATGATACTGGAATCCTTTGTCAAAGTGTAAGTCCATGGACACTTCAGTTATTTCTGGATTTTATTACTGAGCAAGGTTTATATTATCATAATGTTTTGGAAACTGTTTCCCAAGCTTAAAAAGTAGGTTTATCTTCAGGCAAAACTAACTATTTTATTGACAGGCAAAGGATGACAATGGCAGGTATGCTTCTATCTGTATTATAAAGCAGGTATTTCCCACAAAATCTGATCTTACCTTAAAAATAGAGTGTTTATAGCTTGAATTTTGTCCTCATGATTCAACTATTCAAGATCAAGCTGCTAACAACTTAGGAGCAGACTTTTTTCCTTTTACACAACACAAAAGATGAATTAGAAACCTGCAATATACATATATGAGTTAAAAAAAATCCATCCCTTCATGTCAAAATGTTTTCCTTATAGATTCAAATTTCACTTAAATGCTAATACATAGAACCTGTAAGTCTTATTTTACAAGGATTTTGGACAGGAAAAATGCTGGTAGTTGACCAGAAAAGTCAGATGGGCGTACAGGTGGATGATCTTAGGCTGAGTTTTAGGTAACCTGACATCTCCATCTGCATCTGCATCACATCCAGTCATTTTCCCATCTCTAGGAGAGAGTCCTGTGACAATGACAGGCTTGGGTGTCCTGGCCTAAGGAGATCAGACGTCCCTTTGCACATGCATGAGTGTCCTAGTGAGTGTTTTCATCCAGCATTGTAGCAATCTGTGGGAAGCAACCTAGTCTGGGGAAAAGCCAATCTGAGCTGATCTAAGTTACATTATAGTTGGGGTTTTATCAGTCAAGTCCATAACAAGTCTGAAAAAAGTAACATTTTACTCTACTTCTATGATCTAGGCTTAATGCTAAATGAATGGCTTAAGTGCAGTTAATTGATTCCACATTTAATTACAGAAATTAATGGTTTGAAGAGCTGCACTGCTGACAGCCAGGATAAGAGTTGAGCCATCAGAGATTACAGTTCTTATTTTTCTTGACATAATCCTTTTCTAAGTACTAAAAATCACACGGTGAAACAAAGTTTGATTGAAGTTTTGTATGTTTCCATTAGAAGTTCTTTAATGCAGGATCCTATGAAAATACAGCAGTTGGTCAAGATCCATATACAGAACATACAAGCCCCAGCAAGCTTGACAAAATACTGAACTATATATTCTTGCCAAATTAAATTTGTCATTAAATGCTAGTTAGGACTTGACAGACTCATTTACTTCCCTGATTTCCCAGCATAAGATCCAGCCAGCCCTCTTTCCTCTTGGTCAAACCCAAGCTTCAGCCAGCTCTGAGTCCCTGCAAATGGATTCAGATATTTATATTTATTTGCTTCATGTGTAAACAGTAGTGTGCTGCAGGGAGCTTTGTAGGACTTTAATGGGTCTGTGCATAAATAAAAGGTAAGAATGATTTATTTTATTACCTAGATGAAATCTGCTTTTCTGAGTATAAGTAATCAGAAAGGATTTGCTGGTTCATGGCAACCTGACTGGGTGAAAACAGTTTTTTCCTGCTACCAAAACATACTGTTGATTAATATAGTGCTAATATTTTTGTTTTGATATGAACAGCTGTCATATTTTCTACAGGAATATTTTAGAAGGGAACATGACCCGTAGAATTGTGAGTAGGAAAGCAGGATGATGAGATAATATCCCTAGAAACAATGAAATAAACCAGAAAACTTTATCAGTGAACTAATACTATAGATGTTTCTGCAGAATACATCTGAGGAATTGACAAACTGAGACAAAGGAATCCTTTGGTAAATATTATTTCAGAACATTTTGTCCCATTCCCAAAATGTGTTTCCTCCAGCAGACTTTTAAACTACCTGTTTTGGGGAGATGCTAAAATAGGGAAGGATTTGTTCCTCGGCTCTGTTTTCTGTGATTCTGTGAAGTGTCAGCCAAACAGCACCATTTCTGTGCACTGAGGGTTCACTGTCAGATTTTCACAAACCCTCCAGAAGAGGCAGGGAGGATCCTTCTAGATCTTCTGAAGCACCAACAATTTCTGATGTGACAAACTGACATTGTGAGCAACTCCTGGCTGAAGGCAGAAACACTGCTGCAGTAAGGGAAGGGGGGAAAAAAGAACAAAGAAGCTGTTCATGAGTATCAAAATCCCAGTTTTTACAGCACAGCTTCATAAATCTGCAGGTTTTGACCTTATATGCCCAGATTTTAATGTGTGCTTTTATTCTCCAGCACATCAGGGGGATGTGGGTGCTCCATTATGCAAAGCTGTCAGTTCTGACAGCAGTGGGATCTGCTGCCTGTATTTCTGTGTCTGTGTTTTACATCTTCAGCATATTGACACTATTGAAAATACTGACATTATTAGTATCTCCTGTGCTGAGTTGCACGCCTACTTTTTACATTGCTGTTACAGTTTCCATGCAACTTGCAGCTGTAAACTGAGAATTATACTTAACCACTTTCTTGATGAGAAAGACCTGATTTTAGCCACACTTTTGGAGCATTGCACAGTTTTATTGAACCCATATGAAAATCTCTGCTTGATGCAAGGGGCAGGAGGTTTAAATTCATGCTCTACATAAAATGGGGTTTTTTTCAGTTTCCTTGGTAGACTCTTAAATCACACAGTGCTCACACCAAGGGGTGGAATGTGTCAGGACCACTATCATGGAAATATTCTTGAATTCTAATAAACAAGGCTTAACATTTCTTAATTGTCCTACATGCAATATTTAGTTCCTGCATGAAGACTCACCAGCCCAAAACAAAGATTTCAGTCATGGCCCCATTCAGTCATTTCTACTGGTAAAAAGATTTCAAGAGTTTCAGAAATTATGCTTGAGCCTTTTCCACTAATATACTGTATAATCTCATTTTGTGTAAGTTCTGTTCTTACATATGAAGAGTTTTGAAGAGTCAATTTATGTTCTATCACACTTTCCAGAGAAGAATATTATTCATTTCTAGATGCACAGGAGTTCACCAAGTAATCTTTAAGAGTTTTCTCGAACAAGAGGGAAATACTCACATTTGGGTACAAGAAGAAGCCTAAATCTTTATTCACATGAACTTTAAACTGGACAAACAATTGTAGGCCTTATTTTGTGCTCATTCCACTGGCTTGAAATATGTTTAAAATCCATGTTTTGGTACTGGTGACTGGCACTTAGTTGCCTGCATGCTGTCATGGTTTCCTATTTAAAGTAGAATTTTTATATATTCAAGGTTATAATCCCTTCTTAAAAGTGCCAGTGTAGTGCATAATTATATATAACAACTATTTTGTGAGCCTGGTCTCCAGGGAACCCTCCCCAAACCAAAACTGAGATTGAGTTAAGGAACTGTAAAGCCTGCAACTGGCATATTCCTTAATGATGATGAAATGCCAATGAAAAAAAATACACCTGTAAATTAAGAGTGAACTTCTGAAACTGGATATTGTGGAGAATGAGTGGAACATGAGAACATGAATATAAATAGTGGAGACCCAGCTGGAGAAGGCAATAAGTTATAGGAGTTTAAATCTGTCATTAGGTGAAGCTGATGAGGTTTAGGTCTGTCAGGAGGATGAAGAGTTGTGCCATCTGTAACAACAGTGAGCAGCTTAGGTAACTTTATCTCCACCAAGCACCAGGGATCACCAGGACCACTTCCCACCAGCACAGCATTAGATCATCTTCTAAAAACGCCACTGCCACAAAGGCAAACATCAAACCTGCTCTGCAGGGGGATAATGCAGTTCAGGCACCATTTGTTGTCACCAGGTCATCATAAATACATGGAAGACTGGCTGTAACTGACTTCTCCCAGTCTTGTTTTGCAATTCTGCTTAGTTGAATCAAAGGAATCAGGGGAAAAAGAGGTTTATAATTTATATTCAGCTTAAATATTATTTCATTACTTTAGTTTTAACATGGTAACAGGTATGAAACTATGGCAATGTCTATAATTCTTATTAGTATGCAAGTATTATCCTTTGGAAAAAAGCACATAAAATTATTTTAGTCTTACTGTTGGGTTGTTGTTTTGGTTTTTTTAAATTTATGGATGATGTTACTCTGCACAAAACTGTTCTTGGCTGAGCTTACAAATAAACCTGAGGAAACATTTTAGTCCTGATTAGCCTTGAAATGTGATGGAGCCTTTTTGTGCAGAGTTAGATCACACTTAGAAAAACCCATAATCCAGGGAATAGTCCTTGTAAAATATAATCTCTTCTTTTAGAGAAGTCATGCCAAATCAAACCAGTAATCATCTTCATTCTGTATCATTATTCTGAGGGCTGAACACCGGCTGTGCTTTCCTGCTTAGGCCAGGATTACACAACATATTAACAGCCTGATCACTCAACTCCCCTGTGCCTCAATTTCTGCTTTTCTGAAATGTCAGCAGCATTCTCCTGCTTTGTGAACCGGTGAGGAGCTTGCACAAGTAATCCAACTAAATGTAATCCAGCACAATTAATCCAACCTTTTTCAAGGTGCAGAAGAATGAAGAAACTCAACAAATTTAGTTTCAAAGTAAATATTTTTTTCGTCCAAACTCGGGAATCTTTGTAAACAACTTATGAGCACTATCTTGACTACAATTTCAGAGATCAGTGACTCAGTTCCCAGAGTTAGTCCTGCAAAAACCTAATACACTTGCTTGGACTAGACTATGAAATCTAACCCCTGTCTGGCCATTAACAAGTTGTCTTGATGTGCAGCTCTCCTGAGAGATTTAATTTCACAGCCTGCTCTCACTACTGACAAAACACAGCATTTCTGGAGTAAGAGTATTGACAACTGCAAAATATTCAATAGCTGAGTTTTTGTCTAATTTATTCTCACTCAGTGATCTAACAGCTATCATGAAATTATTAAAAACAGCCTCAGGCTACATGGCCTTTAACTGAGGATGAAGGATATAATTGCATAAAATATCTGCATTTTTACATATGGAATATGTAATATATACATGTGTATATATGTGGGACTGTGTGGTAGGTGGCTGTGTACCTGTGTTGTGTCAGCAGAAAGAAAACAAATAAACATCCTGAGGAGCGTCTCTGAGTGCTGGAGGCTTTCCAGGAGCCCGAGAAGAGTTCTCCTCTCCTGGGATATTTGTGTGGGCATGGAGGGTGTGGAAGCACAAAGCCCAGAAAGCAGCTGCAACCTGCCAAGCCTGACATGTCAACACACACCTCAGGCCAGGAAAGGGGGAGATTAAATACTGCTGCCATCCACAGTTAGGGAGAGACAGTTGCTGGCAGCTGGTTCAGCTAAAGCAGAACAAGCAGGAAAGAACCCCTTCCCCTGATCTGCCTCTTCCCTGCCTTCCCATCAGCTCTCAGAAAACCAGTGCCTGTGGCAACTCTGCTCTGCCTTGTATTTCCACTGAGTCTCTTGGAGAAAAGGAGGAGAAAAAAGGGAATGCATGAACAGAAGAAACAGGTAAAGGGAAAGCAAGGGAAATAGAAAGGAAGGGAAAGCAAGAAAAATAATTTGAAGGAGGAAGGACCTGAAGAGAGGCAAGAAAAAAGCTTGGAACACAAGTCCTGTGAGGAACAACTGAGGGATTTTCAGCCTGGAGAAAAGGAGACTCAGGGGTGCCCTCCTCACTCTGCACAGCTCCTGAAAGGTGCCTGTGCTCAGCTGGGGCTGGGCTCTGTCTGCAGCAGCACTGACACAACCAGAGATCACAGTCTCAAGAGAAATACAGGTTGGATATCAGGAAAAAGTTTTTCACAGAAAGAATTATAAAGTTCTGGAATAGCCCTGGGGAGGTGGTGGAGTCACCATCCCTGGGTGTGTTTAACAAAGCCTGGATGTGGCACTGGGTGCCAGGGTTTAGTTGAGGTGCTGGGGCTGGGTTGGATCTTGAAGGTCTCTTCCAACCTGGTCATTCTGTGATTGTGTGAAAGAAATAATTCATCCTGTGATGCATTCTTCTCAGGCCCTACATGTGCCTCTAGACATGTTAAGCCAACTGATCCCCACCTTGTTTCCTCCTGTGCCTCACATAACATGGATTTTTGTCCCTCTGAGTCATGCCCCACCATTCCAGTGCTGAGACTGGACATCAGAGCAGGCAGACCAACTCTAAGGAGCAGAGAGCAGGTTCTAAAAATCCTCCCCTCACATCAGACCTTCTACTGCTACTTCCAGAATTTTGCCCCAAGTCAGAGGGCATGTTCTTCCTGCCTCAGCTGGGAGGTTTAGGAACAGAAATACCTCACTTTGACTGAATGACTGCTTGCATTTAGAGTGTGAAAACACATGTAAACTTTGTCAGGTTAGCTATGGACCTGACTTATAGAGTCATATATGCCTCATAATACAAGTGTTGGGGAGATACTGTTGATAAATCATAATTAGCTGTTTATAAAAGGCCAGCAGTAATAATAAGGAAATGTTTTGCAGTGCTGCACAATGATAGGCACAGATGACCAGGTGAGCTATGTAGGTCAGCCTCCCCTAGAGCTCCCAAGCCCTATTAGCTGGTGCTGGTGTTCAGAAGTCAAATAGGAATTTGTGTCCAGCTCTCCACAGCTGGAATGTGCATGTGGGCATGGAGAGAGAGTGCACAGAGCTGTGTTTTGTCTGAATCCACAGCCTCCCCACTGACTGAAGTGCTGCATATGGAATCTGGTGAAAAACTGCTGGTATAAATGTGGTTTGGAAAGAGAAATGTTCCAATACTTGGATATTCTTATTTGGATCATATATATTTCATGAAAAACTTTTGGCATCACTTTAAGGACTAAGCCCCATGCAGTACTTTTGACATCTGCAACCAGTGCAGCAGAAGGGGATGAACGTGACCTGAAAACATTTAATGCTCAATGCACAAGGGAAAGATTATTGAGATCCACAGATGTAGGCACTGAGCACCGTTTTAGGAACCCTGAGGTGGCCATCACATCCTCATTGGACTAGCAGATAAAACACAAAGTTATCTGAGAGCCATGTCTTCCAGAGAGGCAGTTAGGGGATAAGTGGAATACAACAGAATCACACTTAAGATTGCCATAACCACTTTTATTTATTATTGCTTGAAACTATATAGTATTAGGAAAGTTCTTATAAGAGATTAAATGATAGACTTTATTTTTTCAGCTGGGAAAATATTACTAGATAGAAAGTAAACCAAAATTTTTTAGCACCCCCATGTTTTCTTAGGAAGGGCACCTCCTGATGGAGGTTCCAATAACATTAACTCAAATTCCAGCAGAGTCTGGTAACTGCAGCATGCTGAGGGAGCCACTGCTGACATCCTAGTTCTGCCACTTGGCGAGCTATTTAACCTTGGGCAAATCCATTAATCTCCAAAGAAATATGTGTCTTCTTCTGCACTTTTGTGCCATAAAACATAAACACCTGAAGGATGCAGGAGTGCCCTGAAGTGCCACATGGGGCTGATTAGAAGCAATGGGAGTATGTCACCAATTGGATTTTTCCAGTCCAGGTTATCATCCTGATTGAAAACTAGCCAGAAATAGGAAGAATTCTTTTTAACTTTCATAACCAGTTTTTCAAAACATGCTTTTGTGTCTCAGTGGGAAGTACTCAGCATCCCTGCTTCTTTTCTTTCACACTTGTACATGAAGTGGGGCACATCAGCCAAGGCTGGGCTGCATCCTGTGCTGTCCTCTGAATCTCAGTCCTGCATGGGCTCAGTGATGTGATCTCCATAGGCACTTTCTGGTTTTCTTGGGGGAAGGGCACCAAAGTACAATTTCACAACTCTCACAAAAATCCAGCTCAGCTTTCCGTTGCCAAGCGACATCACGGCTTTGCAGCAGATCCAGCTGCTGATGTTACCAAGCAACGTCCTCCCATCAAGTTGTGCACTTGAAAATCATTACTTGTTTATTAATTCTCATGGTGGGCCATGATTCCCCTCCTCAGATCTTGGTATTTGCTCTTCTAAAGTTTGTGAGAAAGCAAAAGACAAAGGACTGTTGTAGGTCAGTCGTTCTTGCAGATCTCTGTCATATTGTTGGAATATGCAGAAATTGAGAATGGTTTTGCACTATTACATCAAGATTGGAGAAGAGTAAAATTCTGAACACCTCCCCTTTCTTCTCTTGCCTATGGGAACAGCTGGTGTGTAACAGTATGCTAAGTGCTTCAGCAGAACTTTGCAATGTTTTATATGTAGCATCAATCATGTGAAAGTATGGAACATAAAACATTTTGTCTTAAATTGCCAGTATTTGTACCATAAAGTAAAATGATCTCACACTGAATTGTCTTCTACAAATGCCTGAGATAGCATGTCTTCCATATACAGGAAACTAACATGTATGTAGTGGTTGGTAAGTGTACCCAATCCTGTATATAATGAGATTAAATTTGATCTGAAATAATAATTTATTAACCCACTACATAGCTTACCTTTAAGTCTGAGCTGTGTTCTCCCCTAGTTTGAGTTTTCCAGTCCTCCTGGGTTAAACCCTGTTTTGATCAAGAAAAGACAATCTCTCCCTGGATGAGCATGAAGAGTGGATGAGGAGCCACAGGGGAAATTGCAGCCAACAACAGTAAAGCAGCCCAATGTGAGTACTTCTTTCCCCATCATAAAATCAAAGAGAATAAATAGAGACTTCAGAGCATGTGGAATTCTCTCAGAGCTGGTGGTTTACACTTCAGACTGGAACAGAGCAGAAGATCAGCAAAGGTGGGAACAGCTTGCAGTGAAGCAGGGCTGCTTGGGATAGCTGGGGTAGAAGTGAATTAGTGAATCTAATGTAGACATGAGAGCGGGGCAGGAGACTGACCCAAAGCTACAATGCCAGTGCTGTCAGCCAGGGCTTTTTCAGGCTCACAGGTCAGAGCACAGGGTGGCTGTGTTGCTGTCACTGCCCTCATTTCCAGGGCTCACAGTTCTGGCACCAGTGCAGGAGTTCCTGTGGGGCTTTGCAAACCTTGCACAACTTACCCAAAGAGAGAGATTCTGCTTTGCATGTATGTTGATAAAAACACACAATCAGAAATCATCATCTACAGATTACTGAAAGTTGTTTTCCCCCCAAGTTTCTGCCAGACAATTGTTTTGCAAGGCAGCTTCTTCACTTTCACTTTGTGGCATTTTCTGGCCTTAGCTTAGACATGGAATTGCCCCAAATGTGAGTTCAGTTTGTTTTGATGAGGAAATAATGCAGTAGCAGAAGTGAGGATGTATTACCAAGCTTGTGTTTTCCTGAGCTCCCACAGGATCCCTGCTCTTAAATTCATGGCAGAGAGCCTAAACAAAAAACATCGCATAATTTGTTCTCTATAAGACAATCAATTGTGCAATGCCCCCCTCTTTGGTTTTAAGAAAGAGCACACTAAAATTTTGAATTTATGAACTTCAGATTTACTGGATTCTGATCTGTGCTGGGGAGACCAGAGAATGCTGGATCACCAACTTCATTAAAAAAATAAAGATTTAAAAGGCAGGGCTATTCATGTAGCCCTTGATCTTGCAACTGTGCATTCCAGTTCAGGAGAGGCTTTATGTTTCCAAGTCAGGAGTTTATAGACCAAGATTTTGTGGAACAAAAGTCTCAAGACAACATATTGGTGCCCTATGAAATCCTGCCCTTTAGCCATGTCAGGTATGACTTTTTCATGCTGGACTCAGCAATGCTGCCTCACACCCTTTGAGGTGCAATAAACCCACAGTGCACCATTCCTTTGGTTTGTGGCCCCAAAAAGCACCGCTGGTGTTTACAGAAACTCGTTAATCCCTTGGAGTTGCCACTAATGAGAACTACTCTTGTCTTTGGTTACCAGCTGTGTTTCTGAGCACCCCTTTGTGGAAACATTTTTTGTTTTGTGGAAGCATTGCTGGAATGGACAACCAGAGTTAATAATAACAATTAGCTTGCCCATAAACCAGTACTTCTTGCAACATCACATTTCAAAGGGTTTTTGTCACGTCTCCACCCTTCAGGATGATTAAATGGGAAATGATTTCACCATAACCTGAACAGGCACATCAACATTTGCTAGCAGGTATTTCTGACAGCTTTCAAGGGTAATACGAGAAAATGAAAGATGAGCTTAAGCACATAAACAAACCTGGACACAAAATGCAGAATAGATTCTTTTTCCCCCCCCAAATACTAATTTTCCCTTGAAAACAACACATGCATAACTGCAGTGTGTTATTGACACAGTTTCACTCAACCATTTTTGCAAGAAGCACTGCTTATACCACATGCCAAGAAACGGTAGAAGTGAAATATGTTTGACCCAAAATTGATGTTCTCTGGGGTTGCTTTTGTAAAAAAAATGGATTTCTGGCAGGCAGAGAACCTGGCAGGAGCAGGGGGAGGCCGGGCTGAGGAGGTGTAACTTGTTTTCTTTCTCGCCTGGGGTGGAGGCAAGTTGGTTGTTGAGCAGGTTATGAAGGTGGGTCCCGCAGAGAAAGCCTACATTTCATGAGTCTGAGGAGAAGTAGGAGGAAAATCAGGTGAAAACTGGTGAGGTGAACATGGAAGGAATGGTTTGAAGACATGCTCTAAAAGCGTCAGTGAAGCCAAAGGTGCCAGATAAATCTTGGAATGTAAGTGCAACGTTAAACATGCTCTTGTTTGCTTTCAGTGGAGCAGTTGTTCAGCTCAAAAAGCCATGTCAGATAATGACTTTTGACTTGTTCAGCTCAAAAGTCTCTGCAGGCTGTACAGACCAATTTGGTACCACTGAGCTGTTTCTGAGATATGTAGTGTTCAAATAATTTCAATAATGACATGTAAATTGGGAAAGATACTGTAGAAAGATGATGAATATTATCTTTTGGTTAAGCTATGTTTATTTAATGGATGGATTTTTAACATGTTTGTAATGTTTATTTGAAAGTCTATACATATGATAAAGCACTTTTAGTTTGCAACCTAAGTAATGCTTGTGCATTGAATTATTTAGAAATAATATATGTTAAAAGGATTACAGTAACACTGTAATCTAAAAAATTATCTTAGCACTCTGCAGTGTAATTCACACTTTAATATTGTTATTTCTTGTTTCATTATTGGAGAATCTGTAATGTCTTTATTTCCTATTTATGATATTTATCTTCATTATTAAGCAGATGGTAATGTGAGAATTGTGTGAAAATTGTGAAATTTCATGCTCTAGGGAAAGAAAAGAGTGGGTAGACAATATGATACAATGTGGAAGTGGAGATTTTTGACAGCTGGGACTTCTGCTGTGCTCTTGTCATTTTCTACTTTGATTCCTGTGCATTTTAATTAAAAAAACTGTAAAAAAAGTATTGTTATCTTTCAACTCAGTATTAGAACTTTGGCCTCTATTAGCAGCTGCTGTCCTTAACAGTCAGTGTGGCTGAGCTGGTGCAGAAATATTGGCAGTCTGTTATGCACTGGAGTGAATTTACTCTAAAATAAATAGGACAACATTATGACATGCATTGGCTAATCTATTGAAGAAATTGTTGAGCAAAATCTGCATTTTGCACAATTGATATGCAGACCCCACCCCAATTAACTAAAGAATTCCATGGGGATTTGGGAGAGTTTCATTCATTCCCCAGTTTATGTTATTACTGCAAGTGCTCGTGAGGGGACAATTCAGAGAGCTCTGAATTTTCAGGTGTTTCCACATGATGTCTGTGGGGACAGAAAAAGATCTGGGAAGAGAAAAGCTCAGCAGGTCAGGGGAACAGAAATGTCACAATATTCACTCTTCAAGAATTGTGCTGGCTGTTGAGGGAAGCACATGACTAGAGTGGAGTTATTCTTTCCCTCCTGTGCATTTAAATCTCAGTCAGCAGCTCTAACAGTGTGAAAATGTTTTATTATATCAATACACACTTAAAATATTATAATCTTAATGTGTTGTCTTGGAAGATTTCACTGGGCTGAGCCTGGGAAGATTTGTGTGTGTGCATTACTCCATGATGGAGTACTTCATACTTGGGGAACAGTGACTTTGAAAATGTTACATCCAGTCTTCAGCATAGCTCAGAACTGTTTTAAAACAGTTCTAAAACTGTTTAACACAGGAGAGGATTTGGCAGCAATCTCAGCAGATAAAACCTCACGTTGCTAGTTAATCACTGAAAGTGCAATCCAGTGATTTCAACAGGAGCAAGTTCAAGCACTGCTGTATCCCCTGAAGACAATCAAGTTTAAACAGAACAGAGCTTAAGAGCACAGCACCAAACTTCCCTCTCCCCAAGCCTCCTGTGAAGAAAAATAATATTTCAAGTTTTAAAAAATGTACTGTAGTCATAAGTAACAAGATTCCTTAAAAACTTGGTTTCCTTGGCGTTCAAAGTGCAATTTCCCTTTTACAGCCTAACTTTAATGGAGTTTTTCTTGACACACACTGCAGAGCAATCCCAAATTCTTTAGGAAAAAAACAAACAACTGAAGAGACTGTAATAATGTGTAATTTTCACCTATTCAGTAATACAATAAATACAATGAATTTCAATGCATGAGCCCCCAAATAAAATGTCTTGGACAAGAATGTCTATAAGTGAATCTCTGGTGTGGATTTTTACTATTGAGTATCCTTTTAAAAAAAAAAATTAGAAATCAACGATGCCTGGGGAGACACTTAGCTCTGGAACTGCTCAGAGATTCTTTTAAAATTAAATAATTAGAACTGAACTAGTATAAAACCAATAGTAATTATGGTAGGCAGATCCTTTTAAGTCTAAAGGAGGTGTTTAGAACACAACATTGTAACAGAATAATGCCTAAGAAAAGCAGGGAATGATGCCAGTGATCAGGAGAAAAAAAATCCATTTACTCTTTCTCTGAGTGCTTTGATTGAAAATTGTTTGTTACAGTGGTAGTCAGGTTTAACACCATGGTTCTGACAATGTGAGCAGGCAGCTCAGTCCAGGAATTTCAATAAAAATGGTTTGAATACAGTTAAAACAGTAAGGTTTTCCTGTGGGCTGTCTGTCCAAAGTGACTTTGGCAAGGAAAATATCTTTCTTTGGCATGTTCAAATGTCATGGGATAATCCAGAAACAGAGTAACAAAGCTCAATTTCAGGGACTGAATTTCCAGAAGACAGCAGAGAGACATGAGGAAATAAAAGCATTAAGAGCTCTTTTCCCCCAGTTTATGAGTTAGAATCATTTTAAGATTGAATGCCAGAAGGGGCAGCTGGCTGGGTGGCTGAGATGACAGCTCCTCAAAATTTCCAGGGTTTTTTATTTGGTTTGGTTTGGTTTGGTTGGTTCTTTTGATTTTTTATGTTTGTTTTTTACAGCACATTAAGAATTTTTTCTTTTCTTCCAGTGATCTTTCTTTCATTGCTGTGTGATCCTGGACATCAGAGTTGAGATGGGCAATGAGAACAGCAGTGCAGAGAATGAGGTGAGTGTGACAGGGCAATTGTTTTTCCTCCCCTCTTAGCCTAGAGCAAACATTTCAGAAACTGCTTCCAGGGGCCACTTACCCCACATTTATCTTCTGCTCCCCATTACACTCATATTTAAGTGTCATTAATTGTAATTGAAAACAACTTGGTGTGTTTTTTTTCCTTTGGCAATGACAGTGCTCCAAAGTATCAGAGCACGGTTTAGGCAGTGAAGTAGTTTAAGAGTTACTACTGGGAAAATAATCACAGCAAATATTTTCTTATACTGTCTCCCTACTTCACATTTAGGGAAGCTTTTACCCTCAAAAATCAACATCAGATTCAGGACTGGGACTTACAACTGGAGTAATGAACCCACAAATGACCTCTGTATCTCTTCTCCGCATCTGTGATCTAGTTGCCACCTGATTATCACAAACTGACAGAGTTTTTATGGGCTGTAGGTGCTAATAAAGGAAGATTAATTCTGTTAGCAGGGCTGGCTCACCCAGCACCCCAGCCTGGGAGCAGGGCAGCGACGGACAGCTCCAGGCACATCCCTGAGCAGAGGGAAGGGCCCAGGGTGGAGTCAGGGTCAGGACAGTGCTCCATGGCATCCCAGGGGATGACACCCCTGGGGAGGCTGAAATGGGGTCCTGGGCCATGGGCAGGGTGGGGAAAGGCCCTGGGAGCTGGGCAGTGCCTGTGGTGGCCTCAGAGCCCGGGCACACAGCAGCTCCTCCTTGCTCAGAAATGACCTTGCACTGTGTCCCCATCCAGGACTTGGCACCCGTGTTCCCAGCGTGTGCTGTTAATGCATGGTGGTGTTTGGGGGTTTATTTTTAGATTTTCAAAAGGAAGGCAGTGAAATGCTCTGGGTACTGGTGTACAATTACATTAGAAGTTACTATGCTGATGCAAGTTGGAATAAAAGTTGTAATTCATTAATTTCAACAATTAAAACATCGGTATATATTTTATTCTCTCCTCCTCCACATGTTTTGGTAGCTGCTAAAATGCAGTAGGATTAATTTTGCTTCCACTTTAGGTATCAGCAGATCTGCTGCACCTTCTGCACTGCCAAGTGGAGCCTCTCAAGGCAATCAGTGTTACAACTATTACAGATTTTTTCATAAATAATTTTTTGAAGAAAAATCTTCCATAGTTCGTGGTGATTCTTAGCAAGTTTTATTGTTAGCCCAATATTTGGTCCCAGCTTTTCTCAAGGTTTGGGAAGAGGGGAATGTGTTAATTTCCATAACTAAGTAATGAGAATTTCTTCTCCACAGTGTACAGCTTGCACTCAGGAAGCTTTTGGAAGTCAAATATATTTGTTCAGGAGTCATCCTGAGGCTGAGAAGACTTTATTTAAAAATGACTGAATTTATCAATAAATGCAGTAAAAAAACCCTCTTCTAAAAGGAAAGGAAGATTCTGGTCTCCTTTTCAGACTATAAAAACCAAAACAGAGGACAACCCAACCCCCTCCGAAGCAAAACAAAATATGCTAAGAATCCAAATTATTTTTAAAAACACTATTAACAGAGAGATAGCAAGAAGTAGCAATAAAACCTGAAATATTTTGATTTTCAGTCAGGAATGCCCAATGTCAATAAAGCCATCCTTATACCACCAAGCCAAGGAGCACAGCAGGTAGTGGATGATGAAGCTGGTTTGCATGGTTTGCACTCAAAATGTTAGCACCAGGCTTGGCTGCTCCTTTTCTTCTGCATTGCTTCTGGCTTTTGGGTTTTGGGACACTGACTGCACATTTGCAAGGTAGATACATTTAAGTTTTCAGCAAGTTGTAAAAGGAAAAAAAAAATCTGGTTTCTTTTAACTTTTTGTCTTTAGTAGCAATCAATGCTTTAGAGAAGCAGCCTGTACTTGACCCCCTTTGCTGGCTGCCTTTCCTTCCAACCCTAACGCCACTGAAATAGCTCAGTTGGGGTTGTTCTTATGCTCAGAACCAGTTGGTCTGAGTTGTTTTTATTTATGTGTTTATCAGAGAACACCCCTGCACGGCTCATGCTCTCAGTGAGTCATTTGGAAGCCTCACACATGGTTTGCATTAAAGCTGGGAGAGCCTGTGCTAACTTTAGAACTCATTTAATGAGTGGGAAGATCTGTGGAATAAATGTGCTACTAGGAAGATTGTAGTAGGCACTTGGAGAAAAAGTAAATACCCAATCTGTCTTGTAGAGACCAGCCTCTGAGGAGAATGCAACCTAAATTTAGTGGCAATGAACAAAGAAAATGCTTGCATAAAACAAGGCTGGGGCCAGCAGTATATATAACACAGTGATTTCACATATACTGATACTAACCATGTTCTGTTTTGCTGTAAAGCACAAAAAATCCAAACTGCTGTGAGATTTTTAGGATTGTGCCCTGCCCTATTGCAGTGGCACAGCTTGTTTGGTTTATGCTGAATTAAACAGAAGCTGGTTTTATGATGCATTTTCCTTGAACAGTGAAACTCCACATGAAGAGAAAGGTCTTTAAATTGAAAAAGAAACATTCTGGAAGAACAGATACTTTGACGCAGTTTGATGCTTGAGGTCCAGCCTTTAGTAGGCCAAATGCAGGTGAAATAATGGAGGTGTTCTTTAATGGGAAGCTGTGGGAAGTGCTGCAGTTTAGGGAACTGCAGGAGGTCTCAGCTGCTGTGCTGCCCATGAAACAGATCTTTCTTAATCCACCCAAAAGAGCTGGGTGTCATGGAGGAATGATATTGTCTTCTTTTCCTTGACTCCTCTGAACAGCCAGATGCCAAAAAATCATCCACAAGCCTTAGTAAAAGGTAAACACTCACTTTTACAGGGCTGATGTAGCTGCACATCCTCAGCCCTACACCTCTGGATAGTTTGGACTCAGATCCATGAAGCCACACTTGGAAATGAGACCAAGCTGAGCAGGACCAACAAATCTGCTCCCTAAAGTGTCAGACACATCAGGCACATGGTCTGTGGGATGCAGAGCGATCCCAGATGTGCCTCAGCCTCATCCATGCTGCTCCAGGGCTTGTGCAGAGAGCTCAGGGACAGCTCCCAAAGTGACTGCACGTTACAGGATTATTATTGACTTCCCTGACTGTATTTTACCTTTATTTTTACGAGAATGATGCCATTACCAGGGCATCTTTGCTCTCATTTTAAAGAGGTGGGTGGAGGACGTTAAAAAAAGAAAGAGTTCTTTATAACTGGAGACATGAGCATAACATTTTGTAAAACTTGAATAGGCTGGATTTTCTAATATGGAATACTTTTGACTCAGGGTTTTAATTCTTGCCATTCAGAGTTCTGAAGAGGAGAACTGTCATATTCCACAGCCTTTCTCACAACTACAGAAAAGTAAAAGTCACCAAGTAATTTTAATGCTCTTTGAAGGTGAAAACTGCTGCTGAATTGAAGTTCTAGTAATGCATCTTCTGCCCCAGAGTTGAAGAGGGAATTTCAAAGTCAGTTAGACATAAGTTATTTCTACATATTTTGCTTTAACCTTTCTTCCTCTTGGTTTTCTGAAATAAGCAAACAAAGCTGGTTATTCCACATCTCTATTATTGTTCATTTCTCTTTAAACATAGACCTTAATGTGTGGTTATCTTTTTGTTCCTGTTTTCTGCTGTGAAATGTGTAAGACAGGCAGCACTTGCCAGAGGGGCCACAGCTTCTCAAGAGTCTGGAGCTGTCTGGAGTTGTCCTGCTGTGATCTTGCTCAGATTTCTCCACTTATTTCCTAGGAACAAATCTGACTGCTGAGCATCCTGTAGCTAATATTCTGCATTATTACTTTTCCCATTTTTCAGCTGATTTCAGTCTCTCTGAACTGGTGGCTCTGGTTAATTGCCGTGATAATTAATCTCCCTTCAGACCCTGGTGCTGCAGGGATGCAGCAGCTCTGTCCCAGCATCCAGGCTCCCTTCCCACACATAGGAACTGGGCAAACCACTCTGAGCTCTGGGGCTCACTCTGGGTGTTTACATACTTTTTCAATACTGCAATAACATCTGTATACATTCCATTGTTCATGGTCAGCTGGGAACAAAAACTCATTCCCAATTTTCTGCACAGAAATTTTGCCTGGAGCATTTTAATGTGATCCTCTGTTACCCTACACAGGCTCTTCTCTGGGTTTGTTGTGTCCACCTGGATTCACAACTTTTACTCCCTGAATTATGATTCTCTTTCATTTTTCCTTCCATTTCATCCAGTGCCTATCAGGATGTTGCTGTCAGTTGGCTCCAGTCTGTTCCTGATGCTTACATAGTCCTGACAGACCTCCAGCCACCACTTTAATTAATTAAGTCTTACTTCCAGTGGTAATTGCTGCTGGTCCAATATTCCATGGCAAATAATGTCAAGTATTTCTTTGAGTTTACTCAAAAAGAACATTCTATGTTTTTAGAGAATTGTATGTCCTTTTATGCAAATGCAGCAAATTCTGGGACGCTTCTCACTGCAATGAATAATTATTATTCACATTATTATTTACATCTTTCCTGTGAGTGAAGGAGAGGGGATGAAAGAAGAAGATTCAAAGTTGTGGCAGAGTTCTTAATTTGAAAGTATACTGAAAAGAAAGTTGGGAGACTGGTCCTTCTCTTCTGAATTAATGGTTAAAGCTTCCTTCACAACTGTAAAGCCATCATCATTTCTCATGGGACATGAATTTATGGGTAGAGATGAAAAGGAGAAATACATTATATTTATAAAGTTCCTCTGTAATTGTTTACTACATTTCTCCATTTAAAAAATAGTGTGAAAATGTTGGGCCTGCATTTTCCAGAGCTCTGAAATGACTAGGCAGGCAAACACTGTTGGCTGGGAAGCATGACAGAGTTTGGGACTCAACTTGAAGATTATTTTTCTATAGTGCTTCATTTGAATCCAACAGCATCTTCTCAAGTCATTTATTACCAGGCTGCTAAGGACCACTCAGCAGAAATCTGATTTAGTTAAAACTATACTGACTGAAGATTGCAAGTTAGAGGATGAAGATTTTCTTCCCAAGTTCATCAACTTTCTCTCTCTCCCCTGCTGTATCTCATACACCTACCATCCTGAAGAAAATAATCCAGGCACTCACCAAACATCAGGAAAGGGACAAAGGAAAACAGCTGCAGCTGAATCTAACTCTGAATTTTCCTTTGCTTGCTGACCACAGATGACATTAGGCAGGGGGAAAGGTGAAGGAGAGCCATGGAGGAGTTACACAGCCATGCTTCATTAACTCCCTGCACATTCCTCCAACACAGCCAACTTCATTAACTCCCTGCACATTCCACAACACAGGTGGTTGAGAAGACACCCATGTTGACATTACAAGAATCTAAAAATAAACAATTTGGTGCCCTCGGTGGACTGGAAGAGTCATAAACACAAGCACTGAAGCCTGAAGGTTTGAATCGTCCCTGCTGAGGCTGTGTGTTCTGTGAAAAAAGCTAAATCAAAGATAAGATGGTGACTATGAATATATAGGTATTCACACACACCCCTACACACACCAGTGTTTATTTTTGTGTTCACAGCCAGAGTCATTTCAGTGGGTGTTTCTCAGGAGGAAAAGCAGCCCTTTATCTCTTAAGAGAAGGTCATGGGTACTTACAATCAAAAGCTGTAAGAATTCTTCAAATACCATTGTTACCATATCACAATTTACTTTGCTTCTTGTATTTGTGAGAAGCAAATTAAATTAAAATGAGAAGTGAATGCCAGCTTTTGCATTCCTGCCCCTTTGAGGGTTTTAATTAGAATAGGTATGAACTTAAAATTCTCCTCCCGTGAGAGAACAAATAAACCACGCCAGAAGCAAGAGCAAATTACACCATTACTGATTAAAGAAAAAAATCTACTGTAATTGCAAAATTCTATACAGAGACTCCCTCAAGGATGGAGTCTGCTCTTCCTATCTGATCATGTCATAATTACATCCAACTGATGGAGCAGTCACAAAGTTTGGGAAGAAAAGCAAGAAGAGGTCATGACAAACATCCCCTGCAAGCTGCTGTACCCCAGCCACTCTCAGAAAGGGGCAGCAATGCACCAAGTTCTTTGCTAAAATCACATTTAGCTTCCTTGAAAGGTGATAAAACTGAGTTTTAGTGTAATTCTTCAGATCTAAAGTGTCACATGGAGCTCAAGCTTGGCTCAATGTATTAGGGAGTAATTTGTTACTCGTCTGTGATGGCTCACTGGTTTTGCTGACCAGTGTTCACTGCTTTTAATGCAAAGTTCCAGCTGTTAAAGCAATATCCACTCACTATCTACTTATTTATTTTGGTACCACTTCTCCAAACAAGGGAGAGACAACGACTCTCCAAAGATATGAAGTTTTAAAACTCTAACTTACAGTTTTAAAACTCTAACTTACTCTAACTTGGCTACTGTTCCTGCAGAACAACAAAAGCCAGAAGAGTGAAAGGGTGGTTTCAAAAAAATCTTTTCAGTCTTCAAAAATTTCAAGAGCCATTTAAAAACCCTGATTTCCCAACCACGTGAACAACCTCTAGCAGCACACTTTATTAAAAGAAGAACTATTCAAACACCTCCCTCCTCCAAATTGTAATGGAAGACATGGAGGAAAAGGAAAGGCAATTTCTGGTTTATTGATTGAGATTTGTAAAGGCTTGCTCCAGCTTCCCCTCCACGAAACCAGAGGAGTTGTTGGCAATGGAAAGTCAATGTAACCCCTCAAAGATCACTGTGAGCTACTTTCCTTCTGCTGTGATAACTCCAGTGCAGCACTGCACATAATCCTTTTGGCTACAGTGTCAATGGAGTTCTCTTCCTTTTTATTTTTTATTTTATTTTCTAGCATCCTGCTCAAAGTCATTGGGAATATAAAGTGATCCTGTAGATTTACTTTGTGTTCTTGCAGACTCCAGTGCTTCTGGAAGGGTTTAATGGAAATTACATTGCATATTTCAGGAGAATCTGTTCTATTCATTTAAATATTGTGCTGCCTTAAAGGAGAAACAATTATGAGCTGTTTAGTTTTCCTCCTGTTGTTTGCATGCTCTCTGTGACAAAGCTGTTGGTTTGTTGTTGGGTTTTTTTAATTAGCCTAGACTTAAAAATGCTGAGAACCTCTGTGTTCTGGTTTTTATTATAATTATTTAAGTCTTCCAGTTAACTAACTCTTTATAATGAGAATCCTTTTCACATAGGAGTATGCTACACTTGAAACAAATATAGAACAAATTTAGCTGCAAGCTTCTGTAGCCAATCACTTCAGAGGCTGTATGTATTGAAACTCAAAAGTAATTTATATAACTGCAGCTTTCTGATGGTACTTGTGAACAAAACACAGTCTTTATAATTGTTTTCACACATGTTAATTAAAAATTTAAAAAGCTTGCTTTGCAAAGCTAGTTCAGCACCTGATTTGCATAACTAGCTTGAATTTTAAAAATTTAATCAAAAAATTGAATTATGTTTTTCTGCTGTCTGCCTTAGATTCACAAAGCATGTTCTTTGGTGATGATTACATGAATACATTAAATGCAGAAAACCAATATATAAAGATTTTCTATATCTTAGCATATTAGTTTTTGACATGTAAATATCTCCATTAAGATTTATTTTAGATTGTTGCTAAAATACTCTTTTGAGCTTCTTTTGAACATATGTGTGTGCTTTAGCCCTACCAGGTATTAGAGCAGCTTTTTGATCACTCAAACAATTGAACAGAAAGAAAGAAATAAAGAGTGTCCACAGTTCAAACTCCTCTGCTCCAACAGGACCTGTGCTGCTAAGATTGTTTTAATACATGTTAAATTTGGTAATGAATGCAAGAACAAGAGTCAGATTTTTCTGTGGCCAAAGTCAGTCACTTAGGGGATCATTTGGATCTTCTTAACTTCTTAAACATTAGTTCCCTAAAAGCACAGAACTATTAAAAAAATAAATAATAATAAAAAAAACCCCAACCAACCAACCAAACAAAAAAAACTCACCAGGCCCCTGATTACAAACAATCTATGGAAAATGTTAAGTTTTATCTTCAAATGTGTGCACATATATACATTTTATCCTCAAATGACCTGGTTTGTTGTGATCTTTCTCTCTTCTGCTGAATCTGCCCCTCCCAGTGTTTTTGTTTGGATATAAAGTCCAAATTTTGGTGTAACAGCTGATAAAATCACTGGGCCATGGGCCCTTCTCTGTGTCGAATATGGAAGCATCCTAATTTTAATGAGATGGGGATGTTCAGGTACAGCAGGCACATAAATGTCCATATTCTGCAGTTCACAGCAAACTTCTACCAAATTATTCTGTCCCAGAGTGTTCCATGACTCGGGGGGTGAATGACAAATTATCCTGACCCCATGTTAAGTTTCAGAATTTCCTCCAAAAGCTGCTTGTAGGTTTTCTCAAATTTGTAGGGCTCTTTAAGCTGTTTTTTGGGTCTGTGCTGGTGAGGAGTTTCCTTCTGTGCCACCCCCGAGCCCCTGAGGCTGATCAGCTCCTGGTTATCCCCTGGCTC
This sequence comes from Passer montanus, assembly GCF_014805655.1. Classification (NCBI taxonomy): domain Eukaryota; kingdom Metazoa; phylum Chordata; class Aves; order Passeriformes; family Passeridae; genus Passer; species Passer montanus. Next base: position 15,121,937 of record NW_024366703.1, read on the forward strand.
CTGGGATTTGTGACTCTGGGTGACAATCCAAAGGGTCCTGGCTCTCAGGGAGTTTTACTGCAGAGATTTGTGTGCATCCCCACCACGCTGTGGCTGCACAGGTCAGCAGAGCAGCACTGCGACCTAAAGAGCCTTTGGGGCTGATCTTGTGGAGGAGAGGCTGATGAGAAGCCATGTGTGGCTACTGAGACTGCACCATGTAAATTAGTTCTTGACTTAAATGCTGTGCATTTTCTGCTTTGGAACATGACAGAGGCTTTAGGAGAAGGAGACAAAATGAGCAGCTCTTCATCTCAGGAGAGATGTGAGGTGTTCCTCCTGCCTGGCACCTGAAGCAGCTGGAGAAATTTGAGGTGGCAGTAATAGAAAGGAGGGGAAAAAAAATGAATAATTAGTTCTCACTGCTCTTGCCAACTGCTGGAGGCGTCTGGACAATTTAATAAATTGGACTAATTTCTTGGGGTTCTCTGTGTGGTTCTCCTGACCCTGCCTGCCCTGCTGGACAGTAAAAGAGATAATTTCTGTCTGCAAGGAGCCTGAAAATGTTTTTTTAATTTGGCTGCTACTGTGAGGCATTTGTTTGTGGCCCAGCTCTGCATCTGACCCACCTGTACCTCTCAAGATGAGACAGGATACAGGGACTGAGTAAGAGCATGGCATGGTGGCTGCCTCACCTGGCTTGGTGGGAATTTACCCACCCACTGATTGGGGGCTTTTCCTGGTAATTCATTTAATAACACATTTTTTCATAGCTGTTTCTCTCTACATACTGAAGTAAACTCTCCACGCAAATTTCCCTTGCAAACAAAAGCAAGGCTGCCCAAAACTCTGCACCAGAATCAGAACAGAGCCCATTAATCTCACTCAGCTCTGTGTTTTTTCCACCCCAGCTGGAGGAAACAAATTTCCTTGTATAATTCTTGATGCTCCAGTAATTTTTTTTTTTTTTGCCATATACTCTGGGTTTGCAGCCAACATATATACTCGGATAAATATTCTAAATGCCAGATGTCAGCACATGCTGGGTAAGTGCTTCATGATCATGAAAGCAAGAGCCCTTGGTCTCTCCCAGAGGAACGTGGTGAGATAAAGGAGAGCAAAGCTGCAGTGAGGGGGCTCCTCCAGGGAAAGGCAGAGGATATGAGAGTTAATCAAATTTGTCTTAAGTATAAAGGAAGTCTTTTTGTATTTTCAGTGTGCCCTGACCTTTTCAGTTGCTCATTACACGGGCTTTGCTTGTCCACTGGGTGTCTCATTCCTGCCTCTGAGCTCCAGCAGCTTTTGGCTGTGTGGGAGCACACCGTGTTCACACAGAGCAGGGTAATTCTCCCAACAACAGCTCTCTGCAATTTATTGACTACTGCAAGAACAAAATAAACATTAAAATGAGTGCAAAAAAAACCAAGAGATGAGTTGGAATTGTGTAGTGTGCTTTTAATCTCTGGTGTGTTATCCTGCAGTGGCTCTGCCATCAGTAAATACACTTATTTGTCATTAGGTTAAGTGTGCCTTAGGCTTCTCACAACTAGAATTAAGAATTAAAAGCACAGTGACTTTATGTTAAGGGTTAATGGGTGAAGCAGCTTTCCTGCTATTGCTTGGTGTGCCAGAGGATTTGAAAAAGGCCTTCATTCAGACTTTTTTGCTTTCCACTTGATTGTTTCCCTCCATTACTCCAGTTCTTTTGCTATGCTCAAAGAACATCTTCAGCTACTCTTCAGGACAGCTTTTTCCAGTTCTTCTTCATGTTCTAAAGATACTTCCTCCAAAAAAAAAATTCAGTGGGAAGGTGCCACTCACTACCTGATGTAACCCTGGTGCTTGCTCAGGACTCTCTTTCTCCCTCCTGCAGAACCAATAATTTCCAATAAAAACAAACCAAAACAAAAAAATCCACTCATGTAAGGCATATCTCCATGGACGGAGATCCCTGGTAATTATTTCCCTTTGAGAAGAGGGGATGCAGCATAGCCACAGATGTGGAATAGCATTTCTAGCTGTCACTAGAGAAACTGCAGCATTTCCTGTCACTGTTATCAGAGAAGGGCAGCCTGGTGAAGAATCAAGCCCTCTGTTTCAATTCAGAGGCATTCTGAACTTTGTTGAAGTGGGAGAAAAGGAATCTGGACTTGGATTCAAGTGCCATTGGCTTTATCTCTAACTTAACTCCAGATATGCTGCTAATGTTATGAGTGTCCAAGTTTATAGCTTGTTTTCATCCTTTTTCATTTTAAACTTGCTTAGCAAGGAAGCATTTGCCAGGCTTGGAAGAAGAGAAGATGATACCCTCCTTGGGTCAGTAAAGGCCCTGGCTGCTTCAGAACAATTGTTGCATTCTTCTCTCCCTCTTCTTTTCCTAGTACTTATTCTTGGCCCAACCACTTCCTTCTGTTTTTGTGCTATTAAGAAAAAAACATGGCTTGGCTTTAGAACCTGCAAGTTCCATCAAAGTAGGGAAATCCACCCCAGAGGTTGTCTGTCTTTGGGCAGAACAAAACTCCTTAGGCTTATGTATCCTCCAAAATAGCAGCAGCTCTTTAAATTGCTCTCTCTTTTCATTCCAGAACACTCCACAAGACTCAGAATTAGGCCAGCCTCCTGGTAATGGCCACAATTCTAAAAGGAGCCCTCAGAAAAAGAGCACAGCAAAGCCTGGAGGTGAGGACACCTCAGATCCTCTTGCTGCTGAGAGCTCATCCCCCAAGACTGCAGGGCCTACAAGGTAAGACATGAAGTTTCTTCCTGGGAAAAGCACTGGAGCCCTGATGCTGTTGATAGCTGGGGGTGAGATCTGTCATCCTGATGGATGATGGTGATGATGGTGATGCATTCCTCAAAATAACCTCACACCACCAGACTGCTCACTGATCACCCAGCTGACTTTCCTGCCTTACTGCAGAACCATAAACCAGGCTCCAGCTGTTGCAGTAACCCTTGACCCAACCTTTCCATGCTTTTTGCTTGCACTAATAAACTCTCATCTGAGGCAGAGCAACATTGAAGAGTCTTTGTTTTAACTTTTGGTCAGCCCTGAAGTGCTCAGGCAGTTGGATCATAGTGGGTCCCTTCCAATATTCTATTCTATTCTATTCTATTCTATTCTATTCTATTCTATTCTATTCTATTCTATTCTATTCCATTCTATCCTATTCCATTCCATTCCATTCCATTCCATTCCATTCCATTCCATTCCATTCCATTGTAGTCCAGTCTATTTTAAAATTATTGACATTTGCAACAGTTTCTGGCAGCTGAGGTCCTAATTTAGGTATTAAATAAGATCATCACTGAGCACACTGGGGAGATTTCAGGGAAATTCAGCCACATGACATAATCTAAAAGGGTTTATGAAAAAAGATTTATGTTTTCTGGAAGGGACAGTTTGGCTGTGCTGTGGAGGTTTTACACAGGAGGATTTTTGCTATTAATTCTATTTCTTCTGACTGCCACTAGCACATCTTAATTATCTACTGAAAATAATGCAGTCTGAGCAAGACTAAGACTGCTAAGTCAATTTACAGTGATAAAGGTATTTAGGCATCAATTTTAAAGTGATGAAAGGTTGCACTTCTTTCCTAGAGATGCATGGCTTGTGTAATCCAGCATCACTCTATTGCTGAGCACCAAGTCTATATATGAAACACCTTTTTCTTGGATTAATTTCTTCTGTCTTTGAGTGCCTCTAATGAGAGAAGCCACAGATGTCATTCCCAGTAGCTAGGAAAAAAATCAAATATTGGAATAATGATGTAAAATTGGATAGGGTGAGATTTTTAATGTGCAGTTTGTTTGTTTGTTATTTCAGTTAACAAATACCACATCTATCCTCTAGTTTTAGTTCCTCTTGATGGTATTGTGCATAATCACTGCATTGTTTGTGTGTAACTATGCTGTCCTACTGAAGGAAATATATTTTTTTTATAAACTAGGAAGCTACCTAAAAAAATTTGTGAGAGCAAAACAGTTATTTTCTGCTATTCTAATCAGTATGCGGGTTATGGGAAGGAGGGAAAAGAAGGGAAATAATGAGTACTGCTAAGTGCTGATATTTACAGCAGCTCTATCATGACCAACACTGCTGCAAACTGGAGTTGTTTGTGGAACTTCTCAATATCAGACAGCATTTGTACCAGAATCCACATGGATTCTGCAAGAGTGGAGGCTCTTACCTTGGGCTTGGAATATTTGTGGCTTGCCTGCAGCAAGTGCAGTCCTGCTTTTTATTTTTTTTTTAAACATTAGCCTCGTAGCTTTATCCTATTCTGTAACTAATTTGCAGTTTTAGAAATGTATTGTTGAAAAATGGCAGAAGGGCAGTTCTGTAGGGGTTCCTTTCCAAAATGTGAGTACCTAGAACACTTAGATTTATGTTAAAGCTGACCAAAACAGCTTTGCACTGCAGCATGCAAAATTGTGACTCGTGGGAGATGAATGTTACACGGATGAGTCAGCTTGAAAGGATTCATAGGATTCTTGTTTCAGGAAATTTGCTAGATGGGCGGGAGCTCAGGCAATTACTTGTTCTTCAGCCTTACTCCTGACAGTACTGGCACATGCCTGTTTTGGGTGCCTTTTAAGTTACATCCTGCCAAAATAGAAACAAAGACAATAAACGGAAAATCTTTGAAGTTGCACATTCCAGCTGTTTATTTTTAACTCGCTCCCCTGTGCTGCTTTGAACGCATCTTTTCCACCCTGAAGTGAACTCTGAGAGCTTTCAGGGCGTGTGACCTGCCACCCTCGGGTGGAGGATCTCTGGGTGGAAAATTACCGCGTTTCCTTTTCCTCTGGGTGGATTTCTTCTGTCCTCCACAAATTCTCACAAGCTGCTTTTAAACGCTTGTCTTCTGGAACTCCAAACGTCTCTGGCTCTAACTTTATAATTGTTTCAGCCCAATTTTTTCTTACTTGTTACTCGCTGCTCCTGTGTGCTGAAAATAAGGTCATTAGTAATTAATACAGAGAATCACTAATTAGCACACAATTAATCTGTGAACTTTCCACATGGAATAAAAATGCTGAAGAGCCAGGACAGTTAGGAAGCCTCAGGCTTTGCAGTGGTGTCCATGAGAGGTGTAACCATGCCCTTCTCCTGGTGCACAGCCTGGGGAATCCCCAGCTGGACAGCCCTATCCCAGAGGCACTCCTTCCAGCAGCCTCAGGAAGAAGCAGATGCATCAATTTAAAGGATAACTCATCAATTTAAAAGACAACACACCCAGAAACAGTTCAGGGGATGCAGAACTCTTTGTGGGTGAACTTGGCTGCTCCCCCAGCCGGAGTGCAGAACACAGATCCTGTGGGACCCACAGAGCCACTGTGGGATGACAAAGCTGCCACACATCCTGTGGGACAGTCTGCCAGTGCCATGCTTCCTGCTGATACTCCAAATGTCTCAGATGGAGACCAGGAGCCACTCCTGCAATGGGAGACCTGGCCCTGCTTGCTGCAGCAGCAGCACAGCTTACCTCTTTCGTGTTGGAATAATTTCCTTTGGTCATACTTAAAATAGTGCAGGGCCTGCGTTTTATTCTGTGTATGGAACAAGGAGGTGAAAAGTGACTGGGGGTGGGGGAGAAGGGGAGGATGGCTCCCCAGAGGATGGTATAGATCATTATTCCCGCTTCCTACTTTTTCCTGAAAGCTTAGATGCACAGGGAGGGTGGGGGAGTCTGGCTGCTGTTAGCAGCCCTTTAGCGATGATGGATTTCTCATGTGCTTGTTTACACTGAAAAGTTCAAAAAGTGAATTCTTCTAAAACTGTCACTTGCTTTGTTTTGTTTTGTTTTTGGAAGGGAATATGGAAATGAATTCCATGTTCCCCACTAACTTTCAGTGCCTCTTAGGGACAGATTAAAATGCAGGATTCCTTAACTCAAGTGCTCCAGCACACCGTGTCCAAATGCGTAAATTCAAACTGTAGGCACTGATCTCTCATGTGTCAGTGGAAAGAGAACAGAAACATTTGGGAGGCAGCTATACATGTGCTGTGGTTGCAGAGCTGGCTGTGCATTTGTTCCCCTCGGTGCTTTCTAAATTCATGCTCAGATTTCAGGCTCCTGGGAATATAATCACTCAGGCTCAGAGTTACATCAGCGTGGATGGCAGCCGTATGTGACCTCTGGGACCCAGAGGCTTTGGCACTTGATGTTTTTCCCTCACAAGTGTGACTGGGTTGGGAGGGCTGTCTGTCCTTTCAATAACTACTGCATGTTTTAGAATGGGAGAAAAGGAATTAGAAGTGGAAATTTTGAATGATCTACAATTTTCTGGTATCTTCATTTCTTGGTATCTTCATTTCTTGTTGTTTATCCAGTACATTTATCATATTTGGGCATCTGTAAACCCCCTTTCCACACACACTCCCACTCAGATAGTAAATGCTAAATGCCAGAGATTTTGTCTGGCTGCTGCTGGTTTTATCTCCTGGCCCTTTGTCTTTGCTGTGGATGGCAAAACAGATGAATGGGAGTTGTGACTTCAAGTGTTAATGGTTGATAAACTGGGTATGGCTCTGAATCTGGAAGCATTTATGGGATGTGCACCAAAAGTCATAGATTTCTTAACATCCTTTATAGCTTCACACCCTAAACACAGAGCAGGCAGTGCTCTCCTAATAAACAGCTTAGTAACTGGGCAGGACTCATAAATTTTTCCAGGAAAATTTAGACTTGACACAATATCTTCTGAGGGTGGAAGAGGTTAACTGCAGCTATTATAAATTAATTGCTAAATTGGCAATGTGCTTCCAAACAAGCAAATTGTCAATAATTGTTTATGCAAAACAAACATTTTTGGCATGTAAAGATTTAAGTCATTATTTGATGTTGTAACTGGAAGTTACAATCAAAATATTCATATGCTCAGTATGTTAGGGCCTTGAAATTTCAAATTCTTAACTTCTAAGATGAGGGAAAAGTTCCCTTTGGTAACTCTTGAGTGCAGTGGGACACCCACATTTCAAGCTACAGATGCACTTATGTCTTTGCATGACTGCATTTTCTCTTTTTTTAACATCATCTGTCACATGCAGCAATTATTCACAGCAAAATGACTTTTTCTGCCCTAAACTCTGCATGAACTATGAGGAACTCAAATGTTCTTCCATGCTTTGTCATTTATATGTTTTGTTTTAAATAGGAAAATTTCCCCTTAATAATATTGAGCTAGGTCAGATAAACCACAAAAGAAATGATACTTTATTGTCTTGCATTTAAAAATACCAACTTTTAGTGCCATAGCTTTATGTTGGTTGTATTAAATGGGTTGTCTAAAAATACATGTTCCCTGAAAGTAATTATTGATTTAATGTAGATTGGGTTTTACTCAGGGGAATTATCCTCAGCATGTGGTGCAATTTCCCAGTGGTGCTATTCTCTTTAAAAAGAGTGGAAGATAATGGGACTAGGTGTGACCTTAAGGGGTCATCCAGTCCATCCTTCTGCCCTAAAGCAGGATCAACGGTGCTTAAGGCATTCCCAACAGATGTTTGTCTAACCCCAGCATGTCTTGCAGACAGAAAAGCAAGATTGCAAATGATGAAAAGGAAGAGGTAGGATATGTTCCCTGAATAGTTTTCCTTGTTAGCTCCATCAGAGGGAGAAATATAAATAGAGATATCCCAGACAGGTCAGTCTGGGCCAATCCTGCTGAATGAAAACTCAGACCTTTCAGTTCTGTTGTGTTCTGAATAAAACACTGAGCAAGCTGCAGCAGCAAGATGATGAATCTGTGCTACCCCACTCTAACAGTGATAGTTTAACTCACTGTCACAGCCTGTGCCAGCACTCTCATTTTAATTCCATTCAGCATACATTAATTACAAACTTGTCCCAATTCTTTCATCTGCTCCTCAGTAAAATGAACAACTTTTCAGCATTTTGGAATACCAGAAAAAATTGTTTTGATTGATTCATAATGCTGAACTTAGTTGATGGGATTGCCATCTCCCTTGAACCTGCTAAGTCACAAGTTTATTACTATGGCTCTTGACAAAGCTGACACCAATATGGCAGTAGATAGTTCATGGGTTTGGATATTGTCACCAAGAATATTTAACCACTTCAGACATGTCTGGAACTGTTTCATATTTAATAGCTGCAAACAGAAGTCCAATGTAACAAAGAAGTCGTGTGTAAAAGCCTTAAGAGAAAATTGAGGCAGATGAAATCTGAAAAATGCAAATATATGATGATGAATGCTCTACATAGTGAACATTACCAGCATTTCCATCCCAGATTTATTACTGTGCATTTACCAGCTCTGTTGACAGATGGGATTAATGATGAGTAAAGAATCGGAGATTAAGGATAAATGATAAGGAGCAATTATAACTGTGGATGGTGTTTTCTACTTCTTCCAGTGCTCAGTTTCACAGAAGGTAGAGGGGCTTTCCCCCCTCAACCCCCACCCAGTTCTGTTCTCCTCCTGATCACTGTATCTCTGACAGGAGCTGGCTTCCAGGGCAAAGAACCCTGGGCACAAAACTGCTAATGAGCAATTCAGTCAGTAAGAAGATAGACCTGCAACACAGCAAAAAGCCTGAATTACAATTGACTCCCACTTCTCCACCCCCTCCCCAGTTCAGTGTTGTGGTTTCTGTCCCTCCTCTTCTAATTAAGCTTCCCTGAGTGCAAAATTAATGTCAATAACAAAGTGTATTCCTTGCTTGGGGAAAACCTCCTGGCGTCTCCCTGCTGTTTGCTCATGCCCTGTCATGCCCTGTGTTGTCAGTGATCCAGCAGACACCAAATATTCTATTGCCATCTCTGCTATTCCCAGTGTCAGTAAATTTCATATGGATAAGTGTTTTCAGTGTGCTAGAGAGAGAAGAATTCCTCTGAGCAAAACCATTTTCTGAATATTTAAATAAGATGTATTGGTGCTATGAATTAAATGTTCAAACCCATGCCAAGTATTGCTGAAACTTGTTTAAACTATATATGAATTGTACATTATATTTTACTTTAGATTTGAGATTTAGCCTTAATACAGGCAAATTTCAATGGCTCTTTAAAGACTAGTTTGTTTTCCACTGCAATGACTCTGAAGAAGGCTTTTAGGACCTAAGACAGACTCTTATTCAGCTTTAGGTGCAGCTGTCCCTAAAGAAATTTGTTGGGCAATTCTCAGAATAAGGAGAGGTCTTGGCCCACCTGGAAGTGCATTTTGTGCATGGCAGCACAGCCCAAGATGCTGTGTTTGCATAAACACAAACCTAATCTGACCCAGAGCTGGTCACTGACTCACTTCTCCATCAAGTGTTTTGTGTGTAAAACTTGGGCAGAGAAGCAGAGAGAGGCTCCTCAGATTTCTGGAGATTACTGAAAATCCAATCTATGCTTGGCTGTACAGGAGGTGCTTTAAGCATCTTTTCTAGCTCCAATCTAAAGGGCACTTGGAATTTCTGAAGTGTAACCTGTCACTGCTAAGCTGTGGCAAAGCTCTGAGCCTCCTCTCCCTGTGCAGCTGTGCACTGACCACCCAGCACCTGGCAGAGTGTTTTCTGTGTCCTGCCTTGCTTGGGGTTCATTATTTTATGTCAAGTAAACACTGCCTACATCCATTTTGAAATAGATGTTTCTGTCCATATTCTCATGCCCAGGCATGGAAGGTGAGTGAGAGAACAAGGTTAACATGGCCTGCAAACCTCAGTGTGGAAAAAACGGAGGTCCACACAGTGAAAAATACTTAAAATAACTTTTCCTTCTTGCAGTTAGTCATCTCTGATTCAGTTTTTTCTATCTCGTTCTTTAATGGGTGGAGAAAGAAATCACACCAAGGGTTATAGCTTGGATGCACTGAAATCAAACACTGCAATGAAATGAGCTCATCATCTGGGTGTGGATGGTGGCACAGCAGCATCCCACACTGGGCAGGGTGAGCCCTCTGACCTTTTGGTGAGAAGCAACTGTGCTGATTAGTTGGAGAAAACATTCAGCAGATGGGCCCTCCTTAATCTTCTGCTACACACTCGGGTACAGCCAGATAACAGCACTTACTGTGTAGCTTTGCCAAAGTAGTCTCTTAGAAGCAGAAACAAAAAGCCTTTCTTTGAGGTGCTGTGGGTTTTCCAGTGTTATTTTTTTCCTGTTTTTCCCCTGTTGCTCCTTTAGTCTGTCAGATGTGTGTCCCCTCTCCCCACACTGAGATTTTGGAGTGTTAAAATGCATGCCATGTGCACGGTGGCTCTCAGGTAAGACTGGGAACATACTTCACAGAGTAACAAGCATTTAAATCACTGTTCATCTGATGGTTTAACTACTGAAAGCAGATTATCAGCTTCTCATGCATGCACTGCATGGCTTTGAAACATCAGTGCCACAAAACGGTTTTTATTCTTTGCTTCTTATTCTTTGCTTCTTTATTGACATGAAACAAATAAACGTTTCCATTGTTGGCAGCATCGGTAATGAAGGCATCATTAGCCACAGTGCTGAAGAACAATCCAGCCCAAATTCCAGCACGGGGTCTCCAGAGGGGACGGGACAGAGCACTGCCTTGCAAGAGCAAGGAGGACAAACAGACTCTGATTTCTTTAAGCGCTCTGCTGAAGCAAGGGAGAGAATCCTGCCTGTCACAGACTGTGCCAAAGGACCTGTCACAGGCAGCAGTGACAAATCACACCCCTCAGACTGCCACAGACCACAGCCATCACCAGGGGATGACAAAGAAGAGAGATCAGTACATGTGGACAGTACTGCTGCCTCCTGTACCCAAACCAGCCAGAATGAGCCCAGAATGCCACGCCAGGAGCCCAGACCTGCACTCACAGCAGTGCAAGGAGCCACAGCAGTGAGTTTGGGTGAATTAGGATCACTCCAGCAGGATGAGCAGCAGGGTGGCTTGAGGGAGCCACATGGCAGCACGTTTCCCCGGGGTGAAGCAGCAGGAGATTATTTTACTGCTCAGGAGGCCGAGCAGCAGCGAGGAGTTTTGGAAGTAGGTCAGCTGCAGGCAGCAATGCAGCAAGGTAGACAGAACACAGATGGTGGAGAGGGTCTGCTAATGAAAAAGGAAACCTTAATCCCAAATTATCCAGCAACAGGAGGCTCAGACGGTGAAAAATTTGGAGCAATTGTGAATGCACAGAGAGAGATCTGTAATCTACAGATGGGGGCTGAAACAACAGCTAAAGGGAATGAGGCAAATCCAGCTCTATCTGGAAGCAAAAGGGAGCAATCAGAACCCTGTACTTTAATGTCAGAGTTGCCTTCTAGCCCTCCAAATCTCTTCCTGGTACCAAAGCCTGAAGAGCCTTCAAGGGAATGTGTGCCTGGAAATGGCTCTCAAGATCCAGTGAGGAGTGAAGCAGTGAAAACAGCCTCTGAAAAAAACAGCCCCATTTTTCAAAGAGAGCTTCCAAAGGAGGATGAGCTTGTTAGTGCTGAGCAGCTCAGTGTGCCTTTATCATTTGAGAGAGAGGAAAAAGAAAAATCAGCTGTCACAACTGAGAGCCCAAAAGAAGCCAATAGCAATGAAATTATAAAAGCTGATGATGTGTCTAGAGAAAGCACCACGCTTTCTGAAACAGAAAGCATTATCAGTCCCACCAAGGAAAATTCAGTGGTAGATAAAAGGTTATTACTGGAAGAATATGCATTAAGTGCTTCTTTGAGCAGATCCACAGAGCTGTATCAAAAAGAAATTGGGGTGGATGTAACAGGAGGAAAAAATGGAATCAGAACAGAGGATGCACAAGTGTCAGAAACAAGTGGGGCAGGAAAACAACTATTGAGCTCTGTTAGTAGCCACCACCAGGACATGGAAAATACCCACTTGGAACACGATGCTGAAAAATTCAGTCTTTGTGAAAACACTTCAACAGGTGACCTGGGGGATGAAGGTGGGAGAAAGCCTCTGAATTTGGACAGTAACTTTGAATTGGCCAAAGGGAATTCCCAGCCTCATGGTTGTGAACCTGAACAACAAATGAGCAAAGAGAAAACAGCTGCCCCGGATGGCCTGGAGAACAAACTCGTGGCTTCACCAGAGCTGGCAAGGGAGGAATGCCCAGGGAGTTTTGATTGCTTTAACACTGAGGCAGAAGGCAAAACTTGGGACCAGTCAGGCTGCAACAGGACTGAAAAGGTTTGTTTAGATGGTGCACACAGTTCACTGCTCCTCCACCCTGGGAACAATCATGTTAAGCAGAGTAAGCAGGACGAGTCCTGGGAAAAGGCTTTTGCTAGAGAAGCTGTGTTGGAATCTGAACGCAAAGCTGAGAGTCAAGACAAGCCTGAGAGCTCCAGCAAGTCAGGAGAAAGTCCAAAAATGCCTGAACTAAAACTTGATCTCCAAGCCTTAAATGAGTTGGCAGGGACTATGGAACAAAGCAAGGAGGCCTCACAGGCTCTGGAAACCAAAGAACAGAACAGTCACATCACCAAGGCACCTCACAGAGATCCAGAGCAGGAACCTGCAACTGCACACAGCAGTGCTGGGGATGGAAATCAAAATGAGGGTGTTCAACAAGAGCAGCACCAAACTGCAGTGAAAAGTTCTGTGGAGGATGAAGATTTGGCTCAGAAAAGTAAATGTAAATTGGATGTGCAAGCTCAGCTGGAGCAAGTGACTGCAGAAAATACAGAGGTGGCTCATTCAGAACCCCCCAAAACTGCAGTCAGCACTTCAGGACTTACTGATCACCAAGTTCACATGGAGGAAAGGGGTGACAGCCACGCCATTGCAAACAATTGCCCCTCTGAGAGCTCTTCAGAGGTCCTGGAGTGCAGTGTCCCAGAGGGGCAGGAAAATGAAGGTGTTCCAACAGCTCCTCCCCAGGCAGAGCAAGCAGAGCAGTCGCTGTCTGCTGCTGGTGACAGTGGCTGGAGTTCAAACACAGAACTTGAACAGCAGAAGCACCAGAGCAGCCTGACAGCTGCCAGCAGAGCAGATGGAAGGGCACCACAGCCCGAGTGGGACCCAGACAATCACAGCAACAAACCACAAACACCTCCGGGCATTTCAAACACCCCTGACAAACAACCTTCTGTGCCAGGTCCAGCACTGCCCCAGAGTGGTTCTGACAGGCCAAAAGAACAGGACAAGGATGACAACAGAGCTGAGGATGTGAGCAAACACGGGCACAACACTTCTGGTGTGACCGCGCTTAATTTGCGGGATTGCAAGGAGCAAAACAAAACCCATCTCAGGGCAGGAGAGAAGTGCTGCAGTAAGCAAAACTCGAGCAAGCCCGAGCAGGGTGATAATTCTTTGATCTCAGCGAGGCAGCATGAAGCAGCATGTCAGAGAGACACGTTTTGTAAAGAACTTGAAAAGAACGAGCAGCCAGGCAGCGCGTGCAGGGGAGAGGATAATGCTGGTGAGAGCTGTGCTGCTGCTGTAAACTCTCTTCCAGGGACACAGGATTCAGCAAGTGCCACTAACGCATCACAGGCTTTGCCAAGAGATACAGAAATAGCACATACTTCTGATAATTCTGAGAAAAATGATCCCCAAATATCTCGTCCAGAAATGCAAAGGAAAATGCCATTAATGGCAAAAAACTCAGAAAATATTCTGGCTGCTGATGGGGGAATCATCCAGAAAGATGGAAACCTGGAGAGGAGTTGTGAGGACAGTGCTTCTGCCCCAGAAACAAGCAATATAAAGCCTGATACAAGTCCAGGAGCACAAGGATCTCCTTCACCATTACAGGCACACAGGGAGGACATTCCCACTGATAACTCAAATAAATCCAGCTGCATTCAAAATGCAACAGAGCAGCCTGGTTATTGTCAAGCAGATTTTTCAATTTCTGCACTCAGCCATCCCAGCCAGCAACCCGGAAACAACACGGACAAGAGTACTGGGGATGGATCACTAAATAATGAGCTGGAAGTTGCAGCATCCCAAAATATCTCAGAAGGTGACTCTAATTTGCAGGGTCCACCCTTAGGTCCCTCACCCAGGGTAAGCACAGGTAAAGCAGCAAACTCAGAAAACAGCTCTGCAGGGAATATGTGTGTGAGTGAAAAAGAGTATCCAGACCAAAGTCTTCAGGGTGATGGAGACAAAATGTTTGCCCTGTCAGAGGCTTTGAATGTAGGGCAAAGAACTGGAAACTTATCACACTTCAGTTCTGAGAAGCTGAAGAAAGAGATCTCTGCAATTAAATCCAAAAAAACAAAAAGTGAGCTAAACTTCAAAGAACAGCAAAGTGACAGTTCAGCAGAGTCTCTGTTAGCACTCCCTACTACAGAAGGGAAGCTGCTGAGCCTTTCATCATCACGAGGAGGCTGTAATGAGGAAATTGCAACCAATATCAGCGTAGATGACAAGTACGGTAAGATCTTAGAGAAACCTGGGAATTCAGAAAAAATGGAAGAGCTTTCAAAAGAGAATAATAACATAACCAGGGCAGACACCAGTGTTTCTGAGCAGTCTGCAGAGAACTCTGGAAAGGAGCATGAGGCTCTGACTTGCAGCTCTCTGGGCATTGGCTCCAGCATCCCAGACTTCAGGGAGCACATCAGCCAGATTTTTAAAAAAACTGTCCACAGCACACTGAGTGCTGAATTACCCCAGCTTTTGACTGAAAACCATGCAGGCTTCAAGCAGAGCCCAGTGGCCAAGGACACAGCAGAACTCTGTGGTGCTGAGAACTTCTCAGAACCAAACAAGGCGGGCGAAGGAGCTCCCGAGGGCACCTCAGAAGCAGAGGGGCAAGAGCTGTCTCTAGCTACTGAGATTTCCTGCAAAGCTGCCAAGGGCAAATCTCTGCAGCAAGAAAGCACAGGGGCAGAACTGCCACCAGCAAGTCTCCAGGACCCTGAGGAAAGCAGGCAGCCCTCTGGCTGTTTAGAAGTGGTCCCTGGCTTGGATGGCGCTCCATCTGCCGAAGAAGCCCCGGAAAATCTGCAAAAGCCAGGCAAACCCACTGAGAGCAGTGAGATGGAAAGAGAGGAGGGCGTGTGTGCTGGTGGCGTTGATCCTGAATCACTAATAAGCTTAGAGATAAAGAAGCAAGGACCAGCTTCATTTGATGGGGCAGCAGCAGCTGAGAACTTCCCTGCGTGTTCCGAGAGCCAGCAGCAACCCACCGGAGCTGTTATCTCTGCAGGCGATGGACAGGGGAGGGACGTAGAAGATGCTGCTGGCACAGAGGGAAATAACTTAATTACAGAGCCAGCTCCCTCTGAAGAGGATGTAACTCTTCCTGCTGCACAGTGCCAGGATCCTAAGCCAAATGAACAGGAGAAAAGTGAGCACGGTGATGCAGACGCTGCCAAGAGCATCTCTGACATGGCAGCTTCAGCGCTCGTCCCAGGAGGATCTTACAACCATGAGGAACTGCCAGACAATTTCAGTGTGTCACCTGAGGGAAAGCAGGAGGCAAACATTCACAGCAATTCTGTGCATGACATTAGGTCTCAGAGTGGCATGCAGTTGATACAGGATGAAGCAGTAAATAGGAAATGCTTTGAAACATCGGGAAACTCTCGAGATGCACAGCAAGAAAAGAAAGTGACCATGCATGGGTTAATAGATTACTTAAAAACTGAAGTAAGCCAGGATGATTGCTTGCAAACTGACTGTAAACCAGAGTCTGGCAGTATGACTGAGGGAGATGTGACAGAGAACAGTGACACAGTGCTAAGCACAGCAAGGACAGGTAATGAAAAAAGTGGAGACATCCCTGAAACTGGTACTGCAAGGATGTTAGTCACTGCTGAGGGAGACCTAGCTATAAACACGAGCACTGAGGAGCAGGAGGCAGACCTGTACAGAAATCACTCTCCAGCCCTCCCTGTGATGGAGCAGAGTGAGCATTCTGCATGTGCAGGTCTTGTTGTTGCTGAAAATCAGCCAAGCAAGATGAATTCAGAGCACGAAGTCTCCCCCCAGGATGCCAAAGGAAAGCTATCACCGCTTGCGTTAACTGAGCCTGAGAACCCTGACCTCAGTGAACTCCAAGATATGGCTGTGGCAGGATTACCCACTGAAAGGTATTTACTTTGAATTACTACGTGGAATGCTTGGCATGAGCCCAGGGCTGGAGAGGGGTGCAATTTTCCAGGCAGGTGCCCGTTGTCTGGGCAGTTTGGGAGGGCATGTCACTTACTCTGTTCTTAACTTTATCTTAAATATATGTTGCTTCTAAATGTGGATTACATGGAAAAAAACCCCAAATCTGTAAGGACAGAGAGGTCCTGAAAGCAGAGTTCTGAGCTGTTCCATGTGCTGGGCCAAATTCCTGTCCATACCTGTATGGATTTGCTTCCCAATGTTCTCACCTCGTAGCCTGAAGTTAGGCATACAAATTGCACTTCCTAGCCTTAAGTTAGGAGACTTTTGCCTCAGTTTTGGTGACCCAGTTAAATGAGACCTGCAGCATTCACATGGTGTAGTGCAATGTTTAAAAACAAGCCTAAGGAGTAACCCAATTACTCACAGTTAGTTGTCTGGGCCTCCCTCTCATCCTCCTGTACAATATAATTGCACTGACAGTGCCTTTGATCACCGTCTTATTCAGTGTTTCTAATGACATGGAGTTGTTTCAGATGTGAATTCTTCTGAGCTGGGACTTGTGAAGTCTCAGAGTTGCTTTTTTTGGTTTTATTTGTTTTTATTTTCCAAACCTAGCAGTAACTGCTTTAATAAAAGTCAGACTTTTTTTTTTCTTTTTTAATGGGCTTCTACTTTGCTGTTTGAATTCCTAGTTTGATGTGCAGTTAATTCAGGATAATTAGGATGTTAGAACAGGTGATTTCCCTTTATCTAGTCATGTTACTGCTTCCTCTGTAACCTCAGAACTTGCTTGCACACTGTCCCTCCCTTTTCTGTATCAGAGGAGGCAGGGATGGCAGAGACAGCAGCAGAGCACAGGGAAAAGCTAAACTATATCAGACAATGCCAATGAACGGTCTGCAGAGGTGGAATCTTTCTAAGTAATCCCAAAAACATAGATGGCACTAACTGACCAAGGAGGGAAAATGTCCCACTGCCACACTCCTTCAAGGCTGAGGTGATAAAACCATATTGCAAGCAAAAATTCCTGAAGTGGTTCAGTTGTGGTGAGAATGTGAGGGAGTTCTGCCTGCTGGGAGGGAGGCTGAATGTCACCTAATTGTGTGAGCAAAATGCATATTAGAAAAATATTATAAGTGTTGGAAACCAGGACAGCTATATGACTTTCTCTTGAAGGATCTGCCTATAAAATGACAAGGAAATTAGACCCTGTTAATTCTCTTCAGGCCCTTCCTTTTTTGTTTGCTTCCCTTCACAGTGGGTAGCTTTGAAATTCCCAAATTGCTGGCAGGGGCTGGCTCAGGAGCCATAAGGGACTCAGGGCAGTGCATAAGTCTGTGCATGTGTTTCATATCAGGGTGGGTACCATATTTTAAATAAATACCTGTGGCAGGCAGGGCAGGGCTCCTGAAACAGCTGCTGACAATTCATGGAGTAGTTGCTTAATGCTTGCATATGCTTCAGGAATTCATTATCACCTGTTTTTCCAGCGTGAGGGTTTGCATCAACAGGCAGCTGCTCATTTTGGACTGTGGTTGTCCAAAAGGCTGAAACACTGGGGACTCTCAGAGGGCCAGAGGAGCCTCTGCTCTGCTCAGGCTCATTTTTAGAGCAATATGCATTTATATCACCAAAAAAAAAGAAAAAAAAAATAAAAGCAGACAGCATTAGCTGAGCTGGCTGGTCTGTCTTCATCAGGTCCAATACGCTGACCAATCCAGTTTTCCTCTGAGATTAAAACTGGGTTTGTTTGTATCATTAAATTTAAGGTGTATTCCATATGCTGTGTATGTCAGCCACAAAGCCTGGAGTGCATTGCAGTGGTTTATTGCCCTGTCCTCCTTACAGAGGATAAACTACTACAGCCTTGCAAAATGAGGTGCACGTTTGTAAGAGCTGGCTGTGAGGATAAGGACCTGAGATAAAGAACTCCAGGGAGAAAGATTCCTCCTCAGCTCTCAAAATAAATATCAACAAGAAGTAAATTATGTTTAGGAGAAGGAAATGGTTCTGAGAACCATTCAGAACCTTCTTAATGAGAAGGAGAAGGTTCTAAATTATTTCAGGTTTTTTTTTTTCTTCCCCTTCCACCCCTTCTGTATAATCCCTCTCTTACAAGACCACTCATATTGAAACCCCACTGAATTGTGCATGAGGGGTAAAGTTGTGTGATCTGACTCTTAAAATCTCATTGGGATTTCTTCCTGGAGAGGAAATAGAGGAATTTCTTCCCTTTGTGGCTATGCCCTGGTGCTGAGATGAGCAGTGAATCCAAGCACTGCCTGCAGGGATTCCTGTCCCCACCACCTTTAGGGGGGCAGCTCTGGTCAGCCGATGAGGAGAGCCCTCATGTCTGCAGGCAGCACAATCACTTCCCTGCAAATCTGCACTAAAAAGGACAGTCATTTTTGGAAAGGAGATTGTGGCTGAAGCCACACTTCCTTGTGCGACTACAGCTGTGCTAGTAGCAGAAGCAGGGAAGAGTTGGATTTTGGCAAACCTGTCTGCACTGAGAAAGACTTTTATAAAAACCACAAACAACCAACTTGTGATGTTTTTAACTCTCTTTATCAAGTCAATAACAGAAAAACCTGCATTCCTAATGGCCACATTTGGGCATCAAAATGTCATTATTCTACTTATTTGGCTTCCATTGGCTTCACTTTTCTGTCTGTGGCTTACATGGAAAGGAAGACCAGGACTTGAGTTGGCTTTTTTTGTTTGTTTTTTCTCCTTTTGCAATTGATACCCACATTTGTGTAATGTACCCCACACATCTCTCTTTTATGGAGGGAGGGTGGAGGGAGTCCTTAAGTGCCTGAAATGTTCCTGTTTGCACCATGGACTGTCACAGATGTTGGGCAGAGCGTGAAATAATTTTGGAAATGATGGCAAAATTGTAGGGGTGTTTAGAGGTGGGATGGATTTTTTGATAAGCTGTTGTATTTCAAGTGGCTGGCACAGGCAAGCTGCCACTGTCTCTTGGAAAAAGTTCTGAGGGAGATTTTGGAGGGGAGGCTGTGAAGCCACCCCCAGATGTGCAGGTACAGAGGGCACACTGCCAGTGGTGGCTGATGTGTTGCTTTGGCAGAACTCTGGGTTTGTTCACAAGCCCCTGGGTGTTGCAGGCTCCCAGAGATGCTCAGGGCTCAGCTGGGCTGGGAGTGCAGTCAGGGAAGAGCACAGGGAGCTGTGACACCCTGCTCTGAGAGAATGCAGAGCTCTGCTGCACTGACTCCCATCACTTACCAATCAAAACAATATTTTTATATGGGATGTACATGGCAGCAGTTGGAGTCAGCAAAACTACTTGAAAAACATTCCTTCTGTCCTCTGCATAGGTCAGACAAGATCTCTGAAGTTGGTCCAGCCATACTTTTGGATTTGCTTCATTCTTTGTTCTTGCCATCAAAAATTGGCAGGTTCAGTAACTCCAGAAAGAATGTTCACTCCTTAGTAAATATGACTTAGTCTTTTTTTGTCTGCATGACAAACACAGTATTAAATATTTTAACAGTCTTGCTGGATGAGGTGGGGAATGTAGAACTGCTTTTCAGATCAGGAAAGTGGGTTTTGAGCACTAAGGCTTTGTTTTGTTAGCATCTGAAAACAAGAGTTTGGAGCTAAAAGGAAACTTGTCAAAACACTGACTATGCAGCTCTTTATTTCCTTATTTTTTAACTTCAAAATCGATTCAGGTGTTTAGCATCTCAGGCTCACAAAGCAAAGGGAAAAGTAGCTGGAGGTGATTTACACATAAATGAAATGCACAAAATTAATCAGGTTATTTATCTCTCCTGTCCTGCTTCCTTTGTATCTGAATTCTTTCTCTTTATTTTCCTCCCTTCTTACTGTCATTGTCATCTTTAGTAGGTGCAGCTGTCAGTACAGTTGTGCCTTTGGAGATGCCTGCAGTCCTGAACTGAATTAACAGGACGGGCACTTCTGTGGGAATTTCATCTGTGTGAAGTCTGAGACATTTAAGTTTGGTATTTTTCTATTCACAGAAGAATAAAAATTAAGATAACTTTGCTCTTACCCAACAGACATCTCCCATTGCTTTCTAGGAAGTGAAAAATTACTTTGATTACTTTTTTCCCCCTCCTAATTAGATTTCCCTAGATGTATTTTTCAACTTTGCCTCTTCCAAGTTTTCTCAAAATTATTTCTGCATCTTACAGATCCCCTGTTCTCTCTGTTTCAACACAATATCTTCTGGCTTCTTGGAAAATTGGATATACCATGGAGCTTCTTCCATGGTCCCTCTGTCTAACAGAATATGCAGAATAGGATTAGCCCCAGCTTTGAACCCTGTGGAGGGCATCTCTGAAAACAGAATTACAGACACAGGGATGAAGAGCTAGAACTCCACCGTTGTTGCATTACCCTTTTCTATTTTTCCTCCTATCTTTTATGTTGATTCTTTGGAGCCTATCTTATCAGTACTGGTCCAGGTGTGTGGAAATCTACAGATGTATTGCTAAAAACAAGAGGGGAGTTTTTAGTTGTTGCAATTCCTTAACATCTGGGTACCCTGGGGAAAAAAAAAGTTATATGGATCTGTTTGGGCCTGTTCATGTACACTTACATCACAGGCTAATTCTTATATTCTCTTTGGCCTAGAAGATGTTCTCCCTCTCAAATTGCAGTAATAAGTGCAGAAGTGTTAATTGCTGCAGTCAAAGGTGTGATGGCTCTGGATTCTAAGGTCCCTGTGAGATGCTGATTGTCACCATCCTGTGCTGTGGGGAAGGACCAGCCCTGAAATGTGATGGTAACCACCTCCTCCTCCTCCTCCTCCTCCTTGCTGAAATGTGCTGGCATCTCCTCTTTGTTCAACCCTTCCCCAGTGCCCTGTTTGGTATCCACCATCCTCAGTGAAATAACCAGCTGTCCAAAAGTGCCCCAGGACTGCACAGGGTTGTTTCCAATTTAATTTCACTAATTGACTTGCTTTCCCTCCTGGTACATTCCTTTGCAGACAGCTGTGGCAGAGGCTGCAGCCTGCCCTTCAAGGGGGTAAATGCTGACCCAAAATCTCTGTTCCACTGGAGAAATCCCAGCTAAGGACTGGCCCTGAGCCTCTGCCAGCTCAGGCAGGGACAATTCTGCCCTGTCCTGCCATCCTTTCCCACCCAGAGCACCCTACAAGCACTGTACCCACAGTTGTCCTGCTCTGCTTGAACAAGAGGGGTGTCTAGGTGTTTCAACAGATAAAAAACCCAATTAGGAAGACAGGCAAGGAGGATTTAAGTGATTCATTGGCCTGGTGTTTCCCAGCCTCCAGCTTGTTTTTTTCAACGGATAAAAAACCCAATTAGGAAGACAGGCTGTATGTAGGCAAGGAGGATTTAAGTGATTCATTGGCCTGGTGTTTCCCAGCCTCCAGCTTGTCCATCTTGGCTTCTCTTTGTCCATGGTGCTCTGAAAAACACGGAGCATGTGCTCTACGAAACTCATCAAACTGCCTTTTAAAAATTCTTCTCCAGACTGGTTTTCCTAGCTGCTTTGGCTATTGAAACACAAACAGTGTAATCAATAAAGCCTTTTAAATTTTTTTTTTTAAGGCACTCAAGAGCTTATGTAAAATCTTTGGAATTTGTAACCATGATAACATTGTTATGCTCTCCTAGCTGATAGAAATATCAAAGCCAGCTAAGAATAACTCTGCAGCAGACAGAGAAGATTGGATTTGTTTCCTGGAATGGAAGCAAAAGCATGAATACATTGCTCAGTTACTAACAACTATGGAAAAAATAAATAGACACTTAAAAATTCCATTTCCCCTTCCTAACAATGTCATTAGACACTCAAAAGATAGTTTCGCTGAATATTGAAGTCTCCAAAATTTTCCACATCTTCTCTTTTTTTTTTTTTAATGTTGTGATGATACATTAAACTTATATTACATCTACCATTCTCCAAATCTTCTTCTGATAGAAGCTCCAAATAAACCTGATTTGCTAGAGAAGTAATTGTTGGAATTTGTGAGGCTTTCAGTCTAGCCTAGGGTTTTGTGCAAACCAGTCTTACTTAATTGGAAATTGGCAAAATAGCAGTTTCCCATCACTTTCATCCTTCAAGATGTAATGGGTTAACACTAAACTTTTCTTAGGATTAAGGTGAAAATCTGGGAACTTAAAGAGACAGCCACCCTAAAGCCTCTCCAGTACAGATTGCGGGGAAATGCACAACCTAATTTTCAGCCACCACAAATGATGGTTGTGGGCAATTTGTACGTGGAAAGAAGTGGAAATATAAAGTTCAGGTGTTTGTTACAGACGTGGCTTGGTATCTCAGGCAGGTCTCTGCAGTTAATTGGGTCTGTAGTTTTGCAGAGTGAATGACTGTGAACCTCTGGTTAGGAAATGCAATCAAGAAACTCCTGTTCTGTTCTAAAACTGAAGTACATTTACATGGATTTGTTGCAGAAGGGTCTCAAAATGGACACCAAGTTTTCACAAAGAACAATTTAAAATCACACATACATTTTTTGTAAGGCCATGTAGTGATAGGCCAAGGGAGAATGGATTTAAAATCAAAGCGGGCAGGGCTAGATTGGATATAGGGAAGAAATTCTTCCCTGAAAGGGAGGTGAGACCCTGGAACAGACTTTCCAGAGCTGCTGTGGCTGCCCTTGGATCCCTGGAAGTGACCAAGGCCAGGCTGGACAGGGCTTGCAGCAATCTGGGACAGTGGAAGGTGTCCCTGACATGGCAGGGGGGTGGCTCCTATAAATGTCCCTTCCAGTCAAACCCATTCTGTGATTCCACAATTTACATTTTTTAAGTGCCCCCCGGTATGTCCCATCCTGATGCTTTCTGGACTTTCCTTGCAGGGCTCCCTGTGAGCCAGGGAAGGGTTTGCAGTCTGGCACAGCCATCCTGTGGGATGTCTCCTGCTCCCAGTCCCTCTCATCAGCTGCTCTGGTCCAGCTCTGGCCTCCAGAGAAACCTCTGCAAGGCTTTCCTTGGCAGCTCCTTGGCCTGCCCCAGCCACCCCTGCCCTGTCCTTGTCTGCTGGGAGCTTTTCTCTTATTTCCCTGTGTTTTCAGCTGGTTCCCTCTGTGCTCCCCTAGCCCTGAGTTCAGGTAGCTCAGGCACACCTGAGCACGCTGTTCCTGGAGTTTCAGCTTATCAGGTTCCCACATTTAAATAGCAGAGGGCACTGGGAGACAATTGGAAGTGTTTCTGTGACAAAGGTGGCTTGAAATTGCTTCACTGTAGGTCAAAGGGTTTTGGCACAGCAAAAGACTAAGGAATAAACAGGTAGAGACATGTTGTTTGAGAAAAATTATCATTTATTCCAAAAATGCTGGGTTTGGTTCTGTTAGCAGGAACATGGCTTGTCTGTGGCCATGGCTTTGAGCCAGACTGCTGCTTGCAAAGAAAATAAAAATTTATTTTAATGAATCCTCCTCTTTCCAGGGCTTCCCTCCCCCCAGGGCAGTTATACCTGCAGAAGCTATTTGTGAAATAGCTTCCAGATGGCAAAAGAGGTTAATTTCCCCCAAAATGAGGGGGGGATCCTTGTACCTATATCAAAAATCACAGTACATTTTTTGATGGCTGGTTTCCTACTGCTTGGGAAGCAGGATATGATAGAGATGCTCTCCCCAGAAAGTTTTAATTCTGAGGCTCATCTTAACTCTTGCTGTCACAGTGGGTGCTGCTGGCTCTGATTCCTGCAGCCAAGTGAGCTCTCCCCACACCATGCACAGTGTTTGCCCCATGAAAAGCCATGCTCTGCAGCCCAGGTGGTGCTGGCACTCTGCATGTCTTTCAGCATTTTAACCCATGGCAGTGTCTGCTTTGGTGTCTGGGGATCATTTGGTATTGTCTTCTATTTCCTGTTCAGGTATCTCAATTGTTAAAAGCAGCACATGGAGGGGAAATCTCTGTCTTCTCCTTTCAGACTAGATGGAAACTTCTCCTCTAACACAAAACTCACCTGAAGAAAAATCTCTTGCCTCCTTTTGCTTATAAAAGATCAGACAAGGGTAAGAAGTAGAAACAGTTGACTTCTCTAACAAAAGATTTAAAAAATTAAAAATTGAATAATCTATTTCCCCCCTGCAGCCCAGCTCTGAATTGGTGCTTTGAGAAGCCCACGAGGTATCATTACTGTACCTTAACATTAAAAGGAGATGCACAGTCCTGCTAGGGGCTGGACTGAGCTCTGAGGACAAAGTGTTAGTTTCATCACCCAAAATGTGGCAGGAACACAGTTGAGGAGTTTGGAGACCTGGAATCAGCTGGGAAACAAACTCAGCTGAACTGAGTCTCTGTAACCACAGCATTTTATCCAAAATGCTTACCAATTGCCCAATCTACCAACTCTCTTGCTGTGGGAGAGATAGCATAAAGATTATGGTTATTGTATGGTGTGTTATAAACATGATAACAATCTCTCTGGGGAGAGACTCCATTAATTCCTTGGGTGCTGGCAGCTCGTATATGCAATTTGGTGTATCCCCATGCAGACTTAAATCACCTATAAAGCCCTTCTTTTGTGTTGTAATAAACCCATAGGAAACCCAGGAGATTCATAAGGGCAGGCAACTAATTAAAACTGCTCAATTTTCTTCGAGGTAAAGAAACCTGTAAGAAAACAGGTAAAAACCTATTAAAAAAAAAAAAGGAAGAAAAAGAAACTCATAAGAAAGCAGGTAAAGGAAGTTATAAGGCAGGTATAGAAATCCATGAGAAAGAAGATAGACCTATGAAGGAGGCAGGTAAAGAAATCTATGGAAAACCAGGGTGACTTTAGGAGCTGAAATCCAACCCAACAATTAAGCCAGGATTAAAAATGGTTTGGTTTAGATTTTTTAAAAATCTACTTATTTAGCTATAAACACATAATGCTTCAGTGAAAGTTGCTAAAAGTTTTACATCTGCATCCTGAAAACATTTTTAGAAGTTCTACTTAGAGTTGGGCAGAACAACTGAAACTTTAAAAGAACAGAAGTTGCCAAACACCATCAATTAAACCGGGCTCTTCCTAAGTGGCTTTTAAAGCCTTGGGAGCTGTGCGTGTGTGCTTTAAGCCTTACACACACCGTAATTTAATCTCTCCACATCCCCTCCCCTCCAGCGGATGGAAACGCCGAAATTCCACCGTAAAACCGGGGAGAGGGAGGGAAAAAACGCCAATAAAAAGAAGCCACCCCAGGTGTGCGGGGCTTGGCTAGGCTAGTTGCTGTTTTCCGCCGCTTTGCTGAGGGAGCTCCGCGGGCCGGGCGCGCCGCGCTGCCCCGGGCCCGGCGGGGGAGGACCCGGAGCCGGGCGCGGCACCGCGGCCGCTCCGGCCTTTCCTCGGGGAGCCTCATGGGAGGAGCCTGCGAGCAGCAGCAGCAGCTCCGGGCTCGTATTGCTCGGCCTTTGTAGGCTGCCGGAGCAGCGGAGGCAGCGGGGTTGGCGGTGCCCGGCCGCGATGCTGGGGGCGCGGGGCGGCGGTGAGCGAGTGAGGGGCTGCGCCGGGGGGCTGCGCTCACGGCGAGGATGACTGCGGGCAGGAGCGCTGCTGCTTGTTTCCTGCCCTTGGTAAGTGCACACTTGTGAGTGGGAAAGTTACTTTCCCCCCCCTCCTTTTTTTTTTTTTTTTTTTTTTACTTCTGGAAGCTGTTGCTCCCGCTCCCACAGCGCTGCCTCCAGCTCTTGTGAGGATTAACTCTCCTTCCCCCCTTCCCAAAAATAAAACCTCTGTGGTTTTGTGGCTCCTGCCCTGGTTTGGGGTTTCTGCTGGAGTGAGGAGGAGACTCTGTGTGCGTTGTTTGAAGTGAGGAACTTCTGCTTCGGGTTTGCTGGTTGGGAACTTTGGGGATTTGGGGACTTTGCAGTCCTGCTCCAGTGACATCAGGACGTGACCGAGAGCCCTTCCGAGCCCTTCCCAGGCTCCGAAAGCTGCTCCGGGTGACGTGATGGGCTTTTTTTAATGGTTGACAGTTATTACAGCAAATATGCTTATTCATCCTGTGCAGGCGTGATTTGTCCTTCTGACACTTTTATGTGGCTTTCTGCTGTCCCTCTTTTAGTTTGAAAAGGAAGTAGTGCTGTAACACGTTTCAGTGCCTTTAAGTATTTGAATCCAATATCGTTGTGTTCATTTAATGTAGTAACTCACCCTGAGTTTTAATGCGACCACAGTAATGTAGAACACTCAAAAAAATTTCTATTTTATTGTTACAGCTAATCAAATCAGTGATCAATCTGGGTGCACATGTTACAGAAATTAAGGGGTTCCTAAGCAAGGAGGGCTGGGTGAGAGAGGAAGTGCAGGCCCTCAGGTAATGTGATGTAAACCCCATCCCCTGCCAAGATAACTCCTCTATCTTGTCAGGGTTTCCACAGCGAGTGCCAGAAAAATGCACTTTTTGGGAATGCCTGTGCGCGGTCCCAGCAGAGCCCTGGGAGTTACCTGCGGGCAGTGCCAGCTGCTGCACAGCTGGGCTGCTTTCCACAGGTGGGGATTGCCTTCAGGAAGCCGTGGCAAAATGATTTCATGTCTCCAGAACCAGCTCCTGCCCTTGCTTGCCTTTCTGGCATTGTTGGGAGGGAATTGTGCTGGAAGGGAAGGGACTGTCCCGTTGCTGGAAGCGCAGCCGTGTGTCCGGAGCTGTGCAGCCATGGACTGTGGCCAGCCAGGGTGGTGGCATGTCCCTCCCTTGGGGACAGCTGTGACTCAGGTGCTGCCCCACCCTCCCTGCGTGCTCCGGGCACCGTCACCCAGCAGCACCCAGACCTGTTCTGCTGATTCCTCGAGTCCTGCTCGGGGCAACACCGTGGAAATCTGGAATAATTCCCCCAGGAGCCAGTTCTGGTCCCTTGGTGACAGTGCCTTTTTTCCAGAAGTGTAGCTCTGCTGCCATGCACTGGGCATCAAACTCGTGTTCCCCCTCTGTCACAGGGGTTTTATTTGCTTTTATTAACCCATGTCACTTCATTTCTTGGATACCTTTGTCACTGTGTTTGCACAGCTCCAGCTCAGCAGGGCTCAGCCTGGCCCAGGCTGAGCCTAAATACAAAGTGCTGGTGTGACTCTCTTAAGGCGTAGTTTCTTCTTCAGAGTATGGCATTTGAGAGATTTTTCCAAAATCACATATTTAAATGCATAAGTAGGTCTTTTGTTGGGTTTACAAAAGGCAGCGTATTGCCCAAAACTTGAACTTTTGACTGTGAATCTGTCTTTAGCTGGTAAAAGTAAAACCTTGGTTAAATCTAAGCACAGTGACCAGCAAAAGTGATCCCCAGTCTGAGCTTTTAAGCTGTTGCTGGTGGATGGACTCGTCCTGTGAGGATGGATGTTCCCTTAGTTCCTTAGGAAATAAAGCCACACTTTCCGTTTTAATTTTAGAATCTCTCTTTTTTTTTTTTTTCTGAAATGCTGTTGATATTCAAATGGGTTTTAAATTAAGTAGTAGTGCAGGAGGGGAAAAAAAAAAGTGGGGTTTGTTTGTTTCTAATGCTTGGCTTGTATCTTATGCAGCAGTTCTGAGCTATTCCTTAAACAAGTTTAGCTTTAGTTAGTGATACCTGTAATGTTGATTTCTTATATGAGAAATAACTTCTTACCTCCTTCTTTGCTGAGTCATTGACAGGAGTCCCAGTAATCATGGAAATACTTTTAAAGAACAGAAATACCAAAGGGACATAGAGTTACTGTAACAGGTTATTGTTTTTGTTATTGATTTTCTAGACACCAGGTTTATTTCAGTGAATATGGTTAATGTAAGAGATAAGTTGCAAGCTGAACTGTGAAAAGATAAATATTTTGAAGGAATTAATAAAATTGATCAAATTTTATGAGGTACAGTGTGTTTGAATGAATGATTTTGTAACTGATGTAGGTGCTGCTAGATCTTTTTCCTTTCCCAAGAATTGCAGTGTAAGAACTTAACAGAAATAGCAAATTATCTCAGTATTTTTCTGGGATTGATTAATACTTTTTCCTATGTATGGGTAAACTGAAGCTCAAAAATTTGGCTGTTTGGCCCAAGGTGTTAGAAAGCCAAGTGTGAATTGTAAAGGATTTTGTTTGTCAGCCTTGCTGTACCCAGTGAGAACATCTTGTGTCCTGAAGAAAACAAAACAGTGGGTGATGAGAGCAGTGAGAGCTCAGTCCTGCCTTGTGGTTGCTGGTGCCATTTTCCAGAGATTTCTGGAGTAAGAGCAGGATCCACAAATCTTGCTCTTATCTCATAAAAAGCAGCCAAATGTTTGGGGCTGGGAGATAGCAGAGTTTGAAATGCTTATTGGTTTCCCTTGGAGTAAACTTGGAGCTATTGTTGAGTGTTCAAAGGGAGCCTCATCCAGCTCTCCTGATTGGAAAAACATGGACAGGGAGTAAATGCCAAGACCCAGAGCTGCCTTCTGTCTCCAGCACCAGTGTCAGAGTGTTTTATAACTTTCCTATGAAATCAGGGATTTAGGGTCTGCATCTCAGGGATGTCAGGAGGAGAGCAGCAAACAGACCCACCAGAGCACCCAGCACTCACTGTCTCTGTGTCCACGTGTGCCAAGTTGTGTCCCTGTATACATCTTAAATTTCTGCCTTGGTTTGAAGCCTTCTTGCATAGATGTAGTCAGGCTGCTGTGTTTAAGAAGAAATTAGACAGGTTTATGGAGTTATTTCTCATTCATTCGTTGATATATAATGAACACTGTTGGTCCAGCTTTGCCTGAAACTTGTTATTTGCATACCTGTCTTCTAACAGTGACTTGGAAAATCTCTTTTCAAGGCTAAGTAGAGGCCTTAAAAGTGAAATTGTGAAACTCAAGAGCCTAAGGACACTTGATGGGCAGTGTCTTTCTCTTGTGACACACTAATAACAGACTGAACCCCATGGTCTTGGGGCTGAATTTAGTGTGCTCGCTGCAGCTGTTGGTAAGCAACTGCTTGTTAAACTGTGAGGTATTTTCCTTTACAAACTATTTCAGTCATGCCTGTCATAAGCAGATTTTGGAAGCAGTTTTATGTCGATCCTCTTCCAGGCTCGACCCAGAACTGAGGCAGCAGAACGGAAAAAGCTCGTGGCCTTTTTATGGAGCTCAGTTCTTGAAACAAGTTGGCCCCAGAGGCTGGTGGCTGCAGAGGAATGACAGCAGGGACCTGGTGGCAGGCCCTGGAGAGCCAAAGGCAGTTGAGATTCCTGGGAATGTCACTTGTGGAACTCGTTTGAGCAGCTCGTGGATGGCTTCTTTGTTTGTGCAGCACAGAGCAGGGTGGCTTGGCAAGGAGCAGCTCCTCCATCACCTCCCCAGGCCTGAGTTTCAGGTTACTTTGTCCATAAACTATGAAAATCCCTGTCCAGGAGTTGGTTCTGCAGGAGACATGAGCGGTGAGGAGCAAACACTTCTCACCAGGTTGGAGCACAGCAGTTTCAGTTGCAGTTTGGGCTTTTGCTGTGCTTCTAGTGTTTACAGGAGTAGCCTTGGAGCTCTGTCACAGCAAGAAGAAAACCTGCCCATCTCCTCACTTCACTCATTGTGTGCATAGAAATAAATTGTAAAGTGGTCAAAATCTATTTTCTGAACACTCATTTTAAGGCAAAGCTGAGGGGACACCCCAGCTGCAACTCAGTGATGAATGAAAACCAATCCCTTTATGACAATAAGCCAGAGGACTTTAGAACCTGTAAACACCTTGGCTCAAAGGTCCCTACAACAGGCAGAGCCCTCAGGTGTGGTTAAGCCAGAGAACCTGTGGGCAGTCAGTTGCTCAGAGCTGTAATTGTTTTTCCCACATGAACATGTTAGAATTCTTTAGATAAAATATGGGAAGTGTGAGTACATTCAGATGGCAGCCTTCAGTCGTTACCAGAATAACACTGACATTGTTATAGTAAAGTTTAACTGTTTGTTATGTTTTGTGATTCAAAATTAAATTACAGTAGGGAATCATCCAGAATCTCTGGATTTGAAGTTAGGGGTAATAATTTAGAGTTAAAGCTGAGTTCTGTGATTTAGAGCTTTTTATTTATGAGCTGGAGTTGCAAATGCTGAGTGCCAGTTTTGAGTTTATGCACCTCAAATCCATCTGTGTATGGTACCATCCCTGTGTGTTCAGTGTTGTATTCACTAGGTAGTACAGGAAACAGCGTGGACAGAAGGGATGAAAATCCATCAGCAGTTTAAGGTGACACTTTATGGTTTACAACTAACTTGAGAATTTTGGTGAATTTTAAGGAAAACTGATGGTTCCAGGGCCCTGATCTCTGGTGGTCACATGGCAAAATCAGGTTGAAGTAGCAGCGAAAACATTGTTTTCAGAGGGTTCCCATGGTTTAGTGTCTCTTAAAAATAAACAAAGTCTCTTTCTCAGCAAGGCTCCTTTCCTTATTGCTTCAGCAGTGTGTTTCCAAATGGTTTTGTTCAGTCATGAGCTGCTGGTACTCAGTGGCACTCTGCTTTTCCCAGCAATGGGACAAGACTGGATGTGTCCCTGTGTGTGTTCTCCACAGCACCTGGACACCTTTGACTCTGTGCCCTCTCCAATGAGCTCCCCCAGCTCAGATGAAAACCAGCATCAAGCTCCTTGTGTTTTATGTGGTTTCTGAGTGAGGGAATCTTGTCATTTCTCTTGTTCAAGCTGCAGCTCCATTTCTCATTTGCTTTTCATAATCAGAAGCACAATGGGGTTCATTTGCTGTTGGGTTGTAATGTCTCATTGCTCCTGGAGTTGTAAGTCAGACAAAAACCCAGAGACTTCAGTCCTGTGGGAACAAAAGCAACTCAGATTAAAAATGCCAACTTCTTCTGTGTTCCCTAACACACAAGTTAGCTCATTCATACTCAAGTCTAGAGATTCAGAACAATAAACAACAGTAATTCTGCCATAACTCAGACATTAAAGTCTCATGCCTTTCTCTGTCTTTTCTCTCCACAGCCCTCCTGGGCCAGGTGATGATAATCAGTTGGCTTCTCCCCTGGATCCCTGTGAGCATCCCTCAGCTGTGTCTGCAGCCTTTGGAAATGCTGTCCCCGTGGGAGCTGCTGAGCTGACTGCAGCCAGGTACTGCCCAGAGCTGTGCCAGGGTGTGCAGTGCAGCCACTGCCCTGCTCCCTGCTGCACCAGGAGCTCAGCACTGCCTGAGGAGCTGCTGCCACCCTCCTCTCACGGATAAGTGTCTGCTAGGACCAGTTGCTGATGGGTTTGCTGGGTCTGCCTGTATCTATCAGCAGAGAATTTAAATTCCCCCTTGTCAAAGCCTTCAAAAGAAGATTCTGTTTGCCCTTCCCTGAGATTCTGTCACTGCAGCACATAGGAGGGTCATGACACGTGAAGGTGCAATATATGCCTTATATTTTTTTTGGTGCTTATACTTTTATTTTAAATTTTTATTAGTACGAATTAATTCATCTCTTATATTTGTGGGATTCCTAGACGAAGGAAGGAATGATGAATCTGATTCTGTGCTTTCAGAAAGCTAATTTATTATTTTATGATACTATATTATATTAAAGAATACTATACTCAACTATACTAAAGAATACAGAAAGGATACTTACAGAAGGCTAAAAAGATAATAATGAAAAACACATTGCTTTCTCTTCAGAGTCTGGCACAGCTTGACTCTGATTGGCCATTAAGTCAAAACAATTCACATGAAACCAATGAAACAATCACCTGTTGGTAAACAATGAACCACATTCCAAAGCAGTAAAACACAGGTAATATTGTGGAGAAGCAAATGAGGTAATATTGTTTTCCTTTTTCTCTGAGGCTTCTCCGCTTCCCAGGAGAAGAAGCCTGGACAAAGGGATTTTTCCAGAAAATATGACTGTGACAGTAATCCTTGGAGCATTTTCTTTGAGAAGTTCTTAAACAGTATAATGTTGATTATAAAGCATTCAGGTATCTCCGTTGGACTCTGGCCTTTTTGTCTGCTTTTTCTTGCACTGAGAAGGGAAACTGTTGCTTTCTTTGTGCTGGTGGTGGTGGGGTTGTCAGGATCTTTGGGCATATAAATTTATCTGAACAATAGAGGAAGCCTTGTAGGGTGTGTGTACCCTTCAATCACCAGGAGCTCAGTGGAGTGTAAACACACACAGTGTATTTAAGCTAGCATTACATTTGTTAGCTGGAGTCACAACAATACACCATCAAAGGCTGGAGGGACCTTGTGTGGTTTGCTCAATCCACCTTAAAAGCTGGGTGACTTTGCTGTTTAAGCCCATCCTGGTCTGCCACCAGTCCCCAAGCTGGTTAGTCACCAGTGCTGGCTGGGAGAGACTGTGAGAAACAAACTTTTTCCTACAGTCAGAGTAAGATGATCTAGAGAAGCTTACAGTGGGAAGCTAATGATGTGGATTTCTTTCAGTTCTTGTAAGTTTTTACTCAAAAAGTTGTGTTTCTTTTGTTTTTAACAAATGTAATTGGGTTACTGATGGGTTTTTTTGTGGATTCTGCTTTTCTTGCTAATGGATTGTTGGCTGTAGTAGTGAGGCAGTTAGAAAAGAGTGAGCGTTAATTGAGGTGGAGCTGTGAACTACTTTCTGAATGTGGAAGCATGAAAAAGGCACCAGAAGTGCCAGAAAGATTTGTATATGGTCTTTGGACTACAGTCTGGAACAGAAGATTGTGTGCCCTTGGGGTGATAATTTGCTGTTTGCAGGGAAAAAGGCACACAAGCTGCCTATGATTAAACATTTAGGGAGAGCAGCCTCAGAGTGCTTTAATTCACTGTTTCTTGTAAACCTCATGAATTCGCTCTGTTTGCATTCTCACATCAATCTGGAATTTCGAGTTAATTATATTATACCTTTTTCTTTTGATCTCCTTCCTAACTTGTGCCTTTCAGATGTTTTGTTGTTCATGTCTGAAGGGTGTCTCGGGGTTCCTTGCTCCACCCCAGTGGCACAGGCTGTGCTGAGCTCTGGTTGCCCCATCCAGGGTGGCTGAGCCCAGTAGGGGTGAGGGCACAGGGGCTGTGCAGCAACCACAGGATCTGGCTGTTGTTTCCAAATCCTGACCTTGAGGGAGCTGCAAGGATTTTTGCAAGGGTTCAGCACTAAAAAGTAGCAAACCAGGGATATTTCACGTTGGATGTAGGTAGTTTTCCAGTTCCTGAAACAGAGGAAACTGACAGAGAAATACACTTTGGTCAACTGGAGTGAAGCTGACTGTGAGTGCTTCTTCTGTGTTTGTTGGGTTTAACTCTTTTGTTTGTTTTTTTTTAAGTGCCGCGTGAGTTAACTCTCGTCAGTGTTGTTTGTTTTCCTTACTTCTTTATTTTGCATCCGTGTGCAGCTTTGGATATAAAAGCTTACCCATTCTCCTTCACCTGCCTTTCCTGTCCAGGTTGTTGTCGCTTGCCAGCTTCCCTGTGAGCCTGGCAGAGGGGTTTCCTGCTGTCCCAGCGGTAGAAAACCCGGAGGTTTTCTCTGTGCCACTGTGCCCACCCCCCGGGGGCAGCTGGTTGGCAGAGGAGGGGTTAAATCAGTGCAGCTGCACCCCTGCTTTAACTCCTGTGTGTTCAGTCCTGGTGCAGCTCCTCCTGCAGCAGCAGCTCTGCTGACTTCCCTGGCTTTGCTAACAACATAAAGTTGGAGTAAGTGAAAGTGTTAAAACACTGGGATTATGCTCACATAGCAAGACTGGGCTTTTCTCACCCAAGGGAGGAGCCTCAGTGATGTTTTTTTATTTCATGTCATTGCCTTATCTGTCATCAGCAATTCACCTGTGTCTTGGAGCAGATTATTGCTGATATAAGTAAAATAATCTTATTAAAGTCTCTGCTTTTTTTGGCATTTTATGTAGAAGCACTGCACCACTGCATTTCAGTGTGGCTGGATACAATTCCCTAATGCACACACATGTGATGTCTCTGTGCTGCCTACTGGGTACCTCTGTGAAATGGAAATGTTGCAGGGGCTCTGAATGCCACGGTGTTATTCCTCTGTCTGCAGTAAGGTGCAATCATAAAGAGTTTGCCCCCAAAATATTTAGTTATTTATTAAATTTGCTTTTGTTTCTGTGTATTTCCCCATCAGGGGTGTCACATAATGCAGATGGTGTGCACTTGGACTGGGAAAAAATAATGGTGCTTGCATTGATGGGGGTCAGTTTGTGCTAAATGGCTTCCAGATGGCAGGGCAGAGTGAGAGATCAGGTTGTCCCTCCATCTGTCCAGTCAGGAAACTCTATCTTTATTTGGCTTCTTGAGGGTGACTGGCTGCCTCTGTCCTGCTGGTAACATATTGATCAGGGACACCATGCTAGCATCTGCTGGTAAGATTTTATTTATCTACAGAGAAGTGCCCTGAAAAGAATTAGCTAAAAGTTCACTGGTGGTTCTGCCAAGCATTTTTGTTCAGCAGTGAAAGGCCAAGTTCACTCTGATTTGCCAGTACATGTTGCTCTAGGAGAAGTTTTGGCCAGACACAGCTTTCTCTTTACTCTGCAGGTGCAGAGCTCTGCAACAGGACTTCTGTGTTGTACGAGGAATGTTTGGGTTGGAAAGGTAGAGAAGGCAAATAAGAGCCATGTCTGTACAAGACCACAGCTTAGCTGGGCTCCAGGTTAGCGGTGTGAAACACTTCTGAGCAGTGTCTGTTCCCTGCAACTTCCTTCCTGCCTTGTGGGGGAAAAAACCCAAACCTGCAAATGCCCAGGAAAAAATGACAGCTTAGAAGGCACTTGCTGCATGTGTTTTGGGTTGTACTTCTCAGTGTTGGCAGCACAGACAGGGAGTACCCACGTTTATCTGTGCACACAGATAGTCAGAAAATTATTTTTGAGGTTTACTTATAAGAGACAGTGCTTGAAAATGCTTGTTTTCTAATCAGCTTGACTCCACAGGATAAATACTGGTCAATGTATAGTTTATTGTGCACTGAGAAGGCTTGGGCCTTTTGGTAGTGTTCTTGCAACCATTGAAGTATTACTAGTTGAGAAAAAAGTTTCATAGAAAATCTTGTTTTAATGAGAGCTGTGGAGAGGTTTTAATGTAGCCTCTTGATGTCTGAGGTGATAAAAGTCCCATGAGTTGACACATGGACCCCAGTTGATGCAGGCTTAGGCTGGAGAGCTCAGAGTGGACAGAAAGTCTGTGTTTTGGGCAGGGTTTCTGTTCTGTGCTCCCCTGCCTCAGTTTGTGCAGTCTGTCAGAGCAGGAGGAGCAGGAGGCAGGGTTTTGGGAAGCATGGGGAGCAGAGCTTTTCCAGAAATCCTGGTGTGTTGGTGGCAAGCTTTGCTTTAGTGTTGGGAATGACACTCATTAGTCAAAATATCTGTGAAAAAGGTTTCATTTGAAGGGCTGCAGATGATCATTAGGAGCTGTGTGGGTGAAACAGGTGCTGCTGTAAGACTGGGGCAGCTTTGTGTCCATAACACCAGGGCCATCATTTATGTGCCTTTGGTGCTCGTGCTTGGCTGGGCCCTCTTGTGAATTATTTGGGTTTTGCAGCTCTTTGTTTGCTCTCCAAACAGATGTTCAGCATTCACTTATTTTTAGCAGTTCACTTTTTACTGCTTTAAAAATCTTACTTTCACTGCTCTCCCTGTGCCCCTATATAGTTACAGCCTTGGTATAGAGAGGATGCTGTTACTATATTAGTACAGAGACATTTTTAGCCAAGGACAAAGGCCTTTGCATGAAAAAGGAAACAGCCTGCTTTCTAATCATTATTTATTTATTTGTTTGTATTCACTTGATGGGGCTGAAAATTTCATGTGTCTGTGTTAGCATCAGGCCAGTTTGGACAAACAGAAGGAAGGAAAGGAAGGAAGGAAGGAGTGAGGAAAGCAGAGATAATTTCTTAGAAGAGATATCTGGGTAGTTGTCCCATATGGCACAAAGCAGCTTGTGGATGTAAGCTAATCAAGGTGAACTACACTCAAAAAGAGCTTTGGTGATCTTGGGAGCTGAGTGGACACTTTGGGAAGTGGCTGTTCTCGTGCTCCTGTGTGTTGTGACTAAAATCAGGGATGTGGTTTGGGCTTGTCCTGTTTGTACACCAAAGAAGGGAACAGCCTGTCCCTGGACCTTACTAATTCTTCACCAGTAACACAATTCCATCTGCTGCCTACAATTCCAGTGTAATTACTGGGGGAAGAGGAGAGAAAAATTTGAAAGGAATGACTAAGATGGCTGTTTATATTTAATTCAGGAAACCTGTAAGAAGCTTGTCAGCCACGTCCTGTTTCCATCAACACTTCCATCAGCATTTGTGTCTGTATCTCTGGCAGCAGCACCAGCAGGAGGGGAGGCTGCTGTGTGTGGCTGCTGCCCCAGGACATTTGTGTCCCTCTGGTGTGCCCTGGAAGGGACAGTGTGGCATGACAAGACCTCAGACTCCTCCTGCTTTTGTGACATGAAGTCACTGGTTATTTAGTTCCTTTTCTGTTAATGAGTGTGCCTGAGAGCAGGAGGAGCTGTGTGGTTACTGCCCTGCTCCTGAGCATGGGGCTTTGCTGAGCAGAGGGACTTCACATCCATGGGATGAGTTCTGAGATTACCATGTTTAGCTTTACAGCCTAGGGAGAGCTTTTAAAGTAGCAGAATGCTTTAGTCCCTGATTTTAGGGTGTTTTTTTTTTAAACACAAATTGCTTAATCGAATGTTTATATTGTACAATGAGGAGAAAGGGAGCAAAGCAGTCATTAGTGATTTATTTATTATACTGATTTCATATACAGTTAAATTCTCTAGCACTTAATGTTATGGTCTGTGAGAGCTGTCAAGACTTTGCAATATTATTGATGATGTGGTCAGCTGAGAAGTGAAGTGAAATAATGTTTGGAGGAAGAAGTAATTTGTGGGAGGTGGGAGAGAGAGGGAATTCAGGAGGGGATGATGTGCTCCTTACAGCTCCTTGTAGATCCAGCCAAAGTTCATCCTATAAAGAGACTTCATTAAAGCTTCATGGGCATTTCTGAAATTTGTCAGCTTATTTTTAATACCTGTTTTGCAGCACTTCCAAGCCTGATAGCTGCAAGGGAGTCGATAACCACGTTTCTGAGGATGTACCTTTGGCTGTGGCCCCTGGTGATGGTGTAGAGCCGCCTGCTGAAGAAACCAAAGGTTTCACAAGGGAAAAAAAAAGGTATTGTGTGATTTCAGTTGTTAGAAGACTTTTCCATGTCTTTACATGTTTGGTTAAGAAATGTTTCTAGTGTGAAAGAGGCTGACTGAGTTTGACAGGTGTTTTGTCTAAGTTACATGAACACTTTGCTGCTGCATTTTAAATCAAACTGTTAGATTTATCAAGACCTGGCTAATCCAGTGTATCTACTCCAAAATACCAGAAGAGGGAGCTTAGGCTACACTGGTTTTTACTATGCTGATCTTTCCTTCTGTTTTTAAACTATTATTTTTTTTTTTAGTTTTTTCCCCCACTAACTTTCTTGAATTAAAGATTGTTGTGTTGTTTTGGTTGGTTTCTGGGTGTGAAGCTGTGCAAGATCAGATCCTTTTTAAGAGGATTGTTCTGCTCATTTCCCTTCAGATGTTGCCAGCAAGTTCCCCACCCCACACCTGATTTGCATTGTCACTGTCAGTAGTGAAGGAAGTTTTTCAGCTTGGTTTCACTCTTGCTGAATAAATGTTACCAAAGTTAAATGTTTCACTGCCTCAGATTTACACTGACTGTTGCCATAGTGTTTGATAGGTGCTCCAGCACATTTTTTGCTTTGAAAACCCCAAAACTGTGTCAGACTCATAGAATTATATGGGTTGGAAGGAACCATAAAGATCATGTCCCAGTCATCCCATCTCAAATATAGTTGAGACATGTGCTTGGATATTCCTGTCTGAGGTGATTAACCAGTCTGCTCTTGGGGCTCAGCAATCAAGGCCTGCCCTTGTTGTGACATCTATTAATGGAAAAGGTCACAGCACAGCTGAGAATATGAAATGGGCACTCCCTGGGGAGCAGCATTCTCCACCCCACCAATACCCACTGGCAGCTTGTGACAAGTGGGATGCAAGACAGGAGACACCACGGGAAATGCAGTTATGCCACCACAGCTCTGCTCAGAAATGTCAAAAGATGCTGCTGTCAGCAGGAGGGTACTCTGAATTATGAATTAAAATGTACACAATAGATGTGTTCTGCTGTGGAACTGAACACAAAGAGCTGTTAGCAAATGCTGCTGAAAAAACTATCGACTAATATCTACGAAACGTTATTAATTATTTCTTCTAAATTCCTCATGGTTTTGATCAGAAAAATGGTGTCTCCACCTTTAGTGTATGTGCTGCTGAGGCACAGTTAGGCCAGGTCTTTATAGTATTTTCCTCCATTACACTGCAGTGCACAAACCTGTATACCATTGATGGAGAACAGAAGTGTTTTGCTCCGGTTTGCAATTTCTGTCATCTGGAGAGGATTTTCTCTGTTGAAGGGTAGATACAATGGTTATCATCTAAAAATGGAGAAAAATGGGCAGGTGAGGTTTTAAGTTGGAAAATGCTCACCCTGAGATGTTAGTTCTTTCCAGAGAATCATCCAAAATTGTTTAAGCTTTATGGATATTCTGGGAGTGCTGTAGTGCAGTCAAAAATTACCGTTGTTTACAAATCCAAATTGGAACCACTAAAACATGGGGATTTTCTTTTCCTTTTCAATACAATTCAGCTTCAACGACAGGAGAAGTAACTTTAGAACTCTGCAGGCAAGCAGAGCTGCTGTGCTTACATATTTAGATTGGCTTGTGCCTCTGAAGTTTCTGGTTTGTTTTGATATTGATGTGTGTTTAATAATGTAAATGTCTGTATGTGCATAAGAAACTCTTGGCATTGGACACTTTCAGAGGTGGGAAGTCCACAGCCTCTTTGGGCAACATGTTGTATTAGTAGAACTTCTTAATGCAGAATCCAAATCCAGCCTAGGATGTCAGCAGCCCAAATGTGCACTCCCAGCATCTTCATTATCTGCTTGGAGCCTGCTTTTACAGCTTTCTCAATCTTTTTACCTTTTCTATTTCCCACATCATGCCTTGAGAATAGTGATCGTGTCACCCACAGCTTCTTTCTGTAAAGTTGAACTGATTTGTATATTAATGGAAATTAAAGGTGAGAATTAGAATTGTTTGTGGGACTAAAGATAATTTTTCCACCCTCTTGAAAGGCAAAAATATTACTGTCCAAATAGCTGTCTGCTGTTGTAATCAGCCCCTTTTGTAAATACTTCTGAGGCTACCGTGCATTTTTATGTGATTCCTGTGTATTGAGTCAAATCAGCCATGGAAAATAATAGCCTGCAAATTGGTTATGTTTCACTTTGTCACATTGATGGGAAGTGTCTGGCAAGGTGCTGAACTCGTGCAACTGCTGGGCCACTCTGATTTTCTGTAAAATGGATCCTTGAGGCATTGCAGTCTCCTCTATGATTATGATGATCACATTGTGAACTGTGTCACAGACACTTCATAATTTGATAGAAGTGCTGAAATGCTGCTAGAGAGTAGCTGATTCTTTATGGAAGCCCCATGGACAGAGCTGGAAAGTCTCTGAGGAGCTGCTCCATCCCTTTGTGCTGTGGGAAAAGAGATGGACATGACTTGTTCTGGAGAACAAAACCCAAGTGCTGGTTTTGAGCATGTCCTCTGCTGTAGCCTCACTGCTTGCTTTGAAAATTGCACCTGTGATGTTCTGTGTCACTGGTGGGAATGGAGAGCTGGGCCCTCCCTCTTGTCAGATACCAGGGCAGCTTTCTTTCAAAAGCTACAGCAGACTGGAGTCTGAACATTTTAGAGACTTTGGATAGACAGGGAATGTCTGTTGATCTCTGAAATCAAATACACATTTCTGTCTTACCTAATTTTCCTGAAATGAGCCTGGAACCAATTGGAAGCACAGCAACAAATCTCTCTGAAAGCAGAAAGTCACAAAATTGTTTACACAAAGCTCTACTTTCTGTGTTGTTGGTTTCCAAAATGTTTCATAATGCTTCCCCAGGAGGAAGCAAAGCTGAAGAATTGGTGTCAGGCAGAAAAACAGGATAAGCTTTATAACTTCTGGGTTTTATTTGCTTGATTTTGTGTTGAAAACAAGTTTTCTCCTTTTGCCCACCTTCAGAGAGGCTTGGTGTGAAACTGAGGAAATAAAAATCAATGTATTGCCTTCATTTTGGACCAACACTGATAATCCTAGACTGACTTGCTTTTAATGATGTACTCAAAACCAAGAAGGGATTAAATGGGATTCAAAAACTCAAGGGTTTTTCCCTTGAGTGAATTTAACCCTTTTGAAAGGAATGTGTTACAACATTTAAGTTTACAAGTGCATTGAGCAAGGAAGAGATGAGAAGTGCAAGTGTGGGATATAAATGCCTCTGTCCTTCCAAAATGTGGGAGTTTGCTGGTTTTTTGGGTTTGGGGATTTTCTGGGGCAGAAGGAAGATGTAGTTTTGTGGGTTTTATGTTTGTCATGTGAACTGGATAGTAGTAGTGTGTGTCTGGACTGTCTGGTACACGAGTGAAGTGATACTTTTTTCAGGATAGCATCAGTCAGGAGACAAAAAAATGAAGTTGTTTAATGCTTGTAAACCAAACCCAAGGATTTTTGTTGAGGCCTTGTGGCTGACACCATGAAAAGCATTTGCCTGAAAAACAGCATAAAAACTAGATCCCTTCCACATAACCAGCCAGCCTGTAAAAAATGGACAGGAATGAGCCACAGTGCTGCTTTTCATCAATTTCCCCCATTCCAGGTTTTTAAATGAAATTGTCTCCTGAGTGGTGTGTTCAGTACTGCTCAGCCCCAGGCAGGAGGATGCTTTGTGTAGACATCTTCAGTTTATTATTAATAGCATCAAACTCTGGGGTGTCTGCTGCGTTTCAAGCCCAAGACATTGTGGATTTTCTTGTAGCTGGGTGTGGGACTGGCATGGTGGTGTTATCTGGGTGACCCCATGATGTGGGGGGACAGTTAATAAATAGCTGCCAGCAGCTCCATTTTTAAAAGACAAAGCATTAATGGGTGCTTGACACAAGTGGGAAATGTCACCTGTTTTCTAACCACTTGCTGGTTGGGAATTTGGGCTCTCTGGCGTGTTCTGCCTGCAGGTTTGCTCAAAGAGAGCAATTATTTGTGTGTCTTGTAAAGCTGCTCTCAGTCTGAGGCCGGGACAAAAGGGTGATGGTAGCCCTCTGTTTGCCTGTTATTCCTGTGTATTTTACAGGTTCCCTCAGGCAATTTATGGTAATTTGCTTGCTGCTAGAACAGGTTCAGCAGCATGAAAATGAAAATGTCGTTACACTAATTAATCCATCCACAAGGAGTCTTAGAGCAGCATTGATCATTCTGCATCCTACAAAAACCATGGCAGTAAATATTCAGAAATTACACTCCTGGCTTGGGATGCTGTTCCTTGGCACTGTGACACACACAGTGACAGCTCCTGACACTGCCAGGAGGGTGGAGGACGTGTATGGGACCACCTCTTGTCCTAGAGCAGGTAA
Source organism: Passer montanus (assembly GCF_014805655.1). Classification (NCBI taxonomy): domain Eukaryota; kingdom Metazoa; phylum Chordata; class Aves; order Passeriformes; family Passeridae; genus Passer; species Passer montanus. The sequence continues at coordinate 15,163,313 of NW_024366703.1, forward strand.
TAAATGAGCTAAGACTGTTGTCAGGTGTGGTTTGTATTTGTGAATAATCACTGTTATGCTAAAATATGGCATGTGCTTTTGGGGTGCTCTGATGCTAAATCTTCTGAAAACAAAAGCTTAGAGAAGCCATTGAGACACACTATACATACTTCAGACCAATTTTGTGTTAACTCTCATGAAATCAAATTGAAGCTGCAAGCTGACTTCTTTAAGGCAGTCATTTGGGCACCCATCCTCAGCAGCCACAGCAGAGCCTTGCACCAGGGGGGAATGCTCTTCTTGTCTGGTTTCTTCATCCTGCATTTTCATCATCTAATTCTTTACTTGGGCCCTGAGGCCAGCAGGCCTTTGGATTCTTCTTGCTGAAATCTGCAACAAGGTGCTCCCAGAGAGCATTATCAGCACTGATCTCGTCAGCTGAGGGCAGGTGCATAAAACCCTTAAAAACGCCAGTCCCCTCCTGGCATGAGGCATCCTTTCCTGACAAGCCTGGCTCCAGCTGCCCTAGGGATCTTAACAACTCAGGATGTTTAGAGACTTAAAAAGAAGCGTGGAAGCAAGATGAGCTCCTGTCATCTGTGATGGTGTTTTTGCAATTCTGTTGTTCGGAAATGTCAACAGAATTTGGGCATTTGGCTCGTGGACATGGTGTGCAGAGGCATATTTGGCAGGAAAACAAAACCCCTCCTTTGGTGTGGTGATGCTTGTGGTCCCAATTCAAAGCCCAGGCCAGACATTTGGTAAATGGGAGTTTAAAGTTTTGTTTGTGATCCGAGGAATTCAGGCCTGGCTCTTACAGCAGTAGCATGATGGAGCCCAAAATGAAACAGAAGTGTCTGTGCCTTGGCAGGAGGGGAAAGGAGAGGAGCAGAGGGTGCAGGAGTGAGGTGTGAGGGGTTTGGCTGTCCTGACCCCAAATTCTGTCTCCTCTGTGAGAGGAGAGCCCTGCTCCTTCAGGGCAGCACCCACACCCAGGGCTGTGCTCAGCTCCTGGGAACCTCATCTCCCACTTGCTGTGGCTCCTGAGTTCCATGGGAAGTTTGGAACGTGGAATGCTGCGGGGTGTGCAGTTCTCACGTCGCTGATTGTGATTCACTGCCGGCCCCTGAAAGCCTGAGCCCCCCAGCAGCACCAGGGCCCCTTTTGTTATCCTTCCTCTGCGTTTCACATGCTGGACATTTCAATAACTAAGCAGGCATCGTGGTTATTCATAACTCCTAATGCCATTAATCGCACTTGCAATTTAGATTAAGCAGTGACCTTAGCAACCAGGCAGTGATCAGCAGGGAGGGGGCACGATTATTTATGCTTTGTCTTGTTTTTATTTTTATTTGAAACGCACTCTGATGTTTGTTTCGTGTCAGCTTCAGTGTCCATCATCACAGGTCTCTCCTGTTTTCTTGGAATTAGCAGATGTCAGTGGGCTCAGGCTCAAAACTCTGGGACATTGTGTGTTTTCTATTGTGTGTTTTCCTGAGGAGTGTATCAATGCAAATAAAGCGCTCACACTATGTTAGTCTAGATAAGTGGTGGAGCAGACAATGTGTCTATCAAAGTATTTGATCTGTAAGAACAAGTTAAATCTGTGAAGCTTTACACCTTGTGTTGTGTGGTGGTGTATAACTTTGTACCACGGTGACGTGGATAGGGCTGTGTTGTGCCAGGTGATGTACAGAGGCAATTGAACAAATTGCTTCTGTTTTCCTTGAAAACTGTATTGAAAAATATCCCGCTGATTTAACACTCTGTAATTATTTTATTTCTCAGATTTCATTTACGCTCTCCAGTTGTGAATGAATGCCCCACTCTTAGACCATTAAAATATAAATGCTGAGAAAAAACTAATCCAAAACCTACAGCTAACAAAAAACCAGCAAACCCATAGTTTCAGTTTGAAGGTCTGTCACTCTCCATGTAGGGCTGAATTTCTGGTTTATCTGTACTGGAATGGAATTAAGCTAATGAGAAGTGGATTTTAGAAGGATGGCAATAAATGTATGTTTAAATGGCTAATTACAGACTATAATAATATGTTAACTATACCGTGGCCATAAACTGCAGTGCATGTCTATTTATTAGGCACTGCTGAAGCATAGATGTTCCAATTTGTATTAACCTTTCACTGCTTTTTTGCCAGTATACCAAAATGGGATAAATTTGTTGTGTTTCAGCTAACTTCTGTATTTGTTCTTTTATTTGCAGCACAAAGGCGCTCATAGAAATAAGGGAGAGAAAGAAAGAAATTTGCTTTTTTTTCACTGCTCTTAGTAGCTGATAGCAGCAAGAGGTCACAGCTTGGCCCTTCAGGAGGTGGTTTGGGTTCTCATCTTTCAAAATAATAAAGATTTTTAATTGTAAATGATGGTAGGCTCACATACAGTACTGTGCTGTTCTGGTTTTGGCTAGAATAGGGTTAATTTTCTTCTATTCCCTGAAACAAAAAAAAAAAAATAAAAATTGAATCATACCTCTAGAGACAGACTGAGAATGGGTTTGGTGGGGTTTCTGTGCTTAGACTTTCTGAAGGAGGTAGTGACAGCAGCAGTGTTAAATGTTGTCCCTGTCCCACAGCAGTGCAGGTGGTGAGCTGGAGCATGGAGTGACCTGGCTGGAATAAAAAAGTACATGATGAATGTGGTCTCACAGAGATTCCTTGTGGCACATCTCAGGGCATGACATAGGATTGGAGTCAACAAGAAAATGGGAAGAACCAAAGGAAGCCCCTTGTAAATGCCTTGTGGTGTTCCAGGAACACAACAACACAGGAACACAACAACAAGAAGGAGCTTCAGCTCCTTGAGAAGGAAGTTTAAATTACTGTCCTCTAAGGAAGTGGAGATTATAAGATAAATCCTCTCTTGCTCTCTGAGACAGGGAGATGAGACTAAGGAGCAAAAATCTGACTACAGGAGCAAGAAAGTTTGATTTGCAGAATGAAAACAAAGCAAAAGGAGATAAAGCTGTCCCAGGACCGACAATATGCATGGTGAGCAAAGAAGCACAGAAATATGCACAACATGTTTAAACTTCCGTGGTTTTGTGCAGCCTATCATGAAGAATGCTTGAATTCTTTAAAAACCTGTCAGCTGCCTGCTGTATAAGCCCTAGAGAGATGAACCCCAGCCCTGAGTGCCCACATGGCTGCAGACAGCCTGCTCAGCCTTCCCTGGAGCACAAAGAGCAGCTCTGCTCCTGGGAGACCTGCACTTCTGGATCAGCAGAGGCCAGGGAGGGCTGGTGCTCCTGCAGGGCTTTCAGAGCAGGCTCTCCAGCCTTGGGTGTCCTAAAAGGGCTGGCAGCACTGCACTTCAAAAGGTGTCAGTGTTTTATGTGCTAATGTGCTCTCTAACACAGCCAGCCTCTCCAGGCACGGCTTTGCTTTGCCACTCTGTCCATACAGAGTCAGATTTTTCAAGCAGTTTGGTCCTTTCAGTCCTTTAAGAGAGATGTTGCTGTTCCTTGGCAGTCTGATATTGAGGACAGCCTTGCCATGAACCCTTTGATTCCAGGCAGCTTACAAATAAGAGATGCTCTGGGGTGAAAACTTCTTCCCAAGCTGCATTCAAGGCTTTGGGGTCCAAAACCAGTATCATTTAAATAAGTAATTTTATATATATATATACATATATGCATAAAAATTATTGAGGGGGAGAATTATGTTTAAACAATAATCTGTTTTTTTAAATATTTCGCCATCTTTTGTTTGGTTGGGTTATTTTATTATTTTTTTGTAGGCAGTACTGTTCCTTAGAGCTGTGGCAGCAGCATTCAGATACCAGAGAAATCCCATTTTTGCTTGGGATGATTGGTTTTGCTCTGTCTTTTTATTTTCTTTTTGATGGTGTTTGTTTCTGCACAGTACCTCAATAATGCATTGCAGCTAGGAGGTACAGCTTAATATTCACCCCTCCTTCCCTAGGGAATAGATGTGTGAGGAAGGCTTTTCTTTCAGCAGGCTCTTTGATGTTCTCTCTGTGTGTGCATATGTGGTCATGTTTATAACTTGTGTAAATGCCTGGCACGATGGACACTGAAGCCAAGAGCAAAGAAACAAAACATAAATTTCAGTATCTCAAACCTTATCATGGTCCTGCTCAGCATTGTTTTTTGATTGAAGCCAAAAATTTCAAATGGGGTGCAAGTGACCAAAGTTTGAATTTATATATAAACATGAAATGGAATAAGACCAAATATTTAGGAATCTGTAGAGTGTTTTAAACAACTAATCAGTGGACATCCAGTTTCAATAAAACATTAATTTAATAGAAGGCAAAATATGGCTCTTGCTTAAATGGGTGAAAGAGGCAGAAAGAGAAAATAATTAATTCTAAAGGATGGTACTGAATATTTAAACAGGATTTTCAGCAGTGGGATCACAATAAGTTGTTACATGGCTTTTAAACCCTAGGCTGAAGTGCCTAGGGCATCTTTAAATCCTTTGAAGCTACAATGGGATTTTTTTCTTTCTGAGCTACATCTGTGTGTTTTTAAGGTTCCAGAGAAGTTCTTACCAAATGTACTCAGAGTGTCAACACAGTTCTTGTATTTTTATAAGCCCACACTAAATTTAGTGCTAAGTTGATGCTTCTTGGCAGGCCTAAAGGGTGAGCTGGGGCCAGGCAGGAGAGGTGGAGCTCCTCTCATCTGAGGTATTTCTTACCAGTCAGGATGGGCTGCAGCTTTGTAGTGTAACACATTTTATGGCCAAATCAGAAGTAAATCTGCGTTTTGGCCTCTTGCACAGGTTGGCCAGAGACATCAGTTTAGCATTTCTTATTGCATCCCACAGGCAACAAACTCTCTCCAGTGCAAGGCTCAGTTACAGCAGTTTTTTGTGAAAAACCATGGCCAGGAGGAGTTCACGTTGCTGCAGCTGAGCTGCTTGGCCAAGGCTCAGTTACAGCACAGTTTTTTTGTGGAAAACCATGGCCAGGAGGAGTTCACGTTGCTGCAGCTGAGCTGCTTGGATGGTTATTTCTCAGAGGGAAGAGAGAAATCCTGTCCTCTTCATGAGCAGGAGAAGCTCAGAGGCGGTGAGCTGTCCTCAGGTGAATCTCTGAGCTGTGCACAAGAACTGGGGAGGGAGGGAGGGAGGGGAGGAGGAGGCAGTGCCTTGCCTGTGACACCCCTCACCATAACCCCGCGCCCCCTGTGACCCAGACAGAACGTGCAGAGTGAGCAGGGCCACAGCTGGGCTCCAGGGGCTGAAGCCCTTCCTTCTGCAGGTTTGCCAAGACCTGCACTTCTGTGCAATTCCAGTGTTTGTTGCATAGAAACATTGGAGAATGGAAAAAAAAACCCTTCTGCACTGTACAGCTCCTGAAAGGACCATGCTGCCTCAGAATAGGATTCAATCCCAGCCTTCTTTTATTAGGGCTTTGTTTATTTAATAAATGTGCATGTGAAACTTGAAGGAGTTGACACAGGCATTTTAAGTGTATTCTTTGCACTTGTTAGGAGTATCCCTGTTTCCCTCACTGTCAGGACAGTGTCCCTGTTTGACTCACTGCCAGGACAAGCAGTGCCTGTGTTCTCCCTCTTGGCCTCCAGGTACCTGGTAGGGCTTTACTTAATTTGGTGTTTGCCTTTCTAGGGATTTTTCTTGTCTCTGAGTCTTCCTTTTCTCTGTAACAAATGCAATCCAGCAGGGAGCTATTATGATATTCAAAGACTACATAGAGCTGTCACACACTAAAGTGAGGCTGAGCTGTAAGCTCAGCCTAACAGGGACTGTGGATACAGACATGGAATTTTAGTCTGTTGGCCAGTACCATTGATTTCCCATACTGGATGGAAATCCTGCAGTGTTTAACCGTTTCAAATCTACTGCCAAGGAGTATATAGGGCATTTTCATACACTTTATGTACTTGTTCCTTACTTGTGAGTGGCAAATACAGAGGGTGTAGTGAGCTGCCACCACCTTGGCAAGGGAGGATCAGAGCTGGGCACTGCTGCAGAGTTTGGGGTCACTTGTGGCTCAGGCACCCAGCCCTGCTCCTGAAGTTCTGGAGCTCAGTCCCTGAGAGAGGCAGTGCTGCTGCTTCTCTGCTGGACTTGGGATGAGTCCTGAGCAATGACATGCTAGAAATGAGGGTTTGGCTTCTATCAGAAACAAAACAACCCCAAAATTATAACTTGCTGGGAAGCTTGTGGCTGAGCAAAGTGCTGGCTCACAGGCTTTCCTCCATAGTTTAAAAAAAGTAGGGAAAAGAAAAATGTAATTTATCTTGATGCTGTTCAGAAAACAGAATTAAATTTTAGGCAGCCTCTGGAAATGAAAAGTTCTTAATCTTTGCTAAATATCCTTGTTTCCTCTTATCTCAAGAGCAATTTATTGTGGGTGCACCCAGAGAATCAGAACCTTAAGCATGTATTCAGTAGTCATTCTCCTGTCAAGCAAGAAAACCCAACTGGATTTCCATTTATGCAAGCATAATGGAAACTGTTGAAAGCATGAGCCTAATGAGGCCTCCACTAGAGCATAAAAGCTGTGCTGTGGTAGGTGCTTGGAATTCAGCACGTTTTAATATTTTTGTTAAATTTATCTGATCCTTTTGACCCCTCCGCCCTGTGATGTATCCAGAATTGTTACATAGCCTCAAGCCATTTGTATCCCTAGAGTTTCATTCCTGATACAGGCAGCAGTGCGACTGATTTTTATTTTTTTTTCTCCTTTAATGATGTGAAACATGGCTTGTATGTGAATCATCTGTTATTTGCCGGCGACAGGGATGTGGAGAGCGATGGTGCCCATCCTTTTCAGCATCTTAGAATTCCCAGTGCCCTGGCACCTCCTCGGTGGCAGAAGGACAAGCTGATTTGCAGGATTTGGAATGCTGTGATCTTAAAGATCCTCCCCACCTATATTAAGCATCCCTGTCCAGCCAGGGGGTCTGTGCAGGCAGGACCAGAATGGTTAAAGCGCCCCAGTGTCGGATGGAGCTGCTCCCACTTTGCCTTGTTTACCTTGGCTGCTCATGATATCCTCCCTACGTTCCTGGCGGAAGATTCCATTTGTTTTCCCGCAAGAGGGATGAGCTGGTTCGTGGAGGGAGAGGAGGGCGGCCGTTCTGCCGGTGGAGGCTCCGTGCCCGCGTCCCGGTGAGCGCGCTGCCGGGGCTGGGGCGGGGAGCGCCCGGCGCACACGTGCATTTGCATTTCAAATCGGCCGAGTCAACACAATGCAATGGTCCTGCCTGCAGGTCCTTAGAGAGCCACGGGAGCTGACGATGTGTGCTTAAAGGGAGGGTCTGCTTTTCTTCGTCTTCTTCTTTTTATTTTTTTTAATTTTTTTTAAGCCGGTTTCCATAGCCAATAGTACCGCGCCTGCACCGGAGCTGTTTGGACCACTGTTGTTTAGCAGATGATTACCCCGTCACAGCGGCCGGGATTGTGTTTTATTTTATAAACACCGTTCATCTGGACAAGAAAAAAAAAAAAAAAAAAAAAAAAAAAAGAAAAACAACAAAACAAACAAAAAACAAACCCGAACCCGATCAGCGACCCACCGCCAAAACTGGCAACGCTTCAGAGAGGAGAAGCTGCCGAAGTGTTCGTGCCTGTGCTGCCACTGATGCGAGCAGCTGTTCCCATCTGCACTGCAGCACCGCAGCCTCCACAGAGCCGGAGCTGCCGGGGCTGCTCGCCGGGGGGATTCCGGAGGAAGCCGGCCTTGCTGTCGCCTAGCCCCGAGCCCAGGGCACGCTGAGGATGGGAGGCTCGCAGTCCCTGCAGCAGGCACAGGCAGGCGGCCTGGTCCGGGAGCCGTCCGAGGCCATGTAAGTGCGGGCGCCGTGCCGTCGCCAGGCTGGGCGCTGCCCTGGGGGTGTCTGAGGCCTTTGTTCGGCGCGGGGCAGAGCCGGGCTCCGGGCGGGCTCCGTGCCGCTGCCAGGGCACCCCGCTCCGTGTGTGTGCACGCTGTCCTTCTGGCTTGCCGTGTTTTGGGTGTGTGGTCCGTCAAACACTGTGGCCATTCCCAGCCAGCGGCACCCCGGCCGCTCCCCTCCCCAAGCCCCCCGGCACCTCCGTGTGTTCGGTGTAGAGCGGAGCTCCGGTTCGCTGGGCTTTTTTCAGGGCTTTTCTCCGCACGGATGCTGGTTTTTCAGGTCGCATCAAGCCTGTCGCATCCATCCCTGTCGTGGTGTTACATCCTCTCTGAAGCATAAGCAAGGTGTCCTTAGATCTCACTGAAGGCCGGCTCGGAAGGATTTGCTGGGGGAGGGAGGAAAAAGCAGCCAATTTGTGCTTGTTCAGAGCGAGTTAGCGCTTTCCTGGGTGGCTAAATCACATATAAAACTGCAGAAATGTGCATGTGCATGCAGGAATAGCAGCATCATTTCCCATTTGTAAATAGGATTTTGTAGTTTATTGGTAGAGGATTTGTCAGTTTACTTAGCCAACAGTCTTTTCTCCTAAACCCTCCACCCCAGGCTGGTAAGCTGGAATGCTAGAACATGGACCTTACCTCTGAATGGGTTTTGGAAGGACTGCCTTGTCTCCTTTTGTCAGTACAGTTATATAAATCACATTTATCTTAACATGTCTGACTACTACGTTCACTACCAAATATGTATTTTGGTAAGTTTTAGGTTTTTATCCATTAGGGCTAGTCTACAAATGAATCTCATCTAGGTCTCTTTCTTTTTTTTTATTTTATTTAATGTGTGCTTGTTAAGGTAGCTCTGATTATGGTTGAAACATCATTTGTGTGTTTGAGATAAGTGCTTCGGAGCCATTGGGGAATGATAGAGCAGTAAGTGATAGTTTTGCCTCTGTAATAGGCCTTACAAGTGGGTGTCTGCTCTCTATTGTCATATTCCAGTGGATCAGCAGATAGCTTTGCTTGACAGTGTCTTGTTATATTTGTAAGATAGAGGCCTAACAGCTTTTCTGCATCCTTTGTTCTTTTGATGCGTAGCTTCAGCAATTAATATTTTTTCCCCTATGGTTCCATCTGACATTCCTGTAAAAAGCATCTGTTTGTATAATATGGTGGAATAAATGGGTGCCTCATTGTCTTTAAAGCTATAAATGACATTTTCATTGCACACACTGCTGTTGATTATTAACAGTGGTCCAAGGACTAGTCAATAAAAGACATGTTGCTAAAACAGGGTTCAGGCTTTTTATCTTCCATTTTCACAGCCTTTTAAGAATGCATTCTGTTGGATGCACATATTGATCAGGTGTGTGTATATATATATTTATACATTTGGGGGGCACTTGAGTAAATTACATTGTCATCTCTCTCGATGACTCCTTTTATATACAAACCTACTCGTGTTTTGCATTAAGTCATTCCTGTGGGGTTTCCAGATGATCTTTTAAGGGCTGACATAATCAACAGATACACTTTTAGCACAGGCATCATTCTCTTGATGTCTTTTGGAAGAGTTTGTGGAAGGTATTACTAATCTTGTATTAAATAAATCACCAAGAGATTGTGCTGCTTTCTTCAACTAAATACTCTTCAAAATGGATAAGAATGGAGGTGTTTCTTTATTCTTGAGAAAACATGGGCCTGCTGTTCTACGAAAAAACAACATCCTCATAGCATGTCATGGTCATCAGTTCTGGTGTGAGGTTTTGACTTTTTACCATTATCACTGTAACTTTTACCAGTGCTTTTTAAATGAGGTAGCATTTGGCTTGCTTTGCACACATAAGCAAATTCCTTAATGGCAGTGATGGCTCAGAGGCAGAAACATCTGGCCATGTCCCAGGCAAGTTGGGCAGCTGCCCACGCAGTTCCAGCATCCCCGAAGTCATCACTTCTGCCATCAGCAGAGGCTGATTGCCCTGAGGAGAGCTGCTCCACAAAGGGAGAGCAGGGTTGGGTTTGGCTGCCCTGAGTTCATTAGAGTAGGGGGGTGTCAGTCAGGAATCATTACTGGAGTGGAACAGCATCAAAAAAACTACAGGGGCAACCAAATTCCTTAAACAGCTGCTGCTTTAGGAGTTCCTCCAAAGTATCCTATGGTGGGCTTCTTGATTAAACACTAGGGAAAGTTGTAGAAATAAATTGGTGTTGGAATCTGTGCTGAATAGGGGTCTAGGTTAAGATTTTATCTATGATTAAATAAGCCCTTTTTGCATGCATATGCCAAATTCCCAATTTTAATGTACATACGTTTCAGCCAGGATAAAAGTATTTGCAGTAAACCCACTATTGGTACTGACAGCCCGGGGTGTTGTGTTGCTCGTTGTGGATTGTTAGCACTCACTGGCAGCAGACAATTGCCCTTCTATTTAAAGGAAAGAGAAAAGTCAATTTGGAATGACAAAAAAGGGAAAGCCCAAGGGAAGCCCCTGACAATAAAAGTTAACTGCAGATGAAAGTGGGGTGGCTCAGACCTCGCTGCTGACGTTATGAGCTCTGTCATGTGCTTTGCAAATCGCAGCAGGCACCCTGGTGGTCACAGATTGAGCTCAATCGGGGGCACGTTTCCATCAGATAATAGGAGTGGGCTCTGCTGGAATAAGAGCCAGCGACAGTGAGATGATGTTCAGTGTGCACAGATCTGTTGGGTGCACACACACAGCTGGTGACAGCATCCTTGTGTGCTCGCTCTGACATGCCAGTGCTGCCCTGCTCAGGGTGTGAGCAGAAATCAGCTTGCCAAGTGCTACCACCTTCATCTTCAGTGCTTTTATTTGTAAGAGCAGTATATTTCTATCTCTTAGCTGTGTGTTTTAAGTATTAGCAAACTGGAAACGTTGCTAGGGTTTTGAATGCTGGGAGCTCTTAGGCATTTGTCATCCCTGAATCATTTTGGGTTTTTTTCCTGAGCATGAACCACACCTTGCTTTTCTGGTTGCAGTATGATTGCTGTCCTTGCAGCAACTGGGCAGGATTCACATTCAGTGCCCATTTCTTGATCAGCCAAAGGGGTGCTGATGTGTTATTTCCTCCCACCAGGAGCTTTACGTGCTGCGTCTCTAACGTTTGCATCCCTTGCCAATCCAAGAGGAAAATGACTGAAGCCTGAGCCAGCTCCCACTGAAGTTGGTAGTGAAATGCCCACTGACTTCAGTGGGAGCTGGAGCAGGCTCCAAGAAAGAAATTGAATGTCACTGATCATTGGTAGCAGGCCAAGATGCTGGTGTCCCTGTGGGCTGTTTTTCAATATTTCTTCTGCTGCGTGGTCTTGTCTTTTGTTTGTTGGTTACGGGAGAGACTCAGAAAAATTTAAACTGGGTAGTCTCAGCCTTCTGCACAGGAGATGTGGGCAGTTTTCTTTGTGTAAGGGTCTGTATACACTTGTATTTATAAAAAGTTATCACTTTATAAATGTAAAAAACAGCCCTTCCTTACCACCACTTTTTTTTTTTTTCTGTCTTCCAAACCTGGAAGAATCCATTGTGTGGTTTTTAAAAGTTTGAAAGAAATCAGTCTGGTGAAATATTGGCACAGCACTATATGCTCATACATAGGAAAATGGTCCAAATAAATATATATACATGGAAGAGTGGGATATATATATACATGTATGAAATTTAAAAATATTGAAAGAATTTGGGTCTTGGGAGGAGGAGAAGCTGCTGTTACTGAATTGATATTTAGTCTGAGTTAATCCCTTGACAGACAGTTCTGCCTATTGTCAGCTTATTATGTAGAAACATAAATTTGTTTTCTTCTTCCTCTTACTGACAGCCTTCAGTGACATCCCCATCAGTAATTAGAGGATGCTCTATCTGCTGGGCCTGTCTGTTAAATAGGGTGAATTGCTGGAAGCCATGGGGATGTTTTACTTAAGATGTAGCAGGAGTAACGAGGAGATTCTTCTGTCAGGCTTCCCTGTCTTTCATTCCAGCCTCCCTTATTTGAGCCCAAAGGATCTCATCTCTGAAGTCAATGACAGCACTCCCTTTGATATGAGAGGTGGTTGCATCAACCACTTCTTCTGTCACTGGAAGTAGGCAGGTCACGTTTAGCCTTGAAAATAAAATGAAAAGACCCCAGCCTCCCTCAGCCCTCTATTAACCAGGCACAGCACACGTCTGGCAAAGCCATGTGTGCTCTAAAGCTCTCCATACGGAGTGGGGTGCCCTGTGCCATGTGTAATGGAGCTGCTGTCATCTATTATGCATTGTGACATGCAGGCAAATTGGAAAATAAAAACTGATGTGAGGTGGTAAAAACATGAATGAAAAGGCATTTCCTGCACATGCATTGTGGCTGTCATTTACCAGCAGAGCTGCTTCCCTGGCTGTGTTTGCTCGTTTGCTTTTTGCTTGCCTTGACCCAGCAGTCAGAGGATCTGATTGTTAGATTTAAATCAAAGATGCTCTTCAGTGCTGTGTGCTTCAAGAGGTTTCTGGGTGCTTTTAATGTTTCTCTAACATGATTGCAGCACCCAGAAAAGCAGCTCTATCTCTTGCAAGCACATTTCCTTTGTTTTAAGACCATACACCTATAATTTTTATATTTATGTCTTACTGATACTGTTTCCTTATCCATCTCTGATGCTTTGTAAGGATTTAGCTATGTACCAAGCTTCTTATGTAGTCCAGGTAAACTGGCTTTGGAGTGGCAAGAGGCAGAGTTGTAATAGAAATTCAATGCAGTTTGCATTCTCTTGGAGAAAGTGGGCGGGTTTGCTGTAAGAAGCAAACAAGCAAATGTATTTTTTTACTATGAAAAAAGCAAAGAAAATAAAAGTGTCATTTCTCTTCAGATCCTTAAATGCTCTAAAGCAACCATCTGAATTTAGTAGCAGGCTATGGATATCATGTTTTGTATTCCCATTAGAACCAGCTTAATGGGGAAAAAATTGAATTAGTTTCCTTTTTCCGCTACAGTTTTAAATTTTCTTGTAAGGCAGGTTTTGGCCTGAGAGCCTTCATTGATGGTGACACTAGACAAGACAGTGAGATCTTTCCTTGGCTCTGGAAACCAAACTGGAGCAACTGAATTTGGGTTGAAGCAACTGTGGATGTGTCTGAGACAGACCTCAGGACAACTGTAGAGCTCTGTTTCTTGTTTATTATTTGCTACAGCTCCTCTCCCTCTGCTGCAAGGAATGAGTCAGGGGATGAATGGATGCTTGGGAAGCCTCTGAGAGGAGGAACTGGGGCTGTTGGTTCTGATGGGGCAAATATGTAAACTTTGAGAAAATCTGTGTCTTTCCATTTTAAGCTTATTTGATTTTGATTAATGGAATCCTCAGAGTTATGTCCAAATTTACATGATACAGTTTTCCTAAATGAAAGCAGCTTTTTTGTAGGGCTTAATGTAAACCAGGTTGTATCTGACACAGGGTACAGTTGGAATCACATAAGCTCCTGCTCCTTTAGAGCTTTGATTTCCTTCAGCATAAAAACCTGCATTTATTGGTCTTGTTAATAACAGCCCATTGCTGTCCTTAGAAATGAGTCCAGCAGTGTGCCAGGAAAAGGAGAGGACGCTAAAGGAGAGGAAAGATGAGCAAGGAATTCAGATCCCTTTGTTTACGTTCCCAAGTGCAGGACCAAAGTGGGAGCTTGGGAAGGGAAGGTTCAGGCTGCTCCTCGCCTGGCTGAGCTGGGGCAGTCCAGCTGGTGAAATAAATACCACTGGAGATGGGGGATTTGCTCTTTCCATCCCTCTGTGGTGCTGAGTCAGAGAGGGAAGGGAAGGGAAGGGAAGGGAAGGGAAGGGAAGGGAAGGGAAGGGTTTCCCTGAGAGCTGCAGCAGCACTGAGTGTGCCCATGGGAGAGGTGAATGAAGGCAGGGGGAAACCCTCCAGAGCTGGAGCAGCAGCAGAGGGATCTCACCCACCTGGAGCAGGAGAGGGAATGAGTAGAGCCCAAGCAGAAATTTTGTTGTTGTTAAGAGTTTGAGATGTGCTTTTTTTGTTCTTTGCTCCTGCTGGTTGCTGGCTGTGTTTCTGTCCATGCAGCTGCTTTAGGTTTTGAGGTAGAGGAATAAGGTTAGAGAGGATCCTGCAGAGTCCTGCAGGGAGGCTGTGCAGGGGCCAAAAAGGCAGAATATGGAGCAGGTTGAAGGCAGAGGGTCTCTCCTCCTCTGTTTCCTTTTCAGTGAAGGTTCTCCCTGCCTCTCTCCTCCACCCCTGTGTAATCCTTGTCTCCCTTCTGAAAGGAAGGGCCATCCCCAGGCACTGCAGGAGCACAGCCCATTCCACATCCCGGTGTTTCCAGCAGTCTGTGTGCTCCCAGGACTGGCCAGTCCCCAGGAATGGCAGGTGTCACACATCCACCCTGTTTTGTCCCCAGCCCTGCTTTGGAGCTGCTGGCAGAGCTGAGATGTGGCTCTGCAAAGCCACATTGTTGCATTTGAAAGGTGGCTGCAGTAAACAAAGCAATTCCCGACCTGTGGCTCTGGCTCCCGATGAATTATTGATCTGTTTCCCATTGCTGATGCTGTGCAGCAGGAGCACAGGATGCTTCTTCATGGGGGACAGTTCACATGATGATGTTTCCTGGATTAAAATTTTACAGCTTGGGACTAAAAGAAGAGGAAAGATACCTACCAGGGGTATTAAATATTTCAACATCAACCACTGATTCAAACCCCAGCCCCTAACCAGGGTGAGCAAGGTGCATCACTGGCTGGGATTATTGTGCATTAACTGCTTATATTTATTTTAAGCATTTTCCACCTTTGGTATTGGGGTAGCCTGCATCTTTCATAAAAGATTTCTGTGGTTGAATATTCAGCAGCCTCTGGTGATTCAGGGACACATTAGTATATTTGCAGTTGTGATGTCTGAAGAAGAGTGCCTTTAATTAAATTGCTTTTTCCTGTTGTACCTCAGAGAATAAAGCATCTGCCTGAGAAGAGCGTAGGGATTTAAAAAACAATTTCAATTCTGAGTCCTGTTTTTGTGGCGTAGATATTTTCATTATTCAGGCTGAAGCCAGTAAAAGAGAAAGCAGGCTGGCCAGAAAGGATGGAGGATTGTTTTATTATTCATTTATATCAGTGGTGTTGAAAAACATACCCTGCCAGATCTCAGGAAAAGCAATAAAAAGGAAAAATTTAACATGATTTAAAGCAATATGGGGAACTTCTTGCTAATCAGTTAGAAAAATGATTTAAGTAGATTGAAGTGCTGCTGTAAGTGTGCCATGTTATATCCCGCAGTCTTTTTTCCTTCAGATGTGGTTTCCCACAGCTTGAGACATTTCTCTAGCATTGCTGTGTGAAAGCAGGAAATGGCTTTTGTTGGGGGAGTGGGAATTTGGCTTCTGCACAAAATGTGCTCAAAATTGCTGAATAAACAAGGACAAAAAGCAGGAAAAAATAATTCCTTCTTCCCATTTCAGTTATGGTAGGAAGACTGCTTATAAGACAATAGGCTAAAACCCAAAATTCAACATTATTTTTGAGGTGATTATGCCCTTTTAGTTCTCCTCCACTGCAGTTCTGATCCTGTTCTCTAAATATAGCCATCCTGTGAGGAAAAACGGGCCTTTTTATAGCAAGTGATTAATGTTTAAGGGATTCATAGTTTTCTTTTTTCAATCTATTATAGCAGACACATTTCCAAACTGATCTGTGTGGCTTGGATAACACACAAGGTATTACTTTCCGTTGCTGAAGTCCCACATAATGACCCAAAGGGGGAAGCCATAGCATTTTATTTCTGTTATCTCACCTATGTTAAAAAAGAAAATGCAGATTCTTGTCTCTGAGCTCAGACACTGAGTTATCCCAGCACTGCAGCTTGGAACCCCCATTACTGGAAGAGCTGAGAAGTGACTCAGTGGCATCAGAGCAGTGACCATGTTCACCCATTCACACCAAATCCACCCTGGTGTCCCTCACTGGCAGCTCAGCTGAGCTGCTCTGGGCCACCAGAGGGTTTGACACCCTTTGGGCTCAGGGTGAGAGAGGACAGAACTGCTCAGGGCAGGGATGGCTCTGGCTGCAGAACCACCTTCCCCCTTGTGTCCCAGAATTCAGCCTTGTGCCTCTCACCTGGCTCTGGCTGCAGGACCACCTTCCCCCTTGTGTCCCAAAATTCAGCCTTGTGCCTCTCACCTGGCTCTGGCTGCAGGACCACCTTCTTCCATGTGTCCCAAAATTCAACCTTGCACCTCTCATGACATATCCTTATGGGCTGGCAAGTGCCACCTTTGTTGTAATAGTGGTTATTTTTCTGGGGAGCTGTGTTTTCTGTAGGAATGTTTAAGCTGAAATAATATTAAAATCCTTCTCTGGAGAGGAGCTCCTGCCCTGCTTTCTGCACACATCCCTGACAATATGAGCTCTCGTGCAATTTCGTTTCGGTGGAATGGGATTTATTTGACATTTTAAGTGAGAATTGCATTCTCATTTGAAGTGAGAATTGCAAAGGATGCTTCTCTGCGGCTTCACAGCTCAGGCCATGAAGCTATGAAACATGAAAATGAACACGTGGTGTTATCCTGCTCTTGGGTTGAGCAGAAAGCCTCTGCTGAGGAAGCAACTGCAGATGATTTTGTGGAATATTACTCTGAATACAAAACATGATTTCTGTTTAAACCTTCTAGCTTTGATTGTGTTCTTTTACAAAAACCTTTTTTCAAAAATGTCCCTCACTTTCTCTGTCCTACAGTATTGTTTTTAATTAGTGTTTTAATGCATCAGAAAGACAGCAGGATAAAGAATGAAGATACCAAGGAAATTAACCTCATCCCAGTTTGTGGATTTCTTCTATAAAATTATTTGAAATTGCTGTGATTAAAGAAGCTGGAGTTGTAGTTTTCATTGATCCATATCCTGTTTTAAAGTAAAAATAAAAGAGATCTGGTAATTCAGCAGTGGTGACCGGTATAAAATGAAAATTAAAAATTTAACATGATTTAAAGCAATATGGGGAACTTCTTGCTATAAAGTAGGACTTTAATATAGGACCTATATAAAGTAGGACTAGAATTATTTCCCAGCATTATTGTTTAAGCTGAAATAATCTTGTGATGAAATTATGGCTTTGTTTTGATGGTCAGACTTTGCAAAGCAGGAACCTGTAGAATGTGGCAGGAGTGTTACAGGTGAGTAGCCCAAGGTGTGATTGCCTTTTCTGTGCACATGTGATATGATATATAGATTCTGTACGTGTGCCATACACACCAGCCAGCAGACTGAAGGATTCCCCTGTAAGGTGATGCACTCTTTCAGTGCAGACTCAGCACTAGAAATCTGAATTCCCACTGACTTCTGGTCAGAGGTCTGGGGCATTTTGATCATCAGTGGAGCAGACCTTCAGAGACAAGTGCCCTGTGATTTTCCTGTGTCCACCTTGCAGGTACCAAACATCATTTTATTCTATTCTCAAGGCTTTATTCTCATCCTCTGTGTGCACATCAGTAATAATGTTCCTGTGGGACAATGTGTCACGCCTATGGGAGCAGGATGTGAGCTGAAGGAAAGCTTGGTGATCTGTTTCCTTCCCAGCACCATCTTCTTGTGACCCCTTTTGTGGTTGGTCTCCTCACAGTGTGGGTTTGTTGTGAATTTATTCAGTCCTAGGGTGGGTGATCTTGTCACTTTTCCCTGCAGTAGTGTGAGAGAAGTCCATTAATAGTTAATGGTCAGAAATGTGTCCCTGAAGGAACTGTCTTGTAAATGCAGTGTGGTGACACTAAGTGACACATTGGTACCTCCCCCAGCTCCTGATTTAATATAAGCATCAGATCCAGCACTGAGAGCATTCCCAGGGGGCAGAGGCAGCAGGACAGATGGCTTCCATGGTCCCTGAGGTGTCACCCATCTTTCAGCTCCTGCAGGCTGGGCTTTGCTCTGCTGTGGGCAGAAGGTTTGCACAGAATCAGAGTGGTTGGAGCTGGAAGGGACCTCTGGAGATCATCTGCTCCAACCCCCAGAGGGGGCACCGAATTATTTTGAGACACGCTGTAATTCCAAAGGTATGTTTTATTAGAGAAAGGGAAGATAGTTTGTATGATTTATGCCTCTAGGGCATAATAGAAAGTTTGTGAGGTTTATGCCACTCACCATATATATTTGCATTTTTTGCTAAAATCAGGTATTCAGCAGATCCATGGGATTCTAGGTTTGATAGGCAGGCTAATTCCAATTTGGTTGACACCAAATATTAATACCTAAAGTAATCAGATAACTCCCCCATTCCATCTCTGTTTTCTGTAGGTTGCTATACAGCATTCCAGAAATGTCCTCTTGAGTAGGCACTTGGGTCAGCTAATGGCTGCTGACCTGAGGTGGTAACTTGATCTCCAGGAAAGGAATTACCATTTGGGCTCTTCCTGATGCTTCTGAATTATGAGCAGGGCTGTGTTTGTAAGAGTCTGAAGGAAAAAATAAAGAGTAAATACTGTGTATGTCTCTCTATTAGATTTGTGTAACTGAACCACAAGTGATGCTACAAGATGAATTATGGGAGATTGCCAGTTATTTAATTTTATATAAACAAAAGGAAAAACCCCTCAAATGTAAATGTAATGAGCAGTCAATTTCCCCCTCTGGACTCTCCAAGCATTTACAAGAAGAAGCTGTCCATGCTGTTTAAAGGTCCCAGCCTGAGTGGATAAGGCAGACTTGAACTGAACTGACCAAGAGCACTGAACTTGATGAATTTCAAAGGTCCCCTCCAACCCAAACTTATTTTATGATTCTGTGTATGTGCAGCAGTTCAGAGGCAGAGCTGAGAGCAGGACTGATCTTCATCTGGAGAGATGTATTGTTGGAACATCCTGCCTCAGTGTTCTTTTTTTCTTGTAGCTTACTTGGGTTTGGGGATTTTTAAGAGAAGATCATTTTAACCATTGAAAATGACACCTGGAAATCTGAAAGGATTTTATCAGATTTTTACAGTGAATGAGCTTTGACTGAAATGAATGTATAATCTGACTGCCTTGTCTCTCTGGCTTTAGAAACTCTGAAGCCTGGAGTTACTGAGTGTCTTTCCAAATCTGTCAGCCTGTGTGGGCCTTGCCACTGCAGTAAAAGTGTGCTTAAGCAACACACAACCAGATTGACCTCAGAAGGATGCAGTTGGTTCTGTATCCTTGGTTCTGGGCTCATCAGTAAACCACACCTGAATTATTCATGCAGGCTTTATGAGGATCATCTCTAAGTGATCGATGGAGGTGGAACTACAGAACTCATTCCTCCTTTTTATTTCCAGCTCATCTCCCAGTGGGAGATACCAAGAGTGAAAGCCAAAATTAATCTTCAGTACTAAATTGAACAATCTAAAAAGTTGGTTGGTTGGGGTTTTTTTCTCCTTTTTTTCTCTGATTGAGTTTCCTCTCATGGTGCATGATCAATTGTTCAGTAAATACTCATGTGAAATTTATACCTTAAATTTATATATAACAGCTGCAAATGCTTTGGAGGGCCAGGCCTGATGGAATCTGTTTCCTTTAGGTCTTGCCACAGATGGTGCTTTTGCATTAGCACTGCAGTGTTTGCTCATTTGGGTCCTTCATGCCATGGCCTTGGACTCTGTTTGCCTCAGGTCCCTGCCAGTACCTGGTACAGGAACTGAGATGATCCCCTGGTGGCAGATTCCTTGTTTGAGTCCCGAGGCTCTGGGAACAGGTCTGCAGAGAACTTTAACGTGGGTTTACATTTCCTAGAGGCGATGGATGTGCTTGGACAGACATTTTCCCCTTGAGCTACAGCTCTAGCCAGTTGTAAAGAACATGTGGGTCTAAAGATGAGATGGAAAAAAAAAGACAAAATACCCATTTCTGTCTCCTTCCCCTCCAGGAGTTGAGCTGTACCTCAGGAAAAGACTGCAGGAGTTACTACCAGTTAAAGCTGATCAGGGAGGAATTGCTCATCTTCTGAGCATCTTCTGAGGTGTGCAGTTTCTCTGTACACAGTTTCTTTGTACACCTCCAAATGTCACTCACACTGCAATCAGAGGGCAATCTGCAAACATCCAAATAATCCAAACATCTTTGCAGTCCTTGTTTTCATTGCATCACTCTCTGAGCACTCTTGGGTGGCAGTGGAGCACAGTTTGGTTTTGTTGTTCTAAGATTGCCTGGTTTATTTCCTCCCAATATGTCCTGTTTCTAAATACACCATGAGAATGAAGTTGTCATGTCAATAAAATACAGAGACAAAACAAATGGTGAACAGAGATTTTTGAGTAGCAGGGAGAAGGTTGAGTTTCTGGAGTGCTGGCAGGGCATCAGTGATACTGCTGACAGGTAGGAGAGACCTCAGTTAATCCAGGACTTCATTAATTCCACTAATTAGTGAAATAAAACATACTTTTTGCTATGTGCAAAGTTTGGAAGAAAATGTACAAATTGAAAAGGAGTCTGTTCACCTTAGCTTTAGTGGAGCAGATCCCCCTGAAGCCAGTCTTCTTGTTAGCTGTGAATCCACAACCCTGGCTGATGGAGAGCAGCTCCTTTGGCTCCATCTCCCTCTCCTCACTCCCAACACAGGCAGCACTTCTCAGTAATGCAGCTCCAACTCCTGGCTTCAGCAATCCATTATATCACCCCCCATTTCCTCTCCAGATTGTTCATATTGCACATCAATAGATCAGTACTCCATAAAGTAGCCAGGCGTGTTTGTTTGTCTTTTTTCCTGAAGCAGGCTATACAGTAAATAAAAATTCTGTATAGATTTAGCATTAAATGAAGTAACCCTACAAAAGCCCATGGAGTTCCCTTGGCACATCCCACTTGCAGTTTTGCTCCCTTGAGCACCTCTAGAGGAGGTGATGCTGCTGAGCTCAGTCCTCATGTCAAAGTCCTGCTTTTGAGTTTCTTTTAAATTCTCTTTCCCTGCCATGGAATGAGAGCAGGGAGCAGGGTGGTGCTGCTGCAGTGTCAATATTGGAGGAACCCAAGGCAGATGGCAGCATTCCCACCACGGCCCAAGGCCACAGCTCTGCTAAAAGCCGCTTTTTAATGAATTGAATTTTTGGGTGGCAGCTGGGGTGACCTCACTCACTTCAGGAGCTGTGTCTGCCTGGCAAGGACAGGGAGGGAGGAGAGGCAGGAGAATGAAGAAATCTCATTCTTGCTTTCCAGCTGCCCTGACAAAAAAGCAATGTTTCCTTCTGAAATCGGGGAGGATTTAAATTCTAAGAACCTGTGGTTTGTAAAAAAAGGTAATACAACTTATGAGGCTGGGTTTCCACATAGCCAGAGGTGAGGAAGAGAGGTCAACCCTGGTTCTGCCTTCAGTATTTCCTCCAGAGATTTGTGTGACAGGTTGGGCAAGAGCTCGGACTTCCCAGATGAGAATGGGAGTGCTCATGCTCCACAAGTTGATGCCAGATTTGGCTGGTCTAGTCTAATTCTTGGATTTCCCTGTTCTCCCCTGCTGTGGCACCTTGTATGTGTTAGATTTACTGTTTACTGGTGTCTTTCAAGAAGGAACATGAAAGAGACAGATTGAAAGAATGTTTTGTGACTTGCACAGTTTTTTCACCTATTATGTACAAAATCCAAAGGATACATATGGAAAGATATGTATGACGTGTTATGGAGGTAAGCTCCCACTAGTTTCCCAGGCTCCTTCCTGTATTTGCCACTTCATCGCTGCCCCACAAACAAGTCCTGCAGGTTCACACTCTGCTTCATCCTTGGCTGGAGCTCCTGAATCATGTTCTAGAAGGTACAAGGCTCTTCCTTTGCTGAGAAGCTGCCCACAACTGGACCTGTGGTGGCTGCTCCTTGTGCAGCTTTGAATTGGTGCTGACTCCCAGGGTGTATCACAATTTGGCAATCTTGTTTTGCACCAGGAACCGTTCAGTATCAACATTATTTCTTTTTGTTCCATGTATTCCCTGAGTTTCTCAGGGAAAAGGCATTGTGAATTGAACTGGCTGAAATACATAATTTCCTTTTTACAGAAAATCCTGTTGTTCTGGGAAATTCTTTTCTTACCATTTGAACACAGAACTGTGGTCTTAAAAAAAATACCTTGTGTAAGAGACATCATCTATGTTTTCACTAAGGAAAACTGAACACAAGATTTAATATTTCCAGGATGCATGTTGACTTTGGAGCATAGTACTAGAATGTGCTTCCAGGCTTTATGCCCTTGCCCAGATCCCAGGCCATGATAAAGAAGGTTTTTTCTGGTATTAAGCTTCCCTTCATGTTTCTTTGTTAAAGAGAATTTTCTTTGTGAGCACAACTGCTTCTCATAACAAGCACATCAGGATTTGAGTTACGGTTAAGACAGTTCTTACTTGATTGTACTAGCTGAAAATCAGGAGTGTTGCATCAGAATCTTTCGGGAATTATTAAATATTGGCAAAACAAGGCCTTTTTCTGGAGCTCAGGCACCTCAACTGTCTGCCCATGCACTCAAGAGGTTTTTCAAAGTGGAAACTCATGCAGTGAACAAAAAAGAGCAAGTATTTCTATTTACTTCAAGTGGTTTTGCCCAATTCATCCAAGGAAGAGACCATGTAAACAAAGGGACCTCCTTTAAGAAGTAGATAAACGGGCACCAATTCTCTCCATAATTTAACTGAGGAGGACACAGAACTGCTCTGTCAAGGCAGTTTACCAAATCCTCCTTTCAGTAGGATATGAAAATAGAGCTTTTTCCATTCCAGTTTCTGTATATGTTACAAGTGCTGTACAGACAGTTTGGGAAAAAGGAGTCTAAACATTATTGTTTGAGTGTTACAGAGCTAGACTTTGAGTTCAAATTGTAAGGGGTGAAACATTAATTAAGTGCAGCACAATAAAAACTACATGAAAGCCTGAGAGATATTAATTACTTCTCATTTTGTTGGTTTAGATGATAACTTCCTGGGTTTATTTTTATGACACTGGGAAAATATCACACAACTCTGTTTCTCTTTGATTCTTCAACTTTAAAGTTTCCTGAACCAGCTCCATGTAGGGAGGAGAAAGCTTATTTGTTGTTGTTGTTGAATACCTATTGTGAAGCTTTATTTATAGAAGCCCTTTGTTTGCAGCTGTTCTTTAAGCTTAAAATATGTAGAACTTAAAACATGGTGCATCTTTGGAGGGGTATGATTTGAAATGATGCAGTGAGCCTGTTCCAGTTTGACTGTTCTGTGGCCTGAGGAATGAGGATGTTAAAGAAGTGGCACAAAGGGTTTTTAGATATAATGGAAAGCCAGACACAGTGGCTTTGAGCTGTATAAGTTTGGGGAGGAAAAAAAGAAATCTCCAAATACCCAAAGTTGTAACCTAGTAGAGGTCCTTTTGCTTCAGGAGCAGGATGAGCCAGGATTTGGTTGGCACAGGGTCATGATGTGCATCCTAATGGAGTGGGAGCTCTTCTGGGATTCTGCAGAGAAGAGGGAGAGGGAAAATTGGGACCACTGTGCTCCTTGAGGTGCCAGAAGTGACACTGGGGTCTCTTCTTCCCCAGCTCTCCTAAGGCTTTATGCTGTGATAGATTTAAGCAAATTAATTTAAATCCAGTATTTGTACTTCTCCTGACTTGGAGCTGCTTAAAATAATCACAAGTCTCAGGAAACCAAATAGAGTCTGGCAGCTCAGAGTTATCTTCTAACTCAAGCAGAATGAGAGGAGTCCTTGATTTGGGCTGGCTTGTGGAGTGCTTCTGGAGGATGAAATGGCTTCTTATTTTATGGCAACATAGAACCACTGGGAAAAGGCAAATCAATCCTGTCCTTCAGCAAACTGCTGTGTTCAATTTACTTCATTACAGACCAACGGTCCAAAACTGCATCTGACCAACAGAAATGCTCATTGAATGTATACTGAACATATGTTCAGTGCATATTGAACATGACACCATTGTTACTGCATTCCTTGCTCCCAAACAAAGGATGAAATGTTTATCATTTGGGCTCAGTTTAAGAAGTATGATCTATAGTTTCCAGACCTAGAAGGACAGTTTCTTATGGCTGTACACCTCTAAGAGCAAGTGGTGTTCCCTTGAATGGTTTAGATATTCACTTAATGTTTATATTTCTCATCATTTTGTAGAGTTGCTCCCTTTCAAGCTTGTGTTTCACTTGAATGACACTATTTTGGGTGCTGCTGTCTCATTCCTGGGCTGGCACCAACCCATGGTGGTCCCTGTGTTTTTGTGTCCCTGTGAGCCCATGGTGCCACAAAAGGATTATTGGTAATACCAGGATTCCATGCATTTTACAGGCTGTCTTACCTTGTGTCACAAGGTCTGTTTGAAAAGAGCTCTGTAAAAATTCTGCTGAACATAGAATGTAGTATTTCCACGGGAGGAGGATGCACAGGAGTTGGCTGCACCTCAGATACCTTCATGTCTGCTCTCTCACCCGTGAGGGCACACAAAGAAATTTGGTGTTGTTTTAGATGTTTGGGATTTTTTAATGAAGCTAGGAAATTCTCTTCAGAATAGTGTTTTTATTTGTATTTTTTAGTTAATTTAGGTGTGCTTGTGCAAAGGAGTAGCACAGGGGCATTGGTCTGTGTGGCTGAGCCACCCTCACACAGCAAAGCAGGCTTTGCAGGATGGATTCATTTCCAAGTGTGTTCACTTCTGTAACACAAATGACATCACTACTTGTCTGGGGAGAAAACCACAGCCATGACATCCTGCTCTGGAAGCCATACTGGAATGTCAGATCTCCTTTGGGAAACACAGAGGTAGCCTGGGAGCTGAGGTCTGTGCCCCCAGCTCAGGAAGCCAGCGCTGCCGAGCCTGACCTGCAAACGTGAACCCTCACTGTGCTCACAGTCTCTGCTTTGATTTTCCCCAGGAGCTCTGACTCTGAAGAAGCATTTGAGACCCCGGAGTCCACTACACCTGTCAAGGCACCACCTTCACCTCCACAGCCTCCCCCTGAAGCAGCAGCAGCAGAAGTTGTTGCAGACGTAGCAGAGCAAGAAATAAAACCTCAGCTGCCCGTGGAAGATGCAGGTAATGAGTGGGACACGTTACTGGGGGAGGTGAATATGCAGGGAGCTATTTCTCTGAGCACTGGCAAGGAATTAATGCTAATATATTGGCTTCTGGAATATTAGTTAATTACCCATGCAGAGAGGAAAAAACCCTGTTGCCTCCTGGAATCAAGTAATGGAGAATCTGTCCATAACATTTGAAAAATATTAAGGAAAAGATGAGCTCTCTAGAAAAAAAACTTTTTTCCTTTTGAACCAAGCGTCTTTTTCTAGGATCTTTACACAGTCAGATGAGTAGAAAAAAGAGATGTGGGTTACAGATGCAGGTACCTGTGTGAGCACTGTTAACTATGACAATTAACAAAATGCCATTTTCAAGTGTGGTGAAAAAGCCCATTAGAACAATAGAAATGCTCATTTTATAGGAGGAACATGGGGCTATGTATGTATGTATGGTGTACATATGTGAAAATTGGTGCATACTGGGAAACTAAAATCTTTAGAAAGGGAGAATTGTGTTTAAAACCCAAAGACATTCTTTCCCCCAAAAAGTGTTCTTTGTTCTCCAGATTGAGTAATGGAATATGAGGGAGCAGAAAGCATGCTATTAGCCCAAAATAGCTTTGTTTGGGCTGTCAGATGACAGCTCAACAGCTTGAGACTGAATTCCCCATTATGCTGTCTTTTTCACCATCTGAAAGTCAAGTCATCTTGTTCACCTGGCTAAATTGTATGCAGATAATATTTCTCCCAGCAATCTAAAGCTCACTTGTATTGTGTTTGAAAAGAGTTGTACCATCCCACCAAAGGTCTCAAGCCACCTACAGCATTTCTGGGAGTTACTCATTAAGAAATGCTGTTTAGAATCTTGATTTATGATAGGTTTATAAACTGATTTCACAAAAAAAAAAAGTAAATACTGAGGCACACTGATGCTTTTTCCTTTCTGCTGTTAGAGTTCCCTCATCACTGTAGCAAAAGTTACTCACTCTGCATCTTCTTTCCTTTTTTTAAATCTTTGGCAATCCAGTGATTACAAAATAAGTGCTCAGAGAACAAAAGAATACACATGCTGAACAGGGTTGAAGTGTGCTTTTAATTACTGCAGTAGATTATCTTCAAGCCCTTGGTTACACATGTGCTTCCCTGGCACATGCGATTCTTGTTTCCTTCCATCCCAGTTCCCCCCCTCCTTTTTTTTCAGATCTTTCTGAAGAAAAGTGGGAAACTGAATATAGCTATTCACAGCCAGTGTGAACTTTATTGAAGGCCATTGCATGGCAGAGGGGAAACCACTTCATTTGCAAATCAAATTGTCCATGGGAGGCAAGTTACAGCAAAGGGACAGAGATCTGTTCAGTGATCCAAAACGATGCAAAGCACAGTTATACAACAGGGGAATTTATTGGAGGGGAAGAAGATGTGTAATGCAGAAAAAATCCAAATGTAGGAGGGCAGCACAAAGCATTCATTTGTTTTGGAAATCTTTAGAAGAAATAAATAATAGTATGACTATAGTTTAGGTGTTTAGAAATGAGAAAAGTTAAACATTTTGTACTGTTTAAACTATTTGAGTGTCTTGTAGTTTATTTATTTCATAAGTTATGCATGTGGCTCCACACAAAGAGAATGAGTCCCTTCCTCAGGGCTCAGGGGCATTGAAGCAGAGTTCCTGGATGGCACCATACAGCTAAAAAAACAGGTTTCACTAGAGGAAGAGTGAGGAATATGGGCAGCTGGAGAGCCTGGCACAGGGAGAGGCAGCAGTGTCCTGCTGGGCTCCTGGTTCAGCAGCCACATGGCTTTGTCTTCACATGGGCTGGGTGACAGAGCGTGGCTGGGTGGAAGGAGGGAGCACAGTAAGTGTTTATAGGATTCATTCATCTGTAGCTGACAATAATTACTTATGCAGATGGCTGCAGTTGTGTTGCATGATATCATTATCCAGCAGCTGGACCCCACTGTGGAAAGGCAAGAGGAGAGTTTTTAATTAGGTTGACTTCGGTGGTCGTTTAGGAAATAGGATGAAAGTGAACTAAGCTGGGCTGGTGCTGGGTTTGTGCCAGCTCCTGGTGGGGTAAAACCTGCTGCATGGCTCTGCTCCATCAGCAGCAGAGCAGGGGAGACAGTCTGAGGGCAAGTCTGCAGGGGAAGAGGAGAAAAAGAGCAAGCGTGGAAACTCCCCCTGAGCCCCAGGAAGTGCCGCCAGTGAGCCCTTCCATTCCTCCCTAAATAATTCTGGGAAACATGGGTTATAATCTCGAGGCAAATTG
Source organism: Passer montanus (assembly GCF_014805655.1). Lineage (NCBI taxonomy): Eukaryota > Metazoa > Chordata > Aves > Passeriformes > Passeridae > Passer > Passer montanus. Next base: position 15,190,361 of record NW_024366703.1, read on the forward strand.
GAGTGTTTGAGGTTGCAGTTATTACTGTCATTATTTAAAATTTTTGTTACTTGCCTCCTCAGCTTCCCGTAGCAGTGTCCTCTTGTCCCTTGTTTCATCCATCTCCCAAACACTCTGATTTTGGCCAGGAATTCCTGCTTAGGAACTTTTTGTCACCCCCACTGCCTTCCCCAGATGATTAATGAATTCAGATTGTATTCACAGGGGAGAGTGAGAACTGGAGTCCCCTGTGTGCATTACAACCCAACAACAGATTTGGGGCACCTATATTTGAGTCTTTCTGGTGCCAGGGAAATTCGAGGTCAGGCTTTCCAATAGAGACATTATGGTCCAGACAAAAACAAACTAAATTTTTGGTATGGTCAGCATTCTTCCTCAGTGTTTTTCCTCTTGAAGCCTGATATGGAAAATTTGAAAAGAAACTTTTGTATACAATGTTAGAATACATCTTAGAACAAATGACAAAAGTATTTTTACAGAACTTTAAACAAGTGGTACTAATTGATTTTCTGACATCAAAGGGTTTCCATAACAAGAAGGAACTTGAAATAATGTCTTGTGTAAGACAATTCCAATTCCTATATGCTTTTGGCATTTTTTCCTCATAGTAACTGGGTGCATGTTGTATGCATTTTCCAGAGGTTTGCCTTTGCTTTTTCTCTAGGAAACAGAACTGATATTCAATTTCTTCTATATTTGCTTACTACATTTACTTAAATGCTATTCCTAAGTCTGTCAGAAGAGTGTTTCATTTTGTTTCCAACTCAACAGTGTTAAGGCCTATTTTCAGTTTATTGGGATTCCCTCTGCTTTAGAGATGCTTCAGCAAAGTAGCCTCTTGCTTGGCTACTTCTGTAAAAAAGCAACAGGAATTTGTTTTGTTTATTCATGCACACAGTGTTACAATATCTTATTAATGCTCTCAGGCACAGGATGGGATTCTTGGGTCTGTCCTCTGCAGGGCCAGGAGTTGGACTTCAGTGATCTTTGTGGGTCCCTTCCAACTCAGGATATTCTGTGATTCTGTGGCTTTCTGGCAAATTCTAGTTGTTCCATAGCGGTGCCAGGTGAAAATGACAAGTGTTAAATATGCTATGTAACTCTGATATTTAGGTCTGATCACCTGCATACAAGAAGTCTGAGTTTTATGTTGTTGAGTTTGAGTTTGGGAATCTTTTTCATAGCTGATCCAGTCAAAATTTGGCTGAAATCAGGAATTTTCCCAGTGGAAGGAGCAGAACTTGGACCTTCTTTTTTAATTAATTAAATTGGGGTTTTGAGGAGCTTGCCTGGTGATTTTATTGCAGTGTAAGTTCCCCAGCTATCCTCCATGTTCTTGGAGTGCTTTATAAAACGTAATATCTTCTTGTGGGCAGCTCTTACCAGTATAAATTGTGGGTGACTCAGTGCCAATAAAAGGCATAAACCTGATTTAAAATGTTGTGCTGGGCTCTCTCTAGGGCAAGTAAATCCTGCCTTAAATCCCATAGCTGGTGTCGTTGTACGTTCTTTTGTGCTCAAACTGCATTTTAATAAAATACTGTAGTGATACTGATTGGCTTAATTCTGTGTTGTGAAAGGACAAATGTCTCTGCTCTCTCAATAGGCTGTCAGTGTCAGGAAAGTGTGGTCTTCATGACTTCGTAGTAATAAAGCCTTGAGTACCTTTTATGCCTCCTGCCCGAGCAATTCTGCTGCTGCCAGGAGTGAGCCAGTCCTGTCGTAAAGCCAGAAGAGGCTGACAGCAGCATTTCTCTTCTGCCAAGAGCCGTGTTTGCCGAGACAGTTTCACATCTTGTTTCATAAAGAAACAATAAAAATATCGAGCAGCGCTCTGCAGAAATCCGTACTCTTGAGTAAAAAGGATTTGATGAGGAGGAAGTCGTGAAATAAGCAGTTAAAGAAGATTAAAGCCTTGCAGTGTGTGGAGCACACAGAATTGAAATGCTCCTTTGTTGGGAGTAGCTGCAAAGCCTTGCACGCTCCCTTTGCGTGATGCATCCCAAACCTCAGCCTTTTATTTACAGTCCAAGTCCTGCAGGGAAATGATTTATTTTATTTATTTTACTTTGTTTTAATGCATGTTTATAACTACTTGGAACAAGGGCCTCGATGCTGTTGAGGGCTTTGACGTAGGCTGGAATGCAAACAGTGCATAACTGCAGATGATTCCTTGCTCAGATCCCACTTTGATTTCATGCTGACCTACATTTGTACTCCGCTGGCATCCCAGTGTTTATTGTGATGTATTCCCCTGAAGTGCCTTCCATTCTCCTTTCAGGGTGAAAGGGACAGATTAGGCTAATGCTGGAGAGCTGTGTCACTCTCTGAGTGCCCTTCAACAGGAGTCCCACCAGTGTCACCAAGTGATGTGTCTGTGCAGTGAGCACCAGCCTCGTTAATGACCCCTCAGCCAGCCTGAAACCAAGCCAAACCAGTGGGGATTAAGGAGAAAAAGAAACTGTCCTGAAGTACTGCCACACTATTAGCATTCATTTAGCAGAAAAAACACATCAGAATATTATTTTAATTGATGTATCCTAGTGAACTTCCACCATCTTAAAAGAGAAATTGCGTAGCTGTCATCCCTTTGACAGTCTCTGGAAGTACATGGTGCCACTTTGGGAAATGTGTCCAATTCTCTTAAATCCTTCTCTGTGCTCTACACCCATAAATAATAATCCTTGCAGTCTCTGTGCAGACACACAATTTCTTCTGAAACAAAGGAAATATTTTTTTCCCTTTTCTTAATCCATTCATAGCTTCTCACTAAAATAATAATTGATTGTCTGTATGGCTTTTATGAACAGTGTTAATGAATGTAGCAGGGCAAAATGAGAGTTATTCTGCAAAACATGTCAGGATTGGAATGAAAAGGATGAGCAGAAATGTCTCTGAAATCATTTAGGCCTGAGCAAAACACTCATTTTTGTTTGACTGTTTTTCTTTATAATTGCATAATTAAAAAAAGATGACAATGTGAAGAAGGCAGTGTTGCTTCAACAGGAAACACGGGGGCATTTTGCTCCTCTGTGAGAGCTGTGAGCAGCTGGCTCAGCCCAGCCTGACCTGGGAGCTGGAGAGAGCTGTCCCAGGTCTGGGGTACCCCACAGGGACACACAGGGACAGAGGTGGCTGTGCTACATTCAGGTCAGAGTAGTACAGTCACAGCAGGAGCAAGCCATATGCAGGATTTGTAAAACATTTGCATAATCAACTTAATGAGCTGCAAGGCAGCAAGGACCATCACCTTCATGCTTTTTTGTTACGTTCTTTTTCTACTTTTCTTTTTCTATTTTGTCCAATAGTTGTTTTATCCCAAATGAAGAGACTTCTATAAATCATTTTAGGATTTTATTCAATAAGAGAACCTTTAATTGCAGTGGAAAGCTGCTTGGATTAAGAGTTTTGACATAAATCCCTCTACAAAATTTTCTTTTCATCAAGTTAGAACTACACTTGGAAAAACCTGGTTTAAATAATCAGTAGGGAGCTTCTAGCTTTTTAAAAGAAGTTTTTCAAACTGAAAATATTTGTGGTGATCTCTAAATGACTTTTTTTTTACCTTTACCATAATTTATTTCATATTAAGTTCTCAATTATTCATGCCTTATTATAAACTTGTAATTATTGACTGCTTGGGGCAGATAGAGGAGCAGCATTGATGGGTTGTGGAGAGGAAACCATTTTCCTCTGGGTAAATTGGTAAAAATAGCACATGGGAAACAAAACTTAAGGTCAACTGAAGTAGTTACTGAAGCACCAGTCAGTTTACAGGAGATACACTTCATAAGAGCTCTGACACAATTGTGTGAACTCTTTATAGGAGTAGAAAATGGGAGTTAAAAATGCTTTATGTGCAGTTTTTCTGGTATTGACAATATTTAGCGTATTATGGTAATATCCATCTCTATAAGTGATCGTTTAGAAGAGGTTCTTTAGAGGCTGTTGCAAATACATATTCTGTCTTTTTGTGAAACTTGCCTAGAGTACTGTTCTGGGGAGAACAGATCTATGTTTTCCCTAATCTGGTTCATATATTGGAAAAGTCACTTTGGTTTGCTTAGTCAATTTGTATGATTTTAATGCCTTTCACTTGCAGTAATATTAGATTATAATAAAACCTCCTAAGCCCCAGTTCTGAAAAGGTGTTTGAAGTGCACTGAGTTTTCTGTGTGCTCCCACAGGACTGTGTTCAGAAGCTGAGCCCGTAACCGATGTGTCACACAGTGAGCCAGTTCAGGAGAGCCCCTTCCGTCCCCCCTGCCATTCTTTCTCCACTGTCTTCGACGAGGACAAGCCCATAGCCAGCAGTGGAACCTACAACTTGGACTTTGATAACATTGAGCTGGTCGATTCTCTCCATGCCTTAGGACCGAGCTCTGCAGAGCCCAAGAATCGTGACCCCAAATCAAATGTCCGGAGAAAATCCACGGATTCTGTCCCAGTTTCCAAATCCACGTTGTCTCGGTCTCTCAGCCTGCAGGCCAGTGATTTTGATGGAGCATCTTACCTTGGCAACAGCGAGACATTAGCACCATCAGCAGATGTGTACGGTACTGGTTCCAGCAGCGCCTCCAGTACCCTCAAGAGAACAAAAAAACCCAGACCAGCTTCCTTAAAAAAGAAGCAGTCAGCCAAAAAACCTCTGGATGCTCCACTGGTGAAGGAAACCCCACAAGAGCCACCTGAGCTTGGCCAAGCAGCTTGTGAGGACAAAGCACCTGAGGTGAAGGCTGACTCAGCAAAGCCCGAATGTACTGAACCTTCCAAAATCTCTGCTGAGAAAGAGGAGGCCCCGCCTGTGCCTGAAGGATCCGACCCTTCGGATCCGGACTGTTTCGAAGGGATTAGTGCGTTTAGCTCCGGAGGCAGCAAGGTGCAGAACTCTCCCCCTGGCAGCAGGAAAACGCTACCTCTGACAACGGCCCCCGAGGCCGTGGAGGTGACTCCACCAGACACCGGGGGCCAGGAGGACCCTCCCATCAAAGCAGTGAGGCTGGAGTTTGATTATTCCGAGGAGAAAGGCGGGAGCGAAGACCAGCAGGAGAGCACTCCCCCTCCCAAGAAAGCAGGGAAGAAGCCTGGTGCTAAAATGCCACTACGGAGGCCAAAGACTAAAAAGCCAGTGGAGAAGCTTGACAATGCTCCCACCACCCCGACCAAGTCACCCACTGATCCAAACGAAATCCCCATCACGAAAGGCTCCTACACTTTTGATATCGACAAGTGGGACGATCCCAATTTTAACCCCTTCTCATCCAGTACAAAAATGCAGGAATCGCCCAAACTGCCTCAGCAAACGTACAGCTTCGAGCCGGACATGTGTGAGGACTCCATTGACCCTTTCAAGTCTTCTTCTAAGATAGCCAGCTCGCCTTCCAAATCTCCAGCTTCCTTTGAGATACCAGCCAGTGCCAACGAAACGAACGGGACAGAAGGAGACAGCCTGAACAAACCTGCCAAGAAGAAGAAGACGCCACTAAAAACGTAAGTTAAAGGGCAGAGATGTTTCTAGAATAGAAGCTGCACATCCCTTAGCACAGTTACACAGGATTTGTAGCTGAATAAAGAGAGGGAGGTGACTTTGGATGTTGGTGGCCACAGCTGGAATCATGCTGAGCTCTTCCTGCTCTTAACCTGTTTCCTCAATAATTTGATGTTTCAGAACTACCAAGCCACATTAGGCAACTGCATTTTTTAAGTCTTTGGGCTCAGAGTAGTTCTGAACCTGGCTAAATTGTAATTTTATCAGTTATGTACCCAATTTTCTGTGACCTCGTTCTTCAAAGTTGATGCTGTTTAAGATGATCAAAGTAATTACACCAGTACAACTATTGTATGAATCATTGTTTTTAAGTGTGGGATGTGAAATAGTGACAGAGAAAGGCAGTGACAAATCTCATATTGCAAACAGCAGGAAGATGGTTTCATCCAGGGACTTATGGTATTTAAAAGAAAGTAACCTGGAAACAGAAGAGTACAGTATTGAAATACATTTTTTTAAAACATATATACACGACTAAGAAATGTGAAAAAAATTCCTTTTTATGAAAGAGCTTATAATTGTGCAGAAAGTTTAAAATATTCAAAACTACTGTCTGTTAGGGAAATATCCAGCTTTTAGACATGGGTGACAAATTCCAGGATAAATTTTCTATGTTGCTGTTAGATATTTGGTTAAAAACCTCTATGGCTGGTTGCTAATTTACATATTGCTTTATCTGTTCAGATATGGTTATTTTGAGTTGGTGACCACCAAGTTTGTGTCCCATGTAACTGAAATTGATCTCCTGTGTGTATATCTGTAAGAAAGTATCTCAGTTAATGTTCCTTTATGATTTAAATGTTCCACCTGACTAACAAAAATGGGAGCAAAAATTTTAAGTGCCAATTTAAGATAAGAAGGTAGCATGGTTAATGTAAAGCAGCACAAAAGCTGGTACAGGGTGAGGTGGAGATTATTCCAATTTTACTGAGTAGCCTCCTGCCTTCTAAGCTTCTAATTCAAGTCCCTTGTCAGATTTGGGGAAGCTTGTGCCTCTGTTTTCTTTCTAGGGGCATTTCTGACTTATAGTTGAGTATAGTTGAGTTGTTTTCTTTGGGAGAGAAGCCTGTTTTTTCTGGTGTTGCTACTTTTTGAGGCTTACCTGAAACTTAGTGGTAAATGCCATTTTTCCAAGCCTGCAGTCCAAACTGATTTGGTCCAAACCAAGAAGATGTAAAAGTCTGACAGCAAGAGAAGAACAATTTGAATCTTACTGGGGATGTGCAGAGGGAATTTTAATATCACCAGATCTATAAGTTTTTGCAGCCAGCCAGAGTCTCCTTGTGTCTTCCAGTAGCTGGAGTTGATAGACCCCCAGAGTGGGCCTCTTGGGTTCTCCCATCTGCTTTGAATATTGGAAAGAATTCCAAAGTTATTAATTTAGTGGGAAAATGAGTTTACAGAGAGTATGCTAAGCCATGTTTGTCCTTGAGAAAATCCATCACAGGAAAACCCTGTCTTGGCATCACAAAGTTCACTGCTGGTGTTTATCACAGTGGGGAGGTGAAGCTGCCCCAGCTCAGGGCTCACAAATTCTTGGCTCAGGAGGGCTGCAGGAATTCCCAGCCCGTGCTTGGCCCTGCTTTCACTGCTTGTGTTGTGTGTTGCTCACTGCAGCCCTGTAACCTACTTTTGCAAGTGCTGGGTTTTTTTTTTTTACAAAGATCAGACTCTGCATATTAATAACCTATTGTAGCCTGCAGCTGTGGTACTTTCTAGAAGAAAGTTACCTTCAGGCTTGAGAGGAGATGCTAGGGTAGGCAGTGACAGAAGATTTTATTAGCCCTATTGAGGGGTGCAGAAATCAAACCCTGTCTGAAAATGAGTTCCTCATGTGGAAAGGCAGTGAGCTCCAGATTAGAGGTGAAGAAGCCAGGCATGAGTTTACACCTTTGCTGAGGTGGTATTACTTTGAATCTGAGCCATGTGCTCAGTCTAATATGTGTTAAATCAATAAAAATAAGCCATTTTTGTTCTTGAATGAAACTGCAGGAGTCTAAGCACTGACCTCCCTGTGAAAAGATGAGGTTTGTACAGGAGATGTGAGCTCAACACAGACTGCTCTCTGCTCATCCCCCCGAGTGCTGAGCTGCTTGGAGAAAGTCACACTGCTCAGGTGATGCTGAGCAAAGAGCAGCTGATGCCTCCCCAGAGCCAGCTCACAGTGATGAGTAAAAAGAAGTGGTTTATAGAGATACTGCTTGTGCAGGCATTGCTCTGGAAGCCCTTGGATGGCTGGAGGCTGTTTGGAAAGGGAAGGTGCCAGCTGTTGTGAGCACTGCACGTGAGGAGAGATGAGCAGAAGCTGCCAAACTTACAAGTAAATGAAATCTTCCCTTAGATTGAGCTGTTTGGCAAGGTTTGGTTCTGCTTTGGGGGTAACCAGTTTGCTCTGTCAGAACACCAGGTTAGGTTTTGGAGAGAGCCAAACCAGCTGAGATTTAAAGAAATGTCATTTTCTATCCTGACCTGGGTAAATGGTTTGAAATGGTCAAGTGTCTATTTCTTTGCTGTCACAACACATCAGCAAACATGACAAAACCTGGAATAACTGTGCCCTCTCCTTAAGCTTAGCTGCCATTCAGGAACAGTTTTGCATCTCATATAATAACAAATACTGTGTTTTGAAAAGCAAGCAGGTGGCCTCCATCAGGGAAGGCAAGGACAGTTAGCGTGTTGAAAGGAACTTAACTTGAAGGTGTCAGCTTTGAAAAATGTGTTTTGTAAGATGAAAGCATTTTAAAAGTATAACGTTAAACTAGAAAACGTTGAAGGACTTGATGAATATTGTTATTTTCTCCTCGTGTATTTCACAATAAAAAGTTTTAAAAAAAGTATAGAAAGATTATACAGGTAGAAAAATCTGCATGATCAGATTGCCTTAACACATTAACATTAACAGAGTATTTGTAGGTTAATCTTTTTTGTCAGTTCCTTCTGTCTGTCTCTCTTTTCTTTGTCTTATTTGTCTTAGGATGGTAGAAGATGTGATGTCTGTATGTTCTCTGTTGTAAGTAATTCTAAGCTAACAATTCAAATTTCCTCTTTGATTTGTGGGCTTTTTAATTTTACTTATTTATTTTGCAGCATGATCAGTTATTATTCAGCATGAAGCTTTTATGTTAATGATTTCACTTCACTTGCACATATGAAAGCTATTTTAAGTAAGATGCCTGACTGTGATTGAGCTTGCCTCATTATCTGTTGCCTATCAAAGCAGATCCTCATTTAAAACCTACAGAAATTTTGTATCCTTAAGCTAAAATATGGAAGTTTTATTTCTACCACTGCACAACATTGTGCAATCAATTCTTTGTAAATACTGCATAAAATGCTTGTCTTTCTTGAAGGAAAAAGTTATCCTAATTAATTCTGTCATCATAACTGGATAATTAATGGCATCGAACACACCCATATTCAGCTGCCCAATTTATTTTCCCCTCTAGATGTGGTATTGATTTACCCTCTGCCCATTGAAACTCACCATTAGAATTTCTGGTGTCACCCTTGCCATCACTGATCAGGGGTGAGCTGGTGGGCTCAGTAATTTTTGCCACTGCATCTCTGTTCAAACATAAATACCACAGCAGACTCACTGAAAAAGACTTTTTCTCCCTTTTGTAACTAGTAACATCAATGGTTTTGAATAACTCTGGCAATGTGCATCAAGAGAATAGACAGATAATTCGTTTATTCCTGGTTAGAAATGTTTTTAGCCAATTGTGAATAAAGGCAACATTCATAATTATATACCATCATGACATAATTTAGGTTCTTCATTCCTTTTGCTTGATTGAAACCTGTGGGATTTTGGAGGGCTACAGTGTCCGTGCTCCCAGTCTGCACTGTGAGGTGTCAGGGGAACTGGAAGCAGAATTGCCATATTTCTTGTTGTATTTGTTTTTAAAAAGGTCTGTAGTGCCCATTTGTAATGACAGCTCATTCTGGCATCTGGGGAACAGCATCTGCCTCAGATGGTTTTATATAGTTCATCTAAAGCAAACCAGGTTTTTTCTTCCTGGTTTTTGGGGTCATTGGAGCCTAAGTTTATCACAGTTTTAATTCTCAGGTGCAGGTGTGGGTTAGACCTAATTTTGGGATGTGAAACTGAAGCAGACAGAAGCTGACTCATTTCCACAGGGCCCTGGAGGGTGCCTGTGGTGGAGCAGGGATTTGAATTGCAGCTGAATTTGAATTGCAGTCTGCTCTGCGAATGTGTCAGGAGCTAGCATGAAAAATATGGCAATCCTGCTGCTCTCAGCTTTGGAGGGATGCAGGCCTGTTCCAAGTGCATGACTAAAATATGTACCCATGGCATGTTTCTCTGTGGTGCTGCTTCCTAATGGATGGGATTTTAATGCAGAAGGGCTTACAGAGGTTGCATTGTCTGTGGCTGTCTCTTGCTAAGTGTGAAATGACCTGATTCTTGCTGCTGTTACCATATTAACAGTGTGAACTTTATTTTCAGTGATACATTTAGGGTGAAAAAATCACCAAAAAGATCCCCACTATCAGATCCTCCTTCTCAGGTAAAGTGCTGCCTTATTTTGATGCATGTAATTCATGTCCTTGAAGGGGTAAAACTAAGGAAATTTTATTAATTTAACTTGAATTGTATTTTTAATAACAGAAGATATTTTTGTTGTAGACCTGTACTTTCAATAATAAAGGAGATTTTTTGTAAAGAATATATGCATATTTCCAAGTATAGCACATTGGGCTATTACCATAAAGCATTAACCTTTTGTCCTCCAAAATTGTGTACACAATATATAGTAGTTCTAGTATTTTCTCTGGGAATTCCAACTAGAATATTAGCTGATGTACTTTGGAAAGACCTGTGTTAAGATGGAGCAAGGATATGAGTAAATATCTTCAGTATGAAAAACAAGACTATCACTATCCACCCTGGAATTTTTAGATTAGGAAGTAGGAAAATAAATGCACCAAATTGGTGGGCTGGAAGGGAAATAGAAATAAACCAAGTGGGCTGATCTACCAAGAGCATGTGCTTGGATAGTTTGATTCCGTGTTGTAAACTGCTGGCAGGTGGTTTTCTTGGAAGAGAAGTTAACAAAAGCTTCTCTTCCGCAAAGGCCTGACTGCTTTGATGTGGCACAGCTCCTTCCATGCTGCTGCTCCTCTTCCTGTTATCCATCCTGCCCTTTTATTTGCGCTCCTTGACAGTGTAGAAGTGAAGAGAGGGGAAAGGGTTCATGACCTCGTGGCCCTACAAGGGTTTGCCCTATGAGGGAAGCCTGAAAAGTCAGTTTTGGTAGTCAGAGACTTCAGTGATGAGTGATGTGTGCCATTGTGTCAAGTGCCTAACAGATTTTAACAGCTCTGGATCCTCTTTCTTCCCTGTTATCAAAGCAGCTTTGCAATGCAAGTGTTTATCATCAAAGAGCTTAGTTTTACTGGGAAAACTTGCTGCTGGTGGAGTTAGTATTTTCCATTAAGTATTTTATACAGCACCGCAGCAGAGATTATGGAATTAAAGAGATGGCTCTGGCGGTGCAAGGGAATTCAGAGGTGGAGCTGTTCCATGTGTCAGTGAAAGATAATGGAATTAACTGGCTCCTGTTTGCTGCAGGATCCTACTCCACTGCCAACCCCAGAAACACCTCCTGTCATCTCCACGGTGGTTCACGCCACGGATGAGGAGAAGCTGGCGTCCTCTGTGACGGGGCAGAAGTGGACCTGCATGACTGTGGACCTGAACACGGACAAGCAGGACTACCCACAGCCCTCTGACCTGTCCACCTTCGTCAACGAGAGCAAGTTCAGCTCTCCCACAGAGGGTACTGCTCCAGCCAGGGGGGGTTTGCTGAGAGAGAGGGTTTGGTTTGGCCAAGGATGTTGGCCTGTGCTCTGCTGAATGCAGAGAGCCCTAAAAATGGTGCTCTGGGCCATTCTGGGGAGCTGAATGTAAGATCCCAACAGTCCAGTCTTGAGTATTCAGGAAAGAAAAGATGCTTAAAGGGAAATGAGAGGGCCCTTCAGAGAAAAGCTTTTGCTTCTTTTCTGTGACTAATTGTTCTTCTCTGTGAGCAGTGTGTTCTCTCAGTGCCTTCACAGGAGAATGGGATCTGATCCTGCTCTGGAGTCACTGAACTACTGGCTCTTCCTGAGCCTGTTCCTTAACCTGCATGGGAAAAGGTCCCATGTTAAAATTCTGCTCAAATTTTCTGTATGGCATTAATAACCATACCATGCCATCTCTCTTCCAGCTTCCTGGGCTCCAAGTATCTTCATGCATAAAATTGTTCATGATATCCCCTCTATAATATAGTTACCATTCATATTTCCAGATAGAACTCCCTACTAGATCAACTATGAAAGTTTTTCCTTCCATCCTTTCCTATGAGCAGCTGGGAGCTAAAGCTGGAAGTTTCTGTTTAGAGAACTGTCATTCCAGGTCTGTGAAATTTGGAAGAGACAGAATTAAGAAAATTTGTGTGTGGCCTTCCTTGGGGCTACCAGAGGGAATTCTGCTTTGCAACATCTGCTCCAAAGGCAGATGTTCAGCTTTGTGGGTGGGAAGCATGTTTGAGTTTAACTTGGCTTAAACTTTTTCTTCTTGATTAGAATTCATTTTTTCCCCCCAGCCTTTCAGTCCCTGTTCCAGTGTACTATTAAATCTACTTTATGCCATTTTAGGCTGGGTCTAAATTTATGCCTGATTAAAAACTTTTAGGTCAAGGTGTTTGACATCAAAAAGCAGCAAAAAGCAGTCATGGTGCTTTTGTTGATATGCACAGGCTTGTGTGCCCTGGGCTTTTCTGAAATCTGTTGAGTATTCTAAACAGATAAATATTTCAGTCTGGATGAATTCATGTGTCTTTATTGTCAAATCATAAAGTTTAGATGTTGACTTTCCTGTATTTGTATTTTAAAAAATAAAAACCACTTTTTAGAAAATAAGCCCCCCTAAATCTGGGAAGATGGAAACTATATGAAAGAAAATGGAACAAAAGAATAGTAAGAGACACTCTGAAACAATCATTTTAGCTTTCAAAGTGGGTAGAAGAAAATGAGCAAAGCTCCTAATTAAATGGTAATTGTCTTGTCTCATGTGTGCTGCATGGTACAGTCGGGGTTTCAGATTACACACTCATTATAATCAACAATGCTTATGCTTTTTACATCTCTTAAAAATAATAATTTTTTCCCCTTAACAGTCTTGCTCCTGCAGCTTTGAGAAATTTCTGAGTAATTTGAGGGCCATTTCTCAGTGTAGATATTTTTACCTCTCCCAGACACTGGTGTGTTAGTTACCCTAACCCTAGCAGTGTTAGTAACCTAACACTGCTTCTGTAGGGATACAGCCCGGCTCCTGAAACAGCCAGTGCATCCAGCCCTCATCTGTTTCAGGCACTGCCTGTAGCTGCTGCCATTTTCCTGTTGCACAGACCCGAAATAAGCTGTAATTATTAGCAGAAAATTCTGATGTAATCTTGCAGCTATTTGTAGGAGGAGTTGGAGGACATCACTTAGTAAGTCTGTTGTACGTGTTTATAAAAGATAATTATCTTGCTTCATGGGGTATCCTGGGCTTTTCTGATTTTGAATGTACAGAGATAACTAGAGCCTGAGATTTTGGAGGGGAGATGGTGTCTGAGAGGAGAGGAGAAGAGAGGAGAGAGAGGAATTGTGCTGGAGCCTCCTGAGAGCAGTCAGATGAAACAAACTGTGTTTAGCCAGCCGCGTTATTCCTTTTGTTTCTACTTGGACTATTTCCATCTGTGTCCTGCCTATTTTTTTTTTATTTTTTTTATTGTCAGCAGTGAAGTGAAATGTGTGTTGTCCCAGCAGTCAGTTTGGATTGGGGTTGCAGAGCTGCTGGCAGTGCTGCAGGCAGGTGGAGGATCCCTGTGGCTGTGCCAGCAGAGGACAGTGCCGGAGCGTCTGCTGCCCCTGAGGCTGCCTGGACACTCAGGGCTTGCCCTCTGGAGCATAAAGCTGCTCCATAAACGCTCCTGATGCACCTCACTGGGCTCTCTGTGGGTGAATGGGATACAGAGAAGCAGTTTCTAAGCACTTGCTGCTGTTACCTGGGATTTCAGGCTTTCTCCTGCCATTCAGCTCCTTGTAGGGGGTTTGAGTTCATGCTTCCAGTTTGGGTTTTGCTTTCACTGGGAAGAAAAGTAAATGAGAAGGGCTGTTGCTGGTATCTGACACCAGGAGGTTGTCCATCTTGCCTGGCTCCCTATTACCATTAAAAACATATGGTGCCAGGAATTTCAATGTGAGGAGCCTGCTATTACAGCTCTCTCTTCACTTGCAAGTTTTACTGTGAATATCCCCAACCAGGACTGAGGGTTTGTGGCTCCTCCTCTTCAGTGGTTGTTTGACAAAATTCATAGCTTGTGGAATTACAGTCCTTGTGCAGTGCTTTTTATTACTAAAAAAAACAAAATTAAAATCAAACATTGTAAAATCACACTGAACCCTCTAAAACTTTCTTAATCAACAAATCAGGCTAGAGATTCTCTTCAGGGTTGTTTGTTTTTAAACATCAAACATTTTAATGGTGGTTATCATCTTCCTAATGCAAGTCTTAGTTTTCAAAAACAGCCCAAATCTTAGAAGGATTTTAGCATATGATTTTATCATAATGCAAATGCTAGTGTGCATTTCCTTAGGATTTATTTATAGTGGGAATCAAATTATGCAAGTGGTTTATTGGATTAAGTCATGACAACAGAACAAGTACAGCATTTGGACAAATTAATTATGCTTTTAATTTTAAATTAAGTTGTCATTGTAGGAAGTTTGCTTTTATTTGAGTGCAGGAAGGTATAATCTCTTTTCCTAGATCTCTCTGCTTCTGCATCAACTGCTGGGTGACCATGAACTAGGGAGAAATGCTGGTTATTCCCCCCAGTGTAATTGGGAGATTAGAAGCAGAGAAGCAGTAAAGATTTGCATTTTTATTACATTTTAGACTTAGGATTCTTTGTAAATCTTCCTGCCTTAGACTCTTTCTCTGAAAACAAAATGTGAGAACAGCCCAGTAAGCTGGGCTGGTGCCTCACCCCTGGTTCATGAGCATTCAGGTATTTTAGGTACCTTTTCCTTCAGTGATAGCCCAGTAGTTGTTCTGAATTAAGAGTGTGATAAACATGAAAAAATAGAAATTAATTTTTCTCAACAGCTGTTAAAATATGTTTAAAAGAAATTGGCATCAGCATTGCCATTTATGGGAAAAATGTGTTTTCTGTGATAAGATAACATGATAGAGGAAAGTTGTCTATACTCTGAAATTACTCTGAAACCTTCTTAATATTCTGGTCCCTGGGGCAGATTAAAAAGCTGAATTTTTTTTGCTGGCAAGCTGATTTACCTGAAATGTGTCAGATTCATTGTTGAAAATGAGTGAATATTAACTCGCCTTTTACTTTCTCTCTGTATAATCTTTTTTTAATATGTCATTGGAAAGTATTGAGCAGAGTGGGAGTGGCCCTTGTCAATGAGAAGAGCTCTCATTTACTTCTGAAAAAAATCATGTCATGGCATGTATTAACACCTCTTTTTTTTGTTTCTATTGCAGAATTGGAATATGGCAACTCGTATGAAATAGAATATATGGAGAAAATAGGCTCCTCTATGCCTGTAAGTTCTCACCTCCATTTCCATTCATTTGCATTCCCCATATCAGAATATACTATCCTGGTAATGCCCTCAGCCTCACCACCCTTTAAATTAATTGTAATATGCCTGCAGCAGATTTGCAAAACCAGTTCCTTGAAATTGGCATAACTGGGGTAAATTGCCTGTGCTTTGTTGTCCTGTGTCCTGTAAAGCTTGTTCCATTTTATGATTTTATTTCTAAGCTAGCATCACAGAAGTTCTCTCTGGAGATTCAAAGCCAATCAGTATTTCCAGCAGTGCAGAGCTGTCTACACCAACTGCTGAACTCCTAAAGAAACTGGGAATAAAAGTTGAAGAATCTGGAGGGAATCAGGAGAGAAACAGAATTAGTGTGAAGTCTGGAGTGCAGCACTGTACATTATCACTTGTGTCACCTTTTTGATCATGGATTTGATTGCCTGACTGGATCCAATGAGGGGATATCCACTGGGGGTGTTAGGAAAATCACTCAGGTGGTGCTTAAACCAATGAGAATATTCAGTGGATATTTTAATAACACCCTCAGCCAAGTGATGCCTCCTGCCTGACAGAACCAGAAATCTGATTAACCCCAAATTGGGAGAAGAAGAGCCACTACAAAGAGTGAACTGTTTAGGTTTTGTCCTTTAATGGTTTCTTCCTGGGAGGATCCATCTCAGTATCAGCATTACAGCCCTGTATTATTAGTTTTCTGTCAACTCATTTGCTCACTAAAGGCTTCAGTGACCTGAATTAGCTTTAATGGAGAATGGTTGAATTGCTTAATGAGTTTCTCTTTCCCTGTGGCCAGCAGGATGACAGCACCCCGAAGAAGCAGTCCTTGTACCTAATGTTTGATGCCCAGCAGGAGAGCCCAGTGAAATCACCTCCCATCAGATTGTCTGACTCCACAACCCCCTGCTCAGGGTAGGTCACTGTGAGCAGTGCAGGGGAGTGGGTTACCCTCAGAGCACGTACACAGGAACTTCTTCCTCTCTCTGCCTCTCTGCTGCCAAGTTATTTGTTTAAAAATAGATCCCCATCTGTGTACACATATGATAGAGAACAGAGGGCAAAGAGACACAAGTTTCAGGATGGAATAAGGACATGTATTTCTCCTTCACATTCTAACTAAATAGTCACAGTGGCAACTGTTCTACTGGGCCATGGCCTCCTACTTAAAGCTTTTTCCTCAGATGCCTCCTACTTAAAGCTTTTTCACGTTAATCTAGAAATTTGTTAATTGCAGTTTTTCACTTGGTTTTCCCTGGATATATTTTCTGAACAAGGGCTCTTTTTCATAAGACCAGGATGTGGGAGTTTGTTTACTTCCAATAATTTTGCTTGTTAAGGACATCTGTTCTTGTTAGTAAGAGTTGTGTTTTGGGTGAGAGGTAGGTCACAGTGAGAAAGGGGTAAAAAGGCACGTGAAAAATACTGAAGAAATGTGACATTTCTGATGGAACTGGTTTCATTTTGATGTCTCCAGTGCATTGTTTTGAAAGGATATTGCAAAGTGTTACGAGATACAATGATGTAAATTTGAGTTCAAACAACATGTGTATAAATATATTTTTATATCTACACATACACATGAAAGTGATGAAGGGGACTTGCTCAGCTGTTACCAGAAGCAGAATTGTGAAGCCTGAAAACATGTGCACAATCTTTTTCAGGTCAAGTTTTGAAGACCCTGAAGCCCAGCAGTCCTCTGGCATGAAAATACCACACCCAGCTTCCCGAGTCCTCGCTGCCAGCCAGGAGGCACATTTACAGTCCCCTGACAAGGCCAAGCAGAAGGACCTGGAGCCCATGACTCTAGGAACAACTCCAGAGGCTATTGAAATCGTGAGTGCTGTATGATAACAGTTTGGAAATCATTTTCCTCCTGAAATCTTGCATTTTGCTTTTGGGCCCAACAACTTGGGCAAAGTCTCTCTTGCTTATTCAGCCTCCTCTTTACCCTTCAGACATCTCCTGAAGACTCCTTTGTCTCTGCTGATGCTCTTCTCAATAGGATATCTAAGAAAGCCTCAATATGTGATCAGCCTGAATATCTAGATCCTGACCTAGCAGAAAAGAACCCCCCAGTATTTGCTCAGAAACTTCAGGTTTGTAGCAGAAATATAAATGTCACTTTTCTTTCTGTTTGTCCATACACAGGCCAAAGAATGCTTTGCCTCATCTGAGAGGGGTGGAGGGAGGATTGGAGGGGATGTGGAAAAGAATTAAAATAATTATTTAATTCTTTCCAAAGTAACTCTCCCCTTCCACAGACTTGAGGAAAAAAGATATTTTCATTTAACTAATGTAATTCATTTAATACATAACCTTAAATTTCATCAACACCTGTCCTTTGTATCTCTAATGTATGTATTTTCCAGAAGTCTTTTCAAAGCAATTTTTTTTAAGCTTGAGCACAGGACTTAATGTGCGGAGAGTTGTCTTGACACCTGGCCTTACTAAGTCTGTATGTATATTTTAATTTTTTGGGATTCAGGACCTAATTCTGCTGAAATGAAAATCAGGCTTTGTTTTTCTTGTAATTTCTCTAATGCAGAATTTGGCATGGTTTCTTCTAGGAAAAGCAAATGGATCTGCAGAGCAGTTCTGTATGTCAGGACATATTTTCTGGAATATTCACAGTGAAATTTTAAAACAGCAAAGGTTAAACTAAGACCAACATGTGGCATAAATTCACGTGAAATGGAAATGAAAGGAGTCTGTGATAAAACAGCTTTAGCTTCAGAAATAGTTTCTTTTACATGAACTATTGTTCATACTGATCACCTAATAAAAATTATTTTTCTGTACAGCTGCCTCAAAACTAACCAAGCCCTGGAGTTTTGCATCACTGTCCTCACCACGAGAGGAATTTGGGGTGTCTGTCACCCAGGAATTGTCCAATTACATGTTAAACTTTAACAACCCATTTTTGAGTGTGTCAAACATTTCTTACCGTGTTCTTACCACATTTTTTTCCCTGTGGGGGACTCCCCCCTACCAAACCCCTGGACAGGAGGAGCTAGAGTTTGCTGCCATGAGGATAGAAGCTCTGAAGTTAGCCAGGCAGATTGCCCTCTCCTCCCTGCGCTCCAAGGTACCTGCTTTGTGCCTGCCCTGTGTGTGTGAGTGTGCACAGCCCGAGTGCTGCTTGTCCTGGGGGGACACCAGGAGCATGCTGGCAGCAGAGCTGACACAGAAATGCTGTCACCCCACTCACACCCCAATTAACAACAGGCAAGAAGCAGCAGCGTCCCTTCCTCAGGAGATGGATTCTGCGGACCACGTGGTGTTTGTCATTTCTCTGAAGCAAGATTTGACCTAAAATTTGTTTGATGGTGAAGAGTACCAGACCTGCTTTGGCCATAAGGACATTCTGCCTTCTGCTGGTATATTCAGCCTGAAGTCAGACATCTTTGACCCTCAGTGTTTGGAAGTGAGGAAATCAGTCGACCTTGCCCTCAGGCATCTGAAGAAAGGGACTGCAGCAGGGCTGGAAGGGCTACAGAGCTCCTTAGGGAAAAAGGCATCATCACAATGTGTCTTTATTCATAAAGATCTAAATCTTATTTTTCTCATTGCTACTTCCAGGTCCTGCTGGCTAGTTGTGCCTCACAGTGATGCTTTGCTCTGCTGTAGGGATGCACGTGGAACTCACTGTGTTTAGAAAGCCAAAAAAGTCATTCCATAAATACTGGTGGCTTTCTTGGGAAAGGGTATCAGCTGAAGGGGATGGCAGTCTCCTGCTGCAGTGAGACATTTCATTCCAAGTGAGGAGAATGTGCTTCTGACACGTCCTTCTCCAGTGACCTTCCTCTTGTACTGTCCATTAATAGGTCAGCAGAAAGTCTTTGCCCAGTGCTAAATTTTCTGGAATTCATTGCATCACAACAGCATTTGGGCTGGTTTCAGGGTAGAATTTCTTGGTGCTTTGGAGATCAGCTATTAAGTAGGTACTTCATAAAAGTAAAGATTTTTTAAGGTTAACTGTTCTCCTCTGAAAAAACAATGATCATATTTGATTTATTTCACATACCTTAAGTAGCTCACAAGGCACCTTGTTTCTGCTCTGCATATATATTTACTAAGGTAAACACATTCCTCACAGATTTAAGAGTATTTTAGACTATGTGGTTACAGTCTTTTATTTAATTAAAAAAAACATGCTGTTGTCTTCATTACAAGGACTAACCAAGCTGAAACCTGTAACAAGGAGCAAAAAGAACAAAGGAGGAAAACAAAAATAATTTTCCTGTGTGTGACTGTGTCCCCTTGCTCTCCTGTCCTGAGTGTCAGGTGTTGGAAGAGAATGAGGTATGATCCTCTCTACCTCCTTATTCTCTCTCCAATTCCTTGTCCTCCCAACACTTTGCTGGAACATGCAGGATTCAGGATCTACAGCATCAGCAAACACCTGAGATTAAACACATAATATTACATAGATGCTCTTCATGGGTTATACAGAGACTTCTGCTTAAAATCTGCATTTCTGCGACCAGCCAACTGTTCAGAAACCCCACAAATTCTACTTTTTTAGACTGAAGAGAATGCATTTGTGTGTTCGTGAATACTTGTGAGTTACCCAGGGGAGATTGTGAGCTACAGAAGTTTTACAGAATGTGGGGTTACATTTTAAAGATGCTGTTCAACATCATCACAGCACCTTGTTTTGTAGGAACAAGTTTTGAACCCTTAGAAATGGGAAATGGATTTCATGTGACTTCAGATAAAATGTCATTAATCTGTGTAACAAAGACAACAAAATGATAAGCAGAGGTGAGGAGAGAAAAACAGGCAAAACTCCTCCCTGTGACAGAGAGCTGGCAGCAGTTACTGATGATGGCAAAGCCCCTTGCTGGTCCAGGCACAGCAATGCTTGTAGACCAACACCATGGGTGTCATGTTGGGCTGGGAAGGACTTTTGTCCTTGCATAGCTTTGCTATTTCAGTGTTAAATTAGCCTGTGATGACACCCCTTGTGACCTACAGTGACTGATGGCCTGGATTAAGTAGAACAGAAACCAGCAGATGACTGCAGTGACTTAAATTTGGATGCTCCTGGCAGAATTCCCTTCTGGATGGCTGGCCTCTGTTCCTTTCTGAATGCTATATAATTACATTTAACATTTGCTAAATGATGACTGGATGGGTAACAAGAATAGCATGATAAATAAAGACAGAAGCACTTGTTATGACAAATTAGATCACCTAAAATTAAGATTAAATGTAAGCACTTTGTGCTAGCACTAGGAGTGAGAATAAGGACGTGCAGTTTGTTGTTCTCAGGCAGAGGAGAATTGTTTGGCCACTCCCAAATTTCTTGTCACAGACTTAAACTACAGCAGGCCCAGTCACCTACTTTTACATTGCCAAGTATTTCTTTCTTCCAGTGTTGAGGTGAATTAACTCTTTCCTGTTGAACAGTCTCCATTTGGATGCTGTGAGGTAATTTTTTAACAGGTGCAGCTTGACTGGGGTTTGTGTCCAGCACCCTGTGGGTGCTGAGGTGATGGAGAGTTGGGTGCTGAGATAGGATGCAAGGAAAATAGAAACTGAAAGGAAAGGCATGGGCAAAAATGGGATTAGTGCATTACAGCTCTGTGGGCCTCTCATGGGAGTGGAGGAGGATTTTTTCCTTCAAACAGCAATGCCATTGATTTTAGCAAAACTTTACAGGAAGAAAACTTCTGCTTGAGTTTTCCTTGGCTTTCCATGTATTTGCAAGCACAAGCAGGTCTCGCTTTGCCTGCATTGACCTCTCTGCTCACACATCAATTAGAACAGTCCATCATTCCATGCATTTCCAGGGCTTGGAAAGGGCAGCCTCATTTTCAGCAGGGCTAAACACACATTCCTCTAACTGCTGTGATAAAAACTGGTTTTCATTTTCATTCCATTTCTCTGTTTTCTTCCTCTCTGACCTCCTGGAAGTGAGATAACTGCAGCTGGTTAATAGATGTGCATTTGTTTCCCTTCTGGTCAGATATCTGGTTTCTGGGAAAGGTGCTGGGAAGAGAAGCGTGTTGAGCTCTCAAATATTTACACTAAGATTGCAGTGACCTACATTTTGTAGTAATTCCCCTGAAGACTCTAATCTTTCTGTGCGAGGTTTAGTGACTTACAAATCCCTGTGATGATTATTACCCCAATTAACTGCTTACCTTCTCAGCAATTAGGTGTTAAAGCATTATTATTGGGTTATTTTGGGTAATAACATCATCCTGTTGGTCAGGTGCTGTTATTTTCTCAGGGTAGGAATATTTTGCTGACAGCAAATAACAGTTACTGAGTTATGCATCAGTTAGGAGCTGTGTAAAATTGGCTTTTGAAGTAAAACCATGATGACTTTTACTGGTTACTCCTGCCAGAGAGCCCAGCTGTGACTTGTGCAGAGTGTTTCCAGAGTTAGGGCGACACTGGCTGGACCACTACCACAAGCATTCCTGATCAGCAGTTAAATTTCAAGAGTTTTTATGGTCATTTTTGGAAATTTTAAGCTGTTCTGCATGTCATTATTGCTGTTTTGTACAATTTCCTCAAATGCAAAGAGAGCTAGAGAAAACATCACTGTATTAATGATCTGTTGTGCACTATATAAAAATACCTATAAGTACATATTAAGGGCTCTAAATATCTTTTTCTTTAAAAATTGTCATCCTTCCAGCAGTTACTTTGACGTGTTTTTATATGAACTTGAAAAACGTTTCTGTTTCTTCTTGGCACAATGAATATTTTCCAGCAATCTCTTTATGAGATCCAGCAAATTAAGCTGCAGGAGGCTTTTGAAATGTGACAGAAGCAGTTCAACAGATCGATCTGAGGGGTGGCCTTTCTTTGGAGGACAGCTTTGATGATCTAATGGCTCTTTTTTATCTCTCAGTTATTCCTACTTTGTGCTTAAGGAGGGAGTAAAGAACCTTTTTCTTTTTGTATTTATGCATTTACAGAGGTGTCTGAGCTTGTATCCCTGGTGGATTTTTTTCCTATGTAGTTGTTTTACTTTGGGAGATGCTTTTAGAGCACAGGCTATGCAGTTTTGAGAGATCTTGGAATGGTTTTTCTTCTGGTAGGAAAATTCACCAAGTTTGAGCTTGTACCTCCTAATTCTGCTGGAATTGATCATTGTTTTGGGTGTTCATATTAAAGGTAGCAAAACCAGAGAAAGGATAGCCTGCTCCATAAATCCTAGAAGAGTCAATTGACTCCTAGGTGTAAAAACAAAAAAGCAAATTAGTGAGAGCCTCCTGTAAATGAAGATGCAGTGAGGTGTTCTGTAAGTACTGTTTAGGTTATTCTTGTTCTAATTAAATTTTCTTGCCTAGTCTTTTAATGTTGTTAGTGTTTCTTCATGTTCTTTACAGATGTGATATCCAGAGCATCTGGTCCTGCATGCATTGTGTGTAATTTTTTGTACAGCTTCTTCAGTCAGGTGTGATACAAGAACTCACAGGGGATTACAACAAAATTAGCATTGGGTTTGGATTCTTTCTGTGATGCTGGGCAGTGTGAGAAGAGCTGTGAGGAAGTGAATGTTTTATGGAGTAGCATCTGGCAAAATTTCCTTTACCAGTGTTGAGACAAGAATATGTGATGTTGAAATTAATGAGGACTGAACCTTGATCCAGACATTATCTACTCCTTTCACATTCCTGTGCTTCAGTCACTAGAGTGTGACTCTGCAATTTTCTTTAAAAAATACAAAGCAACTAAAACAAAACCACACCACCCTCTTTTGCAATAAAATACAGGAAAATAATTATTTTCTCTTTTATGTAAAAAAATAATTGGAATACTCTTGATTACTACTCTTAATTATTGCAAATAAAGCCTAAAGACTTAGCTACAGCATTAGTAAACTTGAAGGAACAGAATACTTTGTTTTATGCACAAAGTTAACAAGTAAACTGAAAAAATACATTATCCCCTTTTCAGCAGCAAGGAAATGCTACACCAGGAAGACAGGATTAGAATATCCATTTCCATCAGTGGATGGAAAAAGGCATTGATCAACCTGACTTTCCTCCCCACTCATGGTCCAGCCCTTGGCAGTGCCCAGAGCAGCTGTGGCTGCCCCTGGATCCCTGGCAGTGCCCAAGGCCAGGCTGGACAGGGCTTGGAGCAGCCTGGGACAGTGGAAGGTGTCCCTGCCATGCAGGGGTGGCATGGATGGGATTTAAGGTCTTTTCCATCCCAAACCATTCTGGGTTCTATGGACTATCCTTTGTAATCTCTTCAGTTTTAATGTGCTGTAGCTTGGGTTGTTTGCATTGAGAGTTGTTTGTGAGACATCTCCTGCATCTCAGTGTCACATTCCTGTTCTTTGCTCTCCTCATTTCACATGCTGCTCTCCCTTATTTAATCTGGGCTGCTGACATGAGCAAAATTGACAGCTGCAAAAAAAGCCTCATTTAACTGACTAATCGCATGCTGGACACCAGTGGGGCAGCAGTGTCACCTGCACAGTCCCACTTTTTATGTGGCATTCTTTGTGACAGATGCCGTGTATTGACAGGCCAGACCTAAGAAAGTGAGCTGTCTTCTTGCTTCTGGTTTCTTGATTTATTTTTATGGAAGCAGAATTCTCCTTAACAATCTTTCTGCCTTCAAATCTGATTCCTCCTGCTGATGTGCATTTCTTGTGGATGTTGTGGTGAAAAGCAGTACATTTTCTAAGATAAGACTTTAAAATATTGGTAACAAAGTGCTGTCTTTGTTTTCTCTCTGTAAAGGTAATATGACTCTCCTGGTACTTCTTTTGGATCTTAAATGTGTATTTTATGATTGCTGAATTCAGAGCTCCTTGTCTGTGTTGTAATTTAGAGGTGCACAGAACTCTAGCCCTAGCACCACACCCAGAAAACCCATGAGCTAAACACCTATTTAATGGTTTGTTTCTTTGTATTTAAAAAACCACACAGAGAGAACCTGCTATCCCAGCAGATGTTTCCATCTCCAAAAGTGCTCTGTACTCCCGCATCGGCACCTCAGATGCAGAAAGCACCACGGCTCTGCTCTACCCCCAGCAGGACCTGGACTCTACACTGCGGCTGGCCAGAGCAGAGGTAATGTTTCCACAACTTGGGGAAGGAAGAACCTGCCCCTTGTTGTTCCCTTCTTGCCTGTTGTCTCCCAAATGCTTTATTTTGTGATCACTTTTTCTGTTCTTGGAGCCATCCTCAGCCACACTGAGGAAAAAGGTGCTACACTGCAAGTTTTACTTGTTTTACAGATGGGAAAAGCAGATATGATACAAAAATAATTCTTTATGGTTTTAAACCTCAGGTGTACACTGTGCATCTTGACATTGCTATATAATTGTATAAAAATGGTAAGCTGCTTGAAATAGGAGTACAATTATGTATTTTACAAAGCTCTTGTATCATATTAGTGTGGATAAGCAATAGCTATGAAAAAATGAGTATAATCCAGTGGGGGTTTTCCCTTTGTTTTTTGTTTCAGATTGTGGCCAAGGAAAGAGAAGTATCTGAGTGGAAAGAGAAATATGAAGAAAGCAGAAGGGAAGTGATGGAAATGAGGTGGGTTATTAACTTGATCACTGTGTCAGAGATCCTCATCTCAGCCTGACAGCAGAGTACCATGCTCATACAATTGTTTGGCTTTGCTGAATTTGCTTCATTATTTTTAACTTAAGGCTTTGCACTGATCCTGAACTGATACTTTGTTTTTTATCTGTATGTTGGGCACCACTGTTCAGGGTAATCATTGAAAACTTCTGTGTTGCTGATCTCATTCACACCCTCAGAATACTGAGATAAGGGAGGTTTTACTCCAGGTTAATGTCAGGGAAGGATTTCCTCTGGTTTGTGTGTGAATTCTCACTAGGATTGCATGGTGAGGTTCCTGTTGCAGACTGGATGAGTTGCCTGCAGAGCTGGCAGGGGGGTGCACATTAAATGCACATTAAATTCACTTTTCCAAGTTCTGCTTGGAAAAAGGAAGGAATGTAGGGAAGAACGTGCAGGTGTGCAGTAGTACAGGCTGCCTCCAGGACATCATTGTAAGGTTGTTCAACAATAGAAATCAAACCAGTGTCAGTAGGAAAGCATTTCTTGTAAAGGAACCATTCTGGACTATCAATGTTGGCTTTCAGGAGATTCTACACCCTTTTCTTTGAACTAAGATGATTTTTTAATTGCTGCACACACTAAGGTTGATTTTAGTTAAGCAACAGTTCTCTTGGCTTTTGCTCTCTTGTTCCCTTTGAGAGCTGACAGAAGGACCTGGAGCTTTTCAGTTTGTTCTGGTTGTATCTGTTCCATTTCTGTGCCAGCCTGCCTATGTTACATTAAATATCTGTACACTGGAACATGGTTTGACCTTCCTTTCCAGCCCAGGTCCATTTGCAGGATGACAGATAAATCCCTGTAGTGGATGATGTGAACAGTGCTGCTCAAAGAAGCACTGATGCCTTCCATTCAGTCAGTTGAAAGGTTCAGCTTTTTTTTTTTTTCAGTTGGTAGGGCCATAAGGAGGACAAAGCAATGAGCTTGGCTTGCTCATTTATCTGAATCTGAGAAAGCCATCAATTGCAAAAGAGAGTTTATAAAATACTTCATGGAGTCTTTAAAGCTAATTATTTTCTACTTTGAAAAATTGGTCTCCCTCTTAGCCTCATAAAGAAAAGGAAGCTGTCGTATTATTTTAGCATCCCTCCTTTAAGTAATAATTTACACAATCACTTCTGAGACTGAATTTTCTTTAAAATCCCTTCTGTTCTAGCCCCAGCCTCTTCCCAAAACGAGGAGTTTCAGTGATTTAAAGCTAAACTCTGTATCTAGTGATGACCTACATAAGCAATTGTTTGTATCCAGGAAAACGGTGCTTAGGGAGGGAGAGTAGAAGGGAGCTGCAGTGCAGAGCTCCACAAATGCTTGCATGGATGCCAGGAATTGCACATGGCAGATTGGAATAGCAGCAGCACGGGGCTTTGAGCCAAAGCATCTTAAGAGATGCATCTGCAAAAGGCAAGGGCAGCCTCTTTATTTCTTTTTTGCCACCTCCCAGTGCCCAGCTGAGTTCTCTCACCTCCCTTGTGCTCGGCTGGGATGGGGAACAAAGCCCTGGCATAGCCCTGAAATGCTTAATGAGGAGCAGCAGAACGGAGTGGCTGTGAGCAGTCAAACCCAGGGAGCCAAACAAGGAGGGAACAAAATGAGGGATTGTGAGGAATGTCTCAGTGTGCAGCTCACACTCCAGTGTGCTCCAAAAGAACAGACCAAACGGGGTGCACGTGTCTGGTGGCTGCCAGTGGGCACTGCCAGCCTTTTCCCTCATGGAAGGAGAGCCAGGGGTGACACAGAGCAGCTGGCACACTGTGGTTCTGCACCTTCATCTTCCACACAGTAATTTCCTTGTGTGTGTCTCCATCCTCCATTAAAAAAAAACAAAAACAAACCTGATTTGAAAAAAACTCCAGAATTCCCAAGCCAGATTTCCCACAGGCACATGCCTGGAACGCGTGGATGAAAGGAAAAAATCTGGCTAATACTGTCACAAAGTGATAAATATGCATATGTGCACCAAGGAAGATTTCTCTTGGAAGTTTAAATGTTCTAGCAGTCCATGTGTGGTAAATTAGAGATGCAGTAATGAGATATGACATAATGATAAGCAGGGAGTGAGGGGATTATTTAGAGTTGGAAGCACAAAAGCATCACTTCCCAGAGAAGGAGAAGCAATGCTCCTGTACCCATGTCCTGCATCGTGTAGCTGGAACATCCTGAATTCATCTAAATTACCAGGAAAAGATGAGTTGGAGGAAATTCCACTCCAGAGAACAGAAGCCAGAATGAGAGGTTTAATAATGCAGTAGCTATCAAAGAGCTGAACCACAGTGGGCTGTACCATAACCCAAGAGTCTAACCAGAGGCAGGCAAGAAATACTTAATTATGGTTATTTGGAGGTCTGATTGATATGACTCTGTAAGGGGAGTCAAGCAGATGACCCCTGAGACCCTGGATTCTGGTGTTTGTGTGCCTTACAAATGTGCAGTCAGTGAATAGACTGAGTGTCTCAAATAGCAACATTTCAGCCTATGTAATGTGTCAGCCTGGGGTTCAGATGTGCCCTCCCAAAGAGGGATGATGTGGCAGCATCCTTTGGTTCCCCAGCTGTAATGACCATTATTTAGGCTGCTTGACTGAAAGAGGCCTTTGACATGAATCTGGAGCAAATCCTTCCCTGGGAAGTGCTGCAGTGTTGTAATGTTGTGTTCCTTACCCTGAGTACCCTGAGTCCTTGGCTTCCTCTTCTTGGATGATCAAACTTCCCAAAGGTGCCTTGTGTCACAAGGACATGACAAAGCTTTAAAATCCTCATTGCTTACAGCAGGCTCTTGAGGTAATCTGCTTTGGACATGAAACCAAACCCTTCCTTTTAGGGCAAAATCCTTGCTGTTATCTTTGCTCTCCAAAGTGTCATTAATGGTTGAAAGGAAAAATCCCAGTGGTGGGGTTAGAGCCCCTGCTCTCTGAGTGCTCTGCAGGACCAGGGCAGGGGAAATGCTGCTGATTTTAGGGCCAGGTGCCTTCTCAGGGCTCTGGGCTCTGTGATTCAGATTTGAGGCAGTTCTGGAGTTACTTTAGGAGTTTTCTGAGAGCTCTGTAAGTTTCCCCTTTCCTGACTTTTATTCCCACATCCTTTCTGTAACCTCACCAACTGCAGCAGAGCTCTGAAAATGGAGCAAGTGAAAGTGAGTTTCAAAAGAGGTGTATTCCAACTCCAGTGAGCTGTTTGGAATATCCACTTCAGATGAAGTGTGGGGTAATTTTGTTTTTTGTAGACGGTCCTGCGTGGCTCATGAATCAAGGCACAGATCAAGCTAGTCTCATTTCATTAGCTTTATTTGGCTCTGGGAAGGGATGGATCATCTTTCTAAATCACATTTAATCTGCTTATTTTGGCTAACCTCTTTTCAAGAAGGAAATTCAAAGCCTACCGTGAGTATATGAAATAAAACAGTCTTAAAAGTAGAATATTGCCACCTCTGCTTCATTTGGGAAATGGAACATGATGGATTTTGTGCTACATAGTTGAATATTTTGATCTTGTTCTTTTAAGTGGTAGTGAATCATTTAATCATGAGAATATTCATTTAGAAGATGAGATACATTCTGGATGATAGCCAACATTACTGTTAGGTTTACTTGCTACCAATTATAAGTTTACTTGAAGTTTATATTAAAAACAAACCAACAAAAATTTGGACAAGAGGGGAGAAAGTAATGGAAAAATCAGCCTTTTGTAATTCTTGAGTTAGACCAGTGTGATTGTGTTTATAATCAGGATGGGTGATGTTGCAAAAACCAGAATCTGTTTCAAAGCAATCTCTTCTTCCTCCCCTCACCTTTATTGATTCCATGGAGAGTTAAAAATCAGGTGCAGTGTTAAAATTGTCAGTTTTATTTGTTATTTGGGCAATAAAGAACATATAAAAGTGTGAGGGGGTTCTGTACCTCTTAAAAGCACCACAGTTCAGTTTCTGCTAGTGTTATTTGCTACGTAAGCATGAGTAATGATGTTGTTTGCCAAATGTTTTTATTTTTTTTTTTGTTTTCCCCTCTTACAGAAAAATAGTTTCGGAATATGAGAAGACGATTGCTCAGATGATAGGTAGGTGTTCCTGCTGTGAAAGATGCTCCCTGGCTGAAGTCTGTGGGCTTCATTTTGATGCTGGCTGCATCTGCTGATGCTGCAGGGAATTGTGAATGCATCTGAGGACACCAGAAAAGGAAAAGTCAGGGCCTCCTGTCACAGCCAGCAGCCCCAGGGCAGTTCAGGTAACACAGAAAGCTCAGGGCTTTCCCTTCTGCAGCAGAGCAAACCAGCCCATAGGAAACAGGTTCAAATTCATGGGTTTCTCCAGGACTTTCAGTGACCTAAAAACCCCTTAGGCATCAGCTCACAGCTGTTTAAAAGCAGATACCAAAGTTAGCTCTTCACAACAACAGGGATTATCTGTGCTAAGTGCATCGATCAAACCAAAACCAGATTAACTCCAGTCCCAGCTGGGACCTTACAAGTGCCCAATGCACCCCCCCAGTTACTTACTGACACAGGAGTCTCCTTTCAAGTCTAAATTGTGACAAGTTTTGCCTCTCAGGAATTAGAAAACACCTTTGCTAACAGCATGTCCCACAGATAAAAACCTCTACCCTCAGCAGCACTTCAAACCCAAAGGTTGCAGGGCTCATGTGATTCCTCGGCATGTGAGGTCTGGCCCCTGGGATGTGATTTTAAAGCCTCCTGTAAGATTTCTAAAGCTCTTTTTGTTAGTCTGGCTATGGAAAGCACCAGTGGCTTGTGCTGCCTTGTACTGCTTCAGCTCCAGCTGTTTCCCAGAAAGGCAAATGGCTCAGTGGAATTTTGGGATCTCCCAAGGCCAGAGTTGCTCAGAAGAGCACCAGTGTCTGGTGCTTTTGCTGCCTTCCTGGATTCCTTGGCCACTGGGAGACATCCCAGCCTTCTTTCAAGTGAAGGATAGAATGGACTTAAAAACAAATTTTATGAGAATGACAACTATAATAAATAAATCAATGAAATATATATAATAATGAATAATAAACACTAACAATATGCCAGGCTTCACTCTCTCTGGTGTTATGCCTCCATTGCCTTTTGTATGTACAACTGAGCCAACGTGCTGCCTTCTGACGTGGTGTGTGTCATTGTCATCGTGCAAGTGTTCAAGGAGGAGTGACCAGAGTATGCCAAGAACTTATTTCATTTTGGTTTACATACCCTGCTGTGGCTTCCACCCTGAACCTGGCCAGTCCTACAGGCACACAAAGGAGCTGTCCTTTTTTCCCCAAGCTATGCATACAGATAAATACAATTTCTATTTCTGAGAAACAGATTTAAAAAAAAAAAACCAGATTTTGAGACTGCAGTGCAACAGTAAGATACAGAATAGGAATCCTGAGGCAGAGTCACAGCCTTGGTGTACATGGTACATTCCACCATTGCCACTTCCTCTTGTTGCAAAGAAATTAAGGTTCAATAAGTATTTGGTAATTGACTACAAGTAAATAGATCTTCAGATTCAGAGTATCAGAGCCTCTCAGATGCTCTGTAGTGAGTTTTTAAGGGCTATGGCTATAAGTAATTTGATTTGCTGTCTGTTTGCAAAGGAACTGAACCAACAACAGCAACACAGAGAACATCCTCTCTGTGTTAATTAGAGCAGTATGCAAATCTACAGCATGGTAATACGTTAAATGTGAGGCTTCTCCCTGCATTTAATGTAAATTTTTTATCTAATTGTCCCACGTTGTCATGCCATTTCTTGTAAATTGCTGTCCCTTCCGATAAAGGAGTTCACTCATCCGAATGCCACATGTGGAGGAAAATGTGTGTTTGTTACTTGCATGTACTTCAGTGACCTGTTATCCCAGTGATGCCTCAGTGCTAAAGCAGGATATGCATCTTAACAAAAGAAATGCCTGTGCTGTTTCTGTTCATCATTTAACCCTTCTGAGCTATTTATACAGCCCTGTTAGAAGGGCACTGCACATAAACCAATTTCACCAATCCCTTTGATGAATATTCAGTGAGGTTGATAGGTCCTGCTGAGCTTTTTGTAGGCTGGTGTGTGCATAATGTAGACTGAAAATATCCCATATTAACAATATATGGCTGCCTATGATTGCTTCTAAAGGCACTGAAAAATGTGCATTGCAAACTGCAATTGCTTTTGATTCCAAGAGCTGTGGAAGGTTCAGTATTTGCTGTCATACATATATGGAACCCAAAATTACCCAGCTTAGTTGCTGTGGTTACTTCATGCCACACTGTGCAGGCTGCCAGTGTGGAGATCCCTGTTTAGTGTCACTTGGTGTATTTTTTTACTCGTGCTTTTATCTTTTTTCCCTTTTTTGTGCTACACTTGCCTCAACCCCTAACACATTTTAGTTTACTCTGAGGAGTGGGGGAGAGGAAAGACCAGGCTGTGCTGCTGCTTTGTGCTTGGTGCCCATGTTTGCTCTGACAGCCAGGGAGCAGAGCCTGGGTGAGCCCAGTGTTCCCTGCACCCTCCACACACCTGCTCACAGCCAAAATCCCCAGCCCAATTCCTTTTCACTGACAGGTTGCTAATATTGCTTTGTTGGTTGTTTTTTTTTTCCTGTTAAAAATATATCCTTACTTTTACATTTGAATACATGATGAATTTACATTATGAGATTTTTTTATTACTTTACCTTTGAATACATGATGAGATTCTCCTTGTGAAAAACAAACAGTTGTTATGCTTTGTGCATTACAGGTTGTTGCATTACTTATTTGCTGCTTTCCTAACAATTCCCGATTTTTCTATTTTGCTTCCGTTTTCGTTGCTTCTTGCTATTTGCTTGCAAAAACAAAACAGGCAAGCCTGGTAAGTAAAGCTTTTCACCAACTTTCACACCAGCATTTTTGCATCTTTAGTTTCTTTTGCTTTTGTTCTCTGTTTGCTGCATTCCCATTAAGTCGTGTGAGTAGTACTGAGCTGAGCCTGAAAGCGGATCTGCCGTGGTGCTGCTCTGGTTCTGTCAATTTGGATAGTGTTAGTCCTGAGCATACTGCTGTGATTGTTGGTGAGCCCTGGGCAGGATGTGTTGCAGATGTGGAAGTCATTTAATTCAATATTTTGATCACATAACCTCGTAAACATTTAGAATTAAAGATGTGTAGCCGCTTGTCTAAGATTTGACTGGCAGACTATTACCAGCACATTTTATTGAAACTAAATCATAGTCTTAGAAAATAGAAGGTCCTTTCCAACCCAAACCATTCTGGGATTTTATGAAAATATCACATAAAACTCTAGTCCCCTCAAGCCAAGTTTCTGCCTTTTGTTGTATTTAACCACTTTGGTTTGGGAGCATCACTTGGACAGGCCTTGGAGCAGCCTGGTCTAGTGGGAGGTGTCCCTGCCCATGGCAGGGGGGTGGAATTTCATGAGCCTTAAGGTGCCTTCCAACCCAAACCATTCTGTGATTCTGTAACAGTTTCCCAAGAGTTTAAATGGTGCTGGGGGTTGAGTGTTGGAGGAGCTGATCCAGCTGAGGAGAGAGGAGGGCCCTTGAAATGCTGGGAGGAAGAGGAGGAGCTCAGTAGTTGTGAGGGAGTGTGACATGAATTATTAACTTCCTGATCACCCTGGAAACGAGTAAGGAAGTGGCTAAAGTACCTCAGACAAAAGTCTTACAAAAAGTAGGGATGTGATATTAGATACATTAAAATGTTTTGGATGAGGATGCAAATGGATCTCTTGCCCTGCCTGGAGCTGCAGTGACAGAAGTGTTGCCAGAGAACAGGATCCTGCCAGGAAAGGGTTTGGAATTATCTAGGCAGGGTGTAATCTCCAGCACCATTAAACAAATCTAGTGCTGGAACACAAGGAGACAATCCCTGAGCTTTAGAAAAACAAACAAAAGAGAACTTTTTTTGTTTGTTTTAATTGAGAACACATTAATTTTGACATGTAGAAGAATACAGGGTGTCTCTAAGAAAGCAAAACAGAAAAAAAATGTTTATTTTTAATAAAGTGTTAAATATATCCAAGTGATGTTGTATTACACAACTGGGCTTCTCTGCCATGTCAAAGGTGTTTGTTCACCAGTAAAATAAAGGTGTTACAAGCAGGTGCTGAGAACCTGCATCTTGTGTGTCACACAGTGCAAAATAAGCTCAGGTCAGGCTCTGCCCCAGCCAGGTGTTGTCAGAGGTGAGCAGAGGAGCCCAGGAGCTGATGCACAGCATGGCATCATCTCTGCTCTGGCCTTGGTCACGCCAACAAAAATGTGTGTTTTTTGGGTGGAATATGCAAAAGGAAGATATTAATCTCAGTTTGGGAATTGACAGTATCAGCTTTGGCATTTTGGAGCTGACCAACACTATAAATAATTCAGATGAAATCTTCTATCCAAGTAAAAAAACCCAAACTTGTTTAGTTGTTTATGTTTCCAGATATAAAGGCCCAGATGAAAAGTTGTACATTGTGAAATGCCCCATGGTTTTTCCACAGGAGAACTTTTTACCTTATTTTAGTTTCTATCATAAACCAAGGAAAATAGTAATATAAAACTGCTGTGTTTTGTGGGTGGATTTTCCTTTCAGTATCATTCAAAGTAGCCCTTAAAACATGGGCACAAGAATCATAGTTTAGGATGTGAAGGAAACAATGCAGAATTTTGGAAGACAATACCAGACCTTTTCTTCCAATGCTATGTGGATATTCCAACTTATTATGAGATCAATTCCCTTGAAAATTCCTCCTCCATATGGATTTGTATTCCTGTTACGTTCTTCCCACCACCCCTGGCTCAAATTTAACTGTACACAGGAGGAGCTTAGCAGATGTTTTTTGCAGTTTTTTTACACTTAGGAAGTCTGTCTACTGTTAGATTTCCTTTCTGCCACTTGCTCCAGCAATGCTGAGAGCTGGTAAAACACTGCTTTTCCAAGGGAAGAATTGAATTCCGCTGAACAAAGTGCCTTGTTTGTGCAGGATTAGAAGGTGCCAGGAGATGACAGGCATTTATCAGCAATGGCAAATAACTTGTGGCCAGTGCTAGGAATGTGCATAAATGTCCTTTCCTTCAGCTAGTGCATCTTCGGGGGAAATCCAACACCTGCCTTTTCATGGGAACAGCCGAGTTCAGAGTGAAGAAATCAGCAGTACAGAGATACATTCACATTTTCCCCCAACATCAAAATATTTAAATATCACTGTATTTAGCAACTGTTTTACAAAACAGGGTTGTGTCTTTATATAAATCTGACTTTTCTGGATCCTGTGAACTTACTAATATACAAGTATACTAATATACAAGTAGGGCAGATTATAGTAGAAACTGTAGATGATATTGAGCTCAGTGGACTTATTCCTGTTACCCTTCTGAAAACCTCTCTCTACTCCTCTCTTCTTCCAGAGGATGAACAGAGAGAGAAATCTGTCTCCCACCACACTGTTCAGCAGCTCATAGTGGAGAAGGAGCAAGCTCTGGCCGATCTGAACTCAGTGGAGAAATCCCTGGCGGATCTTTTCAGGAGATATGAGAAGATGAAAGAAGTCCTGGAGGGGTTTCGGAAGGTGAGTCACCTTAACATCACCTTTAAAGAGCAGGGCTGAGCAGATTCTGTGGACCAGAATGTGCTGTGCTGCTGAACAGGAGGTAGGACTTGTGTTTCCAGCTAATTCTGACGTTCTGCATGACAAACCATTGTCCTCAGGTGAAGGATTGCAGCCAGCTATCAAATGTAAACATAAAAATTGTAAATCTCTTTGCATTGTGCAATATTCTCCTTCAAGGCGTGTCAGTGTTGGACTGCAGCCCTTCAAACAGCTGTGTGTGACTCCCACAAACAGGTGCCTGTCCTACATTTTAACCTCTTGGATTAAATTTGATGTCATCTTCTCTTTTAAGAATGAAGAAGTGTTGAAGAAGTGTGCACAGGAATATTTGTCACGAGTGAAGAAGGAGGAGCAGAGGTATCAGGCACTCAAAATTCATGCTGAGGAAAAACTGGACAGGTAATTGAGTCATGGATTCACAGAATTATTTGGGTTGGAAGGGATCTTAAAACCATCTTGTTCCACGCCCTGCCTTGGGCAGGGGCACCTTCCACTGGACCAGGCTGCTCCAAACCCTGTCCAGCCTGGCCTTGGACACTTCCAGGGCTGGTGCATGGATTGTACACATTTTTTCAGGAGTTCATCCTGCAGAAGGCTTCCTGTGGCTGGACCTCACATCCCAAACTCATCCTGCAATATGCAAAGCACAGGCTGTGATGGAGAGTGGAAAGAAATGCAATAATGAGAAATTCTACAACATGCAGCTATTTCTTCCAGCTCCTGACCATACAGAACACCTTAAATTTCTATATTTAGCTAACGTCTTTATGTTTGTTTAATGTATTTTCATGGGACAATCAAGAAAGAAGCCATTAGCCAGTTTCTTTTTTGTGATCTCCATGTAATGAGCAGTTAAGCCTTTCTAGGGACCATGTTCAAGACTCATAACACAGTCCACTGAACTGGAGATCAGATTTGGCAACTGCCATAAAACACTTCTACCTGGGTCTTATTTGTGACTTCAGCAGAGGTATCTGAGAGAAGCACAAAGGGAGCAACACAGACAGTAAGAAAAGACTCTACTGAGCAAGAGAGGGAGTTGTGAAAAGTGTTCAGGGACAAGTCTCAGAATATACCCAAGATGTGCAGAAGGCAGCCCTGCCCTCTTCCCCCCATTTGTTAAAGTGCTGTCCACCCTGGGGCACCCTCTGCCCTTTCCTGTAGAGAACCTGATGTGACCAAACCCTGTGTTTTTTGCAGAGCCAATGCTGAAATTGCACAAGTGAGAGGCAAAGCCCAGCAGGAGCAGGCAGCGTACCAGGCCAGCCTTCGGAAGGAGCAGCTCAAAGTGGATGCCTTGGAGAGAACACTGGAACAAAAGGTAAATAAATCAGGAGACGAGCTCTGCCTGAGGACTGTCTTGCAGCTCACGGGCCTTGGGGACAGCAGCACTCCCCAAATTTTAAGGCAAAACCCCCTGTGTGCATCAGCTGGACCCAGGTTTGATCTGAGCCCAAGTGTTTGGGGCTGGCTCAGCCTTGGGCAGGGCTCAGGGTGCACCTCTGCAGCCCAGGCCTTGGTTTGCTTCAGTTCTCAGGTTTTTCTCTCAGGTCCTGTTTCCCTTTTTAGTGCTAGCTGTAATTCCAGTGCTAATTCCAAAGTGTCTGTAGGAAATGCCTATTTATATCCCTGTGTTCTCTAGCTCAGCCAAGGGAGCTTGCTTTGGCACAGAACAGCTCGTCCTTGCTTGCAGCTCTGCAAGGCAGGGTGAAAATAATGAAAAAAAAGTGAAAAGTGCAGCCTAGAAACAAATTCCCACTCTATTATTGTGGAGTGCTGGGAATGACTGCTGTGAAGCTGTGTGCTTTGGTGCTAAATTTGATTTATTTAAACTGGAGGAGCTGTATTTGGAAGAAAGGAAGCATTTGTTTGAATGCATGTAGCTGTACTATGAATGTGAACTCTTAGTTGTACTATATATGCACATCTATCTATATGTATAGATCTCCTGTTCTCAGCATTGGAGAAAAGTTAATTTTCCCACACCTCTCCCACATAACATTAAAATTTAAAAAACCCTCTTCTTAATGCAACAATACTCTTCATAATACTTCTTCTTTTATTTTCCAGAATAAAGAAATAGAAGAATTAACAAAGATTTGTGATGAACTGATTGCCAAAATGGGGAAAAGCTAACTTTTAACCAAATTTCTGGACTTCAATATTGAGTGCAATATGACCATTGGCACACTGATGTCCATACATTTATGTGGACAGGTTATATTTTCACTTTTTCGTATGCACTACTGTATTTTCTTTCTAAATAAAGTTGATTTAATTGTATGCAGTACTAAGATGACTATCAGAATTTCTTGCTATTGTTTGCATTTTCATAGTATAATTCATAGCAAGTTGATCTCAAAGTTCCTGTATCAGGGAGATTGTCAAGTTCTCTAAGAAAATACAAATTGCTGATCCTAGCCTTCCCTTTGTACATGAGTTCCCATGTTGGATGTCTTTTGGATTTAATATAAACATGTATTACTTGCATGGGGACTCTTGCCTTAAGGAATGTAAACTTTATCTGCATTTACTGATTTGTAAAATAAAATCTAAAAAAAAAAAAAAAGGAAAATGCATGTCACAAATGAAATTCTCTATTGTAAATAAATTTTTTCGTTGAAAGTTGAAGATAAGTATGGCTCTCTTTTGTGTCCTTCAGTGGCTTATTTCAGCACCAGATGCTCTTGGGAATTAATTCCTCCACAGAAAGCACTTCATGGGTCGCTGCTTGGAACACTTTGTGGGTCACAAGAGTCTGCTGCTTATGTGCACATATCTAGGTCTATATCTTAATGTCTCTCTAAATATATATATATGTGTGTGTCTATGTGTTGGATTTGGACCACTCAAGTCTCAAGCATAGGCTTAATCCTCCAAAATATTTAATGCTCTGACCCTGATCCAGCAAATCCCATGGGCAAATGTAATGAGGCTGTTGGAGGAGTCGGAGGCTGAGGCATGTGGTGACAGGATGGTTTTTAAGCATGTCTGGCACTGAAAGGTGAATAATTTCCTGCTCCTGGAAGAATTTGCCTGCAGGGCTGGTGGAGATGAGGTTGGTGTGATCAGAGGTGCAGCCTGAATAAGCTGCATAAGTAGCACTCTTGAACACCTCTTTATCCTGTAAGTTATCCTCTGCACAGGATTAGGGATGGAGGAGAAGCATTAAGGCTCTAATAGCAAACAAACTGCTTTCTTTGCCTAATGGTGCATCTCTTGGATCTCCATGATGTGGACAGTCTTCAGCCTGGTTCTTATCAGCTCCCTTTTTGTCCTCAAAAGTAAGTCAGCTGCTTTTTCTTTCCTTTTTTTACTTCATTTGCATTTCCTACCTCAGGCATGGTTGAGCCTCTTTGCTGTTCTGGGCTCCTCTGCTGGCTTGGGTTGGTTTCAGGTCATTTTGTGTGTGTGGTTAGCAGCACAGAACTGCACCTCTGCAAAGATAAATGTGTGTGCTAACAGATTCAAATGTCCCCACTGATAGCAAGGGTGGGATTTTGCTCTGCAAGCTTCAAGTGTGGTGTCTGAAATATCTTTCAAATTCGTGCTTGCCTTCCTTTGAAAATACCGTGTAGTTTGTGGCAAGGAAAAGAAAGAGGATTGAGGTATGGTTGTGGTGTTTAAACAAGAGCAAAACTCAAGATACACTGTTGTGCTTTCCAGCTGAATTGATACTTCAGGAGAAGAGGAAAATTGGATCATTGTAAGATTTTATGTGTATACAATGTGCTTTTTCATGCTACTGTAGACCAAAGATCATGATTGGGAGGGGGAAGATCATGATTGGGGGCTCTACTCTGAAAACATTACAAGAAGATATGGATGCAGTTACAGAACATCAAATGTTTCTTGTATTATTTTAATTGCAGATTGTAACAACTAAATAATCTGTAGTTGATTTTTATTATTATTTATTAGTATCTGACCATTTTTAAAAAGGAAACATTGATAAGATTTACAGACGCTAATTTTCCAAAGCTTTTTTTTTTCATTCTTTTTCTGTGTGCTTGAAACCATACTAGAAGGATTGATATTTTAAATGCTTCTTGTAAATTCTAAGTGGTCTCTTCTCCCTCCACCCAGGTGAAGCACTGCAGTGTTACACCTGTGTAGGCTCTAGTGATGACGACTGCAACAGACAAGGAAGTCAGCAGTGCCCAGGCCATGCAGATGCCTGTGCAGTCATTAGAGGACAAGCAAGTAAGTGCCACAAATGTGTCAGACTTACTGCATTTGTCACAAAAGAAAGAAATAATCAATGTTGGAAAGAGAAGAGTGCACAGTAAGTTAAGGAGAAAACCAAAAGTAAATGTCTCCTCTCAAAATAAACCCCATTAGTAAATCTCAATCCTAGTTTTGTTGGCACAAAATCCCACTGAGAATGATTTGTGGGTGTGCCACGATGAGCTGCACCCACTCTGTGGGAAAGCTGGAAAGAAGCATTTTAAGCATTGCCTACTTTTTGCTTCAGTGACTTAGCTGGAAATTAGGATGGAAGAGAAGCTAATGAGCCCCTGCCCTTGGGCACATTGGAAGATATTTAAGCTGCACCAGTTGCCTCCAAGATTAAAAATCAGAGCTATTTGAGTGGGAGCTGTTGGTGTGCTGCCTTGTTGTGGTTGTACTCATTTTCAGGTTGTTGCTCAGTGCTGGGTGGTCAGGCTGCTGCAGGGGGTGCAGGTGGGAGCAGGTGCCATTTGCAGCCCCTCTGGGCTCACTTCACCAAATGTCATTGTGAGGTTGGATGTGACATATATGCACAGGATTAGGGTTTAAGAAGAAAAAAGTTTTTATTCTTAGTTTAATGTGTTTTTTAGTTTATATACTCTTAACGAAGTGTAATTTAAAGTTATTAACTACATTATAATACATATAATATTTATGTATTTTTAAAATTTGTTTTTATGCTGATGCTTTGTCTTTTTCTTTGCTATGGATATGTTTGAAAAGCATTCAGGATTAGGGTTTAAGAAGAAAAAAGTTTTTATTCTTAGTTTAACGTGTTTTTTAGTTTATATACTCTTAACAAACTGATTTAAAGTTATTAACTGCATTATAATATATTATATATAATAGGTATTTTTTAATTTGTTTTTATGCTGATGTCTTTGTCTTTTTCTTTGCTATGGATATATTTGAAAAGCATTAATTGTTATTAATAATAAAATTGATGTTGTTATTAATAATAATATTATTAATTTTTTTATTAACTTAATTTTGCTTGTAGGCTAGTTGTTAAGCTTTTTTATATTTCCTTTTTTTTTTGTATTTGACGACAAACGCAGGGCTTGGTGCAAAAATCCAAGCAGATGCGGGAGACGCGGAGTAGTAATCATAATTATCAATAAAACGAACAGTTTGTTAACTGCTGGCTGTGTTGCAGGTGGCATCATGAAGTCCTGCTCGTTCAGGTCCTTCTGCGAGCGGGCGCGGCGCGAGGGCTCGAGGGCGCCGGGGGTGAGCGTGCACTGCTGCTACTCCAACAACTGCAACGCCAGGAGCCCGGCCCCCCGGGTCACCAGCTCCACCAGCTACTGCTCCCTCCTCCTCCTCACCCTCCTCTGGCACCCCTTGTTGAAGCTGACATGAGGGGGAAAAAGAAGAATTAAAAAAAAAAAAAGAGTATCGTGAAGCAGCAACTCTGCCTTCCTAGCAAGAGGTGATAATATTTCCTAATCACGTTGCTCCATGTACCATTTATCTCACTAGGCAAAAAAAGCTGTAGGAAGACCTGACAGATGTTTAGATAAAAATTGTTTCATCTGCTAAATAGGGCTTGATCTCTGTGTAAGAAACACTGCCCTGTTGCCTATCCTGAGGGATTGATTGTGTGAATACATCACATTTTCCTGCAGTTTTGATAAGGAGAAATCTTTGCTGCAGGTAACCTGGTAGTGAGGCAAAGGGCAAGTGTCTGCCAAATGCTTTTTCCTGTTGGCAGATATTCAAAAGCAAGCTAAAATTTTCAAGCATATAGTGACTGAAAATTCTAGCAAGCAAGTTAATCTTTCATAGCATATTGGACAAAAGGAAACTTGAAATACAGATGATTTAGTATTAATTCAAACTGGTAAGAGAAGGTCATTAAGAGAATAATGCATGGAGGTATATTCTGTTGTATATGATGTGTTCCTGGCAGGGAGGCTGGATGGTCTTTAAGGTCCCTTCCAACCCAAACCATTCAATGGTTCTATGCTTGTGTGTATTTCCTTGCAAAAAAAACACCTTCCAGTCTTCTCTTTTCTGATCCTTTGAGAATTTTACCACAGCATTGGAAGAAGAAGAAAAAAGAAGAGTTTGGAAGTTGTTTTTGAACTGGTACTCCATCCAAAGATTAGCTCAGTCTATCTCCCCTGCTGGTTTTAAAAACAAGTGATTAATCCCTGTCTTGTAGGCAAATTATAACTTGGGTTTATAATTCTTGAGGTTTCAGTTATGTAAATAATTCTGTACTGCCCTAAACTGCAGTCTTTGAGAGTAAGAGTGTATATATCTATACAGGTCTGCCCTTCAGTGATGTGATGGAGTTCAGGTGGTTTATGTATTCTTTTCATTTTGCAAAGTGAATGAAATTACTTGGAGGTCTTTAGAGGTGCAAAGACGGACTAAATCAATATTTTTAATAAACCCATTCATTGTAGTTTTACCAAGTAAATGATCCAGGAGGGGTCACACAGTAGAAGGCATTGTGCATCACTACCTCCTTTGATCCAAAACTCAGAGCACCAGGCAAGCAGATGAGGGAAATTTGTAGATTTTAATGTTCAGCTGTGATGATCTGGTCCAACCCCTGGCACACAACATGCACAGGATTGGCTGAAAGTCCAGCTGGTGTAACTGAAGTAGAGGTGGTCTTTCCAGTTCTAGTTTTAGTTGCCTAGTAGGAAAAAGTTTAGATCATCAAATTTATGGAACTCACAAAATATGTGGCAAAGTAGTTTTTCCCCTAGCTTTGTGTTGTGACATTTTTTTCAGTATAATTCTTTGAAAAATCAGTTCTGGGCAGTGTGTAGTAGAATTCTTCACATTGACCAAAATTTTATTCAGGTTGCAAACCCTAGAGCTGAGCAAGGTCAATGAGTGATCCCTCCCTGCAGAGTGAAACCCTTGCCTGCCTTGTAGCTGTCACAGGGGCCAAGCTGTCTCCTTGTTTTACTGTGCTCCTTCTCCAGTGTGGATCCTGCCATCATCTCATGTAGGTTGTGGCTTCAGACTGGCTGGATTCTCCTGGAGTTTTGTTCAGGTGGGCTCAGACAAGGCAGTTTGGTCTATTTTTAGTCTCTAGGCACCACTCTGATAAAGCTGTTGAATATAAAGATTGCAACAATGCAGCAGATCTTGGCTGACAATGTTAATTTGGACTCCGGTGTCTCATCTGTATAAAAATCACTTAAATTGGTGTAAGTATTTTTCATTTCATTCTCAGCTTGAAGCAGTTCCTTCAATCTCTTCTGCTACAGGAAGCAGGTATTGATTGTATCTTTATCTTCGTATGGTTCTGCAATGATAAACCTGTATTGAATGTAATCTCTGTATGTGCTCAGTGCATTTCCTTAATGAGAAAATAAATTACATGCAATGGCTGACATTGTCTCTTGGTAAACACAACTGCTTCTTTTAATTGGGATTTCCAGCTGCATCTGGTGCTCTGTTTTCCTGCAGAAATCCTGTTGGGCTTTGTTGTTTTGTTGTTTGGGGTTTTTTTATGTGGGATATATTTCTTAAATCTGTTGGATAAAATAGTGGATGTTGGTAGTGTTCCTGCTGCTATATTTCCATGGTAAAATAAGAAGGTAAATCTCTATCCTCTTGACAAACACCATCTGTCATTCCTGCAGGCAGCCAGGACTGGGATCTTCGTGCAGCTCCCGCCGCCTCCATCCAGTCCTGGCTCCCAGCTCATCACGGGCCTGCTTTGCTTTTTACAGCAAAAAAAAAAAGACATTTTCCCTGCCCAGTTATGGCCCTGAAGTGTGCCTGCATGTGGATATCTAGGAGAGATGAACCACTTTTGTGGATTGGTGTTCTCAGCGGTTTCGTGATGGTTCTTGGCATAAGCATTGACAGGACGACAAGCACAGAGAAATAAAAACAAAATAGAAGGAATATTTTCTAAACTCCGTTAAAATACAGAAAATATTTTAATGGTTTTGTTGCCATGTCTGTGCAGAGCTGTTCCCAGTCACAGGTGCAATGGAAAGTTGGTTGTTCTGAGGTTAATTCCTGCAGCAGCCAGGAATTTTATCCTTTAATGTCAGCAGCAGAGAGGCTGATGCTGAAATGCTTTCTGCTGCAACTCAGAATGACGGGACTTCTTTTTCATCTCTTGTATCAGCTGGATTTATGTAATGGCTCAGTTGGGTAAGTGCTGGGTCTGAGTGTAACTCTGCCCTTTCACCTCCAGGAAGGATCTCCAAAAAGATTCATTTCTAAATGAGAGAAAATTCAGTTGTACCTATGGCCCCAA
Organism: Passer montanus; assembly: GCF_014805655.1. Lineage (NCBI taxonomy): Eukaryota > Metazoa > Chordata > Aves > Passeriformes > Passeridae > Passer > Passer montanus. The sequence continues at coordinate 15,233,130 of NW_024366703.1, forward strand.
ATCATAACTTCCATTATTCCTTTCAATCCTCTTGGTTTTGGCTTTACAAACACAGCCTTTATTTTATTCTCCTTTAAAAATAAAGGACAAAAGGATAAAGAGCCTTTATCCTTTATTTTCCTGGTCTTGTCAAGGGCAGCCAGAGCCTCTGGGACTTCTCAGGAGAGCCCAGCTGAGCAGAGTGCCTTGAGCTCTCTGTGAGAGTGAGAATTTGCCATTTAATTTGTGTCAGTGTTCAGCCACACCTGGCTTTTCCTCAGTGAGTACAAGGTACCAAGTTGTTCCTTGTTCTTGGTGAGGAACAAGCAATTCTTGTGGCCTTGAAAATCTAGATCAGGCAAGATCAGCTCAATGCTGGCTGTGCAATTTAATGAAAGTTTCAAGTACGTCTTGGTGTCACAAACCACAGTTTATTTTTTAACCTTTTTTCCTCATGTGAAATTCTAGTCATGCTTTTCTGTGCAGTAGGGATTAAACAAAAACCATCCTTGCAGCCTGTGTTACCATGTCTTTGTGTGCAAAGAAAGCCCAGCTGTGACAGATTTCCTTGTGAGCATCACTCCAAAGGGTCCCAACCTTTCTGGACCTACGGATGTTCAGGACACAGCCCAGAGCTGCTGGCTGTGGTTGGTAACATGCCCTTGGGGAGCTTCTGAAATCAGAATTCCTGAGTGCAGTTCCTGGAGCCCAGGATACACATTCACTCCCTCTTATCACCCACAGCCAGCAGTGCAGGGAGTGTTTTTAATTGGTGAATTTGTGGCATGCTCAGAGGTGGCAATTTACTCACAACAGAGTGGGGGAAAACGATAACAATGTTAATCCCATAAAGAGTGTAGTGAGAAATTCACAGTGTTGGTGGCGTAGGTACAGGTGAACATCTGAGGAAAAAAAAACCCACAAGTGAAAAGCCAGTGTGGGATTGAGTTTGGAAAAACCACAGAAGCAGCTCGTGCTTGGCAGGGTGGCTTCATGGAAAGTAGGTCTTGTCAAAAACATTGCATTTGAGGTTAGGGGATTTTGCTGATAAAGGCAAATACATGGGGTTTTTGCAACACATTTCATATAAAATCACAGTGAGACTGAGAGTTCAAGAGCCAGGAGAGTGAAAGACTGCAAAAGCAAGTTTCACAGTGGAAAATAATCTTGCAAGTGGTGCCTTGAGAGAGGCGAGCTCCCATCATCGCTGCGACAGCCTCGGGCCGGTGCCATGAGAAGTGTGACAAAAAGCAGGGGCTGTCAGAGCTCTGGCATGTCTGCGTGGAGATATTCCTGCATGTTGCCATAGGGATGGGTTTCCAAGGGAGACAGGTGATGCACTTTTCTGGAACAAAACTGAAGCAGAGGAATGAGAGTGGGAGGATGGGGCTGAGCATTTTATCACAGAATCACAGAAGGGTTTGGGCTGGAAGGGACCTCAAATCCCACTTCAAATCCCACCCTGCCATGGCAGGAACACCTTCCCCTGTCCCAGGTGGCTCCAAGTCCATCCAACCTGGCCTTGGACATTACAGTGATCCAGAGGCAGCCACAACTTCTCTGGGCACCCTGTACCAGGCCCTGCCCATCCTCACAGGGAACAATTCCTTCCCAAATTCCCATCCAACACTGCCCTCTTTTTTAGCCACCACCCCTCCTTTCTTTGATGCTTAGCACTAGTAATCCCTAAATGAGTGCACTTTTCCTTAAATTCCTTACATCTTGTGTAGCAGCCTGACTTAGCCCCACAGGCAATGCTTCTCTTTTAGCTGCAAGCCCAAAAGACTTGCAAGCATGAGATAATGTTTGACAGGTGAAGAGGAATTTCTCTCTTGAAGCTGTTTCCCTTCTCTCAGGACTTCCCGCCTTTCATCCTGACCAAAATAATTTTAGTTTTTTCCTTTAAATGCTCAAGGGGAGAAGGTATTTGAACACTGGCAGAGACTCAGCCAAAAAATAAGACTGGTGTCCAAATTGCTGATTGCTGCTGCCTTCACTGGAGACATTCAATGTCATGTTTTAATGTCAGTCATTCTCAGTGTCTGATTTTCAGTGAAAAAAAATCAGTGTCTGTAGATCTGGAGCTCAGAGGGACTGGCTGCTCTCTCATCAGCCAGGTCAGAGCCTGATGTTCCCTAAAGAAACTTTTGATTTGTGGATTTGCTCCTGTGCTCTCCCAACCTAAGGAGAGCTTTTGCAACATATGCTTGAGATCCTGAGAATGTTCATCTCCTTTTAGCAACTTTTCTTTAACTCCTTTACAACTTTTTGGAGGGCTTTCCAATGCAAGTAAAATCTCCACAAGTATGCAGTTATTAAATTCAAATTCTCATTCTTATGTATTACTGGAATGACATTTCTAATAGGAGGGAAATCTCTGAATTTCCTCCTCACACTCTGCTGATTACCAGGGTAAGTTGTGCTCTAATTTTACTTTATTTGAAAGTCTCAGTGGCCACAGCTCACATGAGGCAGCTCCAGAGCAAAGTTCCTGCCCCGCTGGTGCCAGGCAGGAGCTGAGTGTAGCACAGGATCCACCCAAAGCACAGCTGGGGCTGCAGAGCTGGGGTCAGGCACACTTTTGGAGCAATCTGCAGTCACCAAGGGAATGAGCAGTGCCCAGAGCCCTCAGGGGTTTTTGAGCCTCCCTTCTGATGCACTGCATCCCTGAGGGCTGGGTGTGCGTGGGGCAGAGCAGCAAGGAACGAGCTCTGCCCTCATCTGTAGTCCTTGAGGGTTAAATTTCACTTTTTGGAGCTGTCTTTTTGCACTGCACCATGAACAGTGCTCATGAGTACTTGGCAGTGTCCACCAGTTGTTTCCACGTTCTCCCAGCCAGCTATGACTCCTCATATTGGATAAACACGTCTGGTTTTGTTAAATATTCTGTCTCAGTGATTAGGACTCTGGAAAGAGCAAATCAGTTACTGAGATGAAGCAAATCCACGAGTGGGGCAGTGAACTGGGCCAGGAAAAAGTGTTCATGGGGAAATCATCCCAGCAGGGCTGTGCCTGGGGGCACTGGCAGAGGTTTATCAGCACTCCTGTAGTCAGGGCTGTGAGCAGGAGAGATCCACCAGGCTCCTTGGCATTGGAAAGGAGAGCTTTGTCCCTGGGTTGGTTTGGTTCACTCACCCCAAGGTTAGGACAGGAGGAGCTTCTCCTAAAGCATCTTCCCAACACCTTCCAATCTATGTGTTTCTAGATTTAGGAGATTTTTCTCCTGAATGCCAGCACATGGATGTCTGGTGCTCTTTAAATGAGGAGGGCTTTGCAGAGTTTCATCAGTTGCTGGTAATTTCATAAAAAATTAATAAATTAGGGATGAATTAGTGATAAATGAGGGACTGTGCCAGCCAGGAAGTTTTCCAGAGCTGGCCTGGATGGGACTCTTCTGAGGATGATGAAAGCAGAGGGAGAAAAAAAAAACTGCTTTGATTTGACACCTCCTGTTAACATCAGAGAGAAGCAGTCCCTGGAAAACCCATCTCCTCAAAAGTCAGGCTCCCTTGTGGAAACTGAAAACAATACTTTGCTCAGGAGTGATCAGGAGTGGAGTGATCTCATCTGACCTTTGCTTTAATATGGCTTATCCAAAGCTTTTCATGCTTATCCCAGCCTTGGCTCCAGGCTGCACCGGGAGCCCAGGCTATTCGGGGCAAATCCTGCTGACCTCCCCTTCAGCTGCCTCTCCTCAGGAGGATGAAGAGGGGATTACTGCCATGGATGGGTGTCCTGAGCCAGCAAACAAAGCACTGCTGCCTGCCTTGGAGCTGATTCCTAAGCCCTGGTGTGCTGGGGATCTGTCTGTGCCCAGTCTCACAGACCAGTTCTCCAGGAGACAGATGGCCTGTGGGCTGCACTGGTCCCAAGAAATACAGGCTTAAAATAGTTCTCTTTTTGCATTTATTTTTCTCATCTAAACCGCTTTTGCTCTAGATTTGCCCAGCTCCTGCAGAAGCATTTTCATTCCTGTTATTTCCATACCTGGGAAGGCTGAGACCAAGGTGGCCACGAGCCCCAGGGAGGCAGAGGAGCTGGGACTGGAGCCAGTGGCTGCGAGTGGGACAATGTTCAGTGATGCTGGTGGCCCTGGAAGGTTGCCCTGGCTGCAGTGAGGTGTCTTCAGACAGACACTGACCCTCGGGTGTCCCAGCCTGTGCCAGCTCCAGGTCCCCTCCCAGAGCTGCCTGTCTGGATCAGCTCTGCCCCGCTCCCCTGCTGCTTGCTGCTGGGAATTTGGATGCATTTTAAATCAGATTAGGCTCCCCTGGTTCTGCATGAAAAGCCTGAAGAGGCTGCAGTGCCAAATCAGGGCTCACTTAAGGTGTTTTTGTTGAGCATCAGTGTTCTTGTTCTTTATTGTTTCTGCAGAAAAATCACCTTCATTTCTTTGCTGAGTAACTTCACCTTCCACCATCCCAGGCTGCTCCAAGCCCTGTCCAGCCTGGCCTTGGGCACTGCCAGGGATCCAGGGGCAGCCACAGCTGCTCTGGGTACCCTGTGCCAGGGCTGCCCACCCTCACAGAGAGGAATTCCTGCCCAAAATCCCATCTATCCCTGCCCTCTGGCAGTGGGAGCCATTCCCTGTGTCCTGTCCCTCCATCCCTTGTCCCCAGTCCCTCTCCTGGAGCCCCTTCAGGCCCTGGCAGGGCTCTGAGCTCTCCCTGGAGCTGCTCCTCTCCAGGTGAGCACCCCAGGAAGGAGGGAGTGATTCAGAACCTGCAGCTCTCACAGACCACGGCCAGGGCTTCCAGATGGGACAAAATGAAATCAGCTTTCAGCCACAGTGGCTCTGGTGAATTCAGGGAGCTCTCAGGAGGGGCTGCTTGTTTTGTAGCTTTTTTTTTTTTTTTAACTGCAAAATATCGTTCAAACACACCCACTTGGACTAGAATTGCCTCTCTCAGTGGAATCAAAGCACCACATGGAGCTGGGGGTAACCACCCTGATTAGCAGAGCTCTGGGCAACCTCTCAGCTTTTTCATTGCCTCCAAGGCCAGCACAAGGGCAGGTGTTAACCCTTGAAAAGTCAAATGATCTCACTTTTGTCACACACCCAGACACACACAAAGCTGCACAGAGGGACATTTATGGCAGCAATAAGCAGTTTTCACTTTCCCTCTGCCGTGCTGGGGCTGGCAGGCAGCAGGAGCTGGGCAGGACATTCATTTGCTGCTCAGCACCCCTGAAATGCCTTTGGCTGGGCCAGTTCCTCAGCAATGCCTTGGTTCTGCACCCAGGCTGTTCTCTGCAGACAGCTGAAGCAGATAATTCTGTGTGCACCTTGATAAAGCCCAGCCCTGCTGGGTGGTGTAAGCTACCCCAGGAGCAAGAGCAGAGTACAGAACTACATCACAGGCAGGAGGAGAAACCCCTGCCACAGTGTCTGCTCCTCTCAGCACCTCGTTTCCTGACTGTGGGGATGAAATATCTTATTTCTGAAAGCTGGGAACCTTCTGAATTTAAAAAAAAAAAAAAAAAAGTAATTACAATTTAAAATTGATAATAAGTGGCAGCACTAGAAGGAGAATCTGCATCTTGTTAGTAATTTGATTTAAGGTAATTATGTCAAGCACAGGGCAGGGGATGAGCTGATCTGAAGTGTGCAGGTATCAGTGGAAACTGCCCCTGTGCACACTGAATCCAGTGAGCAGATTCAGATAAAGCTTTACACTCTCAGCTTATCCTAATGCCTGAATTAGTTTGAGAATTGAGCCTATTTTTGCATAGCTTATCATGAGAGCATCTGCAGAACTCCTTGCTGGGCTGAGGAGCAGCAGGGCCATGGAGGGATGAATCTGTCACAGGAGTGAGGAGCTGCTTTTCCTCATAACCACAGAAATCCAAGTGAGTGTGATCAGTATTGATCTGATTTTTGAGTTGTCACAGCTCCTCCGGCTGAAATACAGCCAGGAGGCTGCAAATGTGCTCACCATCACACTCATGGCCCTCTGTAGACTTTCCTTTCCTTTCCTTTCCTTTCCTTTCCTTTCCTTTCCTTTCCTTTCCTTTCCTTTCCTTTCCTTTCCTTTCCTTTCCTTTCCTTTCCTTTCCTCACCCACAGCATCTCCAGAGAGAGAGAAGAGAAAAAAATTTTCTCCATTATCTTGCTGCAGCACATGAAAACAAATATTATAAATGAACAATATAAAAGTATAAATATATAATATATATTATATAAATAATATAAAAGTCCTCTTAGTTGGCCATTTAAACTAAAGCAATGCAGAAATATTTAAACTTTTTAGCTTTTCTTGAATTATCAGAGCACAAAAACCTCTTGGCATGCAGCAACCAAACTTCTCTTACAGACAGGACATACACCTGCATTTGTGTACAATTTATTCATCTTTTGTGTTTGAAAAATTTGGTTTTGCACATCCCAGGTAATGCCAGCAATGACAGTGATTGACAGGGGTGGTGAAAATGAAGATTCAAAGCCACTACAATTTCGTCTGCAGTCCCCTTGTGTTAATATTTAAGTGTCCTTAAATTGCATTTAATTTGTGCCTGTGATTTGTGATGGAGCAAGATCTCAAACAGCAACGGAGAACTGGCTGACTGGGGGGATCAGAGTCACTTTTTGGGCTCCTTAAGTTCCTTCACAGCTGCCTGGTGTTCTCCAGACTGAGGGCACCCAGCAGGCTGCAGACCTGGAGTGTGCTGCCTCTGCTACTGATAAAACTGGAATTGAGGGAAGAACTACCAAAATCAAATTGTTTTCTAGAAACAAGGTTATATAAAATCAAAGACCTTTTCCTCTGAGGATGTGGAATCCATCCAGAGCTCTCTCCCAGCTCAGAGCTCCTGTTTTCCCAGGGATTATGGAGGGCATGAGCAGCTGTCCTTTCCTGGGGCTCTGCAGCTCCTCCCTCTCCCCAGCTCCTTCTTGGTATCCCTGGTCACTCTGGTCTCTTCAGAATCACTAAAGAACATTTTTTCCCCCTTTTTTCCCCCCTCCATATACTAAAATAATCACTTATTCATGTTTCTGTCACCCCAACTCAACTTCAAGCTCCCTCTGCAAACTCCTTTTTCCTTGGGAATTTTTTCTTTCTCCCAGCTGGCAGCAGCTCTTGGGCACTTCTCCACTGTTCCCCAGCTGCTGCCCGTGCTCGCTCCCACGCAGGGCACCGAGATTCCCAGGCTGCTCTTACAATAATAGGAAACTTAACACCCATTCTGGGGACTGCTAATGTGAAAAGAGCTTTTGAGCTTTGCTCAGAGAAAATGCCAGAGAATGTTCTGTTGGCAAACAGCTGTTGGCAACCAGAGTCCTCCCCCCACTCCAGTTCAACTGTGGAAATGGCCTTTTAGACTCACTTCTTTTGACTTTTGGTTGCAAGATCGAGATATTTCTTTCTATACGCTTCAAAAATGTTATTTTTCTCTGCATCGCAGGTTTCACAAATCTGGAGTTTGCCAAGCTGCACCTGTGGCTGCTGGCCAGGGGTGCAGACAGCTCTGAGGGCTGGGGACATGCCCTGGGCTAGGAGGTCTCAAAGTGACTGAAGTGAGCTCTGGTTCAGGGACTTCCAAACTGCTGAGGGGCACCCAGAGCTCTGGGAAAAAAACATCTGCAGGCATTGGGCTGGATAAAGCATCTCTGTACGTGGTTTTTATTGTGTTAGTTGGTAAAAACTGGGCTTGAAATCAGTGAGCTCTGGCAGCTACACGAAATTGAGATGATGGTTAATTTGTCCATTGATTGAGGTCAATTTATGAGGTCATAGAATGGTTTGGGCTGGAAGGGACCTAACACTCATCTCATTCCAACCACAGGGACACCTTCCCCTGTCCCAGGTGCTCCAAACCCCATCCAACCGGGCCTTGGGCACTGCCAGGGATCCAGGGGCAGCCACAGCTGCTCTGGGCACCCTGTGCCAGGGCCTGCCCACCCTCACAGGGAACAATTCCTTCCCAAAATCCCATCTAACTTTGCCCTTTGACACTTTAAAGCCTTTCTTCTTGTCCTGTCAATCCATGCCCTTGCAAAAAGTCCTCCAGCTGTCTTGTAGAATTTTTCAGACAATTCATTTACTCTCTGTGGGGTTTGAAATTTGTGGGCATGAATGATGTGCTGAGCCCAGCCTGACACCAGGGTTCTGTTTGAGCTCCCACTGGCAGTGGGCAATGCCCTGAGACCCGGGTGATTCTCCCAGCCCCAACCACTTCCCTAGCCACAGATGATGCTCCCAGCTCCTGTCCCTGCTTCATCCCTGTCCCTGCTCCAGCCTCAAATGATGCTCCCAGCCCCTGTCCCCTTTCCATCCCTGTCCCCGCTCCATCCCTGTCCCTTCTCCAATCCCTGTCCCCTCTCCATCCCTGTCCCTGATCCATCTCCATCCCTGTCCCTGTCTCTGTCCCATCCCCGTCCCTTCTCCATCCCTGTCCCCTCTCCATCCCTGTCCCTGATCCATCTCCATCTCTGTCCCATCCCTGTCCCTTCTCCATCCCTGTCCCTATTCCATCCCTGTCTCTGCTCCATCCCTATCCCCTTTCCATCCCTGTCCCTTCTCCAATCCCTGTCCCCTCTCCATCCATGTCCCCGTTCCATCCCTATCCCTGTCCCTGTTCCATCTCCATCCCTGTCCCTCTCTCTGTCCCATCCCTGTCCCTTTTCCATCCCTGTCCCCTCTCCATCCCTGTCCCTGTTCCATCCCTGTCTCCGTCCCCTTTCCATCCCTTTCCTTGTCCCTGTCCCTGTCCCCGCTCCATCCCTGTCCCCTTTCCATCCCTGTCCCTGTCCCTGTCCCTGTCCCTGTCCCTGTCCCTGTCCCCGCTCCATCCCTGTCCCTGTCCCATCCCTGTCCCCGCTCCATCCCTGTCCCTGTCCCATCCCTGTCCCCGCTCCATCCCTGTCCCTGTCCCATCCCTGTCCCCGCTCCATCCCTGTCCCCGCTCCCGCACTGCTCCCGCCCGCCAGCAGATGGTACCCGGCATTTAGGAACAGCTCCGCTCCTTTCTCCAGCAGCAAACAGCCCGTCCCGAGGAGCTCCAGCTCCATCCCCGCCGTGTTCCCCAGCTGCCCCGACCCCCGGAGCCCCCCGTGCTCCGTGCCCAGGCGGGACAGGGTGGCAGCTCCCCCTCTTTGGGTGTGACATTATTTATTGTTTTCCCGTCCTCCCGAAAGTGCTTCCCGCTGCATCCATCAGCACTGCCCGCTCCTGTGAGTCCCGCAGAAGGAGCTGGGGCTGAGGAATTCCCGCAGCATCGCCAGCCCCGAGGGGCCGGGCACGTCAGAAAACCCCCAGTTCAACCCCGGGCTGAATTAGGGAGGCAGAGCCCCGTGCACGCTGCATCTCTACACAAAATAAACCCTAAAATGCGTTTGTAGGTGTTCACGCTTTTTAGGAGGATGGTGGTAACACTAGCAATGAAAATAACATCACAAAGCAGCCAAATTTGTGCTGTCCTTGGGTCAGCTTAGAAGCACGCCAGTAAAAGTTAAATCAAACTTCCCAAACCATGTGCCTGAAGGTTTGTTTTTATTCATAGAATCAGAGAATGGTTTGGGCTGGAAGGGACATTAAAGATGGTCTTTTTCCAGCCCCCTGACAAGGGCAGGGACACCTTCCACTGTCCCAGGTTTCCTCAAACCCATCCAGCCTGGCCTTGGATGTTTCCAGGGATCCAGGGGCAGCCACAGCTGCTCTGGGCACCCTGTGCCAGGGCCTGCCCACCCTCCCAGGGAACAATTCCTTCCTAACATCCAACCTAAACCTCTTCTCTTTTGGTTTAAAATTATTCCCCCTTGTCCTGTCAGTGTCTGCAGAGGTAACAGCTGCTCCCTTGCCAGCTCTCCCTGTGTGCAAACCTGGATCTGTCATTCCTGCCCCGGGACAGAGTTTCTCTGGGATGCACTTGGGAAGCTCAGGAGCAGCGCTGTGAGCACACACCAGCCTTTCCCGTGGGATGAGTCCAGACTTGTGAGCTTTGTCCTGCTCCTTTTTGGAATTTCTGCTTCCTGCAGAGTGTCTGGACTAGTTATACTCCAGCTTTTCACTTACACAGAATGACTGCATCTTTATGCCAATGCAGAAAGGAGAATCAGGCAAATACACTGTGAAATGCACAAAAAAAAATCAATATGTAAGACTGGTGTAATGCATCGTGCTCTAAGTAAAAACTCTGAACACAAATTGTAATAAAATCACTTTTAAAAAAGCATATTATCACTTTAAAAAAAGAATATTAAAACCTCTTTTTGTTTAGCTATTTTATCCAGATCTGTTTCAAACTCCTGGAAATATTCTATGTGATATTGGCATCATTAAGAGTTTACTTGTTATGAAGGCTCTGAAGTTCACAATGGTGTCTTCCAGCTACAGAGACAACCATAAAAAAATAACTCCGGATCTGCCCTGTAAATATGACCACAGTGCCCCAGAGCAGGGGGAAGGCTGATGGGACAAGGCTCTGAACTGAACATCAGTCTTTTACACCCAGATACATAAATAGCTTATTTTTTAAAAGATAGCTAAATGTTTCCCCACAGATATATAAACATTCTTCCATGTCTGGAAACACTGTGTTGTAACCCAGCATACCATGGCCACCAGTGGAGTGGAGCATTTTAAAACAAACAAACAGCAAAGAAATGACGATGGGCACGAAAACATGAAAGCAAATTTTCTGGAAGGTTTGTTGTTGCTGCCCTTTTAAAATGAAACAGTCTGGGGATTTGTCAGAAAGTTCAAAATATTGACAGTCTCACCTCCCTGCTTTTGTTCCTAAGCGCTTCCACCTTCAATTTTTTGATATTAAGAATAGTTTCTCTCCAATCCCATCCAGTTAATTATGTTTTAATAAGAAAGAAACCTCAAATTTAATGAAAGTTAGAAATAATTAGAGAGTACCATAGCCTACACAACACAAACAGTGACTTAGTAGAAATGTGATGAAGGGCTTTTCCCCTGCAGGTTCCTGGTTTTAATATCTAATGAGGATCTGAAAGTCAGTAAAATGAGAATAGTCCTGATAGACAAACAAAGTCGGTGCTCTGCTAGACAAGAGCCACCCCCTAATCCATGCAATATTCTCATTACTGTTAATTAACGCGAAATGAAAGAGTAGGCTGCAAGACGTGAACAGAACTGGAGTGGAGCTGCTCATTGGCCTCTCAGTGGTGGCTCAGTGAGGGCTGAGGCAGAGCTGGCTCCTTCGCTCATCCCATCTCTCCTTGCCATGGTGTTCTGCTGTGTTTGGGGGTGTGGGTGTCCCACCTTCCCCTGCTGAGCTGGGGGCACCCAGTGTGGGCTGCTGTAATCACAGGGAAACCCAGAAGAGATGTTTAATTCAGCAGGACACATCTGTGCCATCACCCTCACCCTGCTGGGCACCTCCTGATCTCCCTCTGCAGGGTTCCCCTCTCTCCTTTGGACTCTTGAGGTGTTAGTTACCACTGACACTGATTGTCTTGTCCTTCCCAAACCGAGTTTTCCAATTTCCACGACAAGTGTTGAGTGCAACCAGAAGATCTCAGCTGTTCCTGTTGGCTGTGCACTACAAACTGTGCTTTCCTGTGCTTTCCCAACTTCTGAGGCGACGCCGCCTGACGTCGCCTTTTCCACTGGAAAACCTGGAGGTTTCCTTCACCCCAGCTGTCATCACAAACACCCCTGGCAGTGGATCCCTCCACGTGTTTGATCACCTTCAGAGCAGCCTCCTCCACACGTACCTTGTCCCTGGCAGGGTTTTTCCCCATGGACAGCCAGGGACAATTTCCGTTCTCTGGCTTGGAAAACCTGCTGGGGTTCAGGTGGGATCCTGGGCTCTGCCTCTGCAGGGTGTGGAGCGCAGGGCTCCTGGTGTCCCATCTCCTGCAGCCCAAGGTTGTTTCAGAACCTCTGTTCCACACTTCCCTCCATCCTACCCATGCCAAAATGGGTGAGCCATGGCCTGCACTCATCCCCCAGCTGCTGGAGGTCCCTGGCTGATCCAAAATCCCCACAGCCCATGGGAAATCATGGTGTGGGTATCCCTACTCCAGCTGTTTGCCTTCTAATTAGTAAATAATCTGCCATTTCTCTCTTCCCTGTTAATCACACACATCAAAGAAATTATTTCTCATGTTGAAAGAAAACACAGTAAGTGAGGAATGTCAGTGTGTTTCTAGTTAGGAAGGCCCAGCATGGACTTATTGCATTTATCCTTTTGATAAGGACATTTGATAAGCAGCCTTCTGTGTGGAAGCCCAGGGCACCTGGAATATCCCTCTGTCTGCTCTGGGGTGCTCTGACCCCCCAGGGGAGCTCTGACTTTGACCCTCATTCATGGAGAAAGTTCAAGATAGACTGGAATCCACAAAAGTGTGAAATAGATTGTAGAGAGTAGTGCAGTGTCTCACTTGGTGAGAAATTTAGGCTTTGGGATTTTCAGTGTGTTGTGGATGGAAACAAGATGGAGAGCACAGGGTGTTGTCCTGGGTTTCTTCTTCATGCTTGTTCTTCCTTTTTCCTCATGGGTTTGGGTGGCATTTTGTAATTGGGCAGAAAAGTCTGCATTGTGGGCGCTTTGGGATCAGTTATTAGGTTGAAAGGGAAAATAATCCAGGTGTCAGTTCTGAATTGGATAGTTTAGTCTTAAAAGACTTGTAACAAGAGTTTGTTGGCCATTTTGTGCCTTCTAATGAAAAGCTGCAGAACTCACAGTTGTGATGCTGTTTTAGTGATAAGAAATAATAAACACTTGAGTCCAAACATGAGCTACTGTCTCAAGTGCCTTCAGTCCAGTCCCAGAGAAATCACAACTAAGACCCAAACACTTCTGGACTCAACTCAAGCATTTCAGCAAGCTCCAATGCAGGACAGGGAGCTGCCAGAGCTGCTGGGGGCACCAAGGGGTGGCACAAGTGACACGGCTGCAGCACTTTCTGAAGCGCCAGGTTTGTTATCCTGCTCCTTCTGGGTCACCACTGCCCCAAATCCAAATCAAACCAGGAGAGCCCAAAGGCAGGGGAAGCCCTTGGCTCTCACCAAGCTGCTCAGGGCTGGGGAGTGTCCTGCCCAGCACCAGGTGTAGCTCAGCTGCCCAGCCCTGAGCAGGGAGCAGGCAGAGGAAATCAGCCTTTGATCTCCATCCCACCCCAGCAGCAAAGGTCACTGGGATTTACAGTCTCATTATCCCCCAGTGTTTGTGGAAGCTCTGACTCCCCACCCGGCGCTTCCCAACCTGCTGTGGTTGGAAACTGTCACAGGGCCCAGCTCTGCCTGGCCTGGTGGCACGGAATAAATAATTTATGCCAATCTGTTGTTAACAACTCTTTTCTTCCTGCAGATTATTTACACTCAGTGAATTTCACCTTCTGGAAACAACTCCTAGGGATAAATCCAACTCCTGAAACAGCTCTACTATATTTTAGCAAGTGAGGAAGTGAATTTGAGTGGAAAGAAGTTAATTCAATTCCAATTCAAGCTTTTTTTTTAATAGAAACTTTAATTTTTTAATGCATTTTCCTACTCTGACAAGAATTAGCTCTTAAATAATTCTTCCAAAAGGCACGTTTCTACTTCATATTTTAAGTGTTCATGGAAAATCAGAGAAATCTGGTTTATTTCTTATAGCAATCACAGTACATAAATGTCAGGCCATTTGCTGTAGCATCCCTATGAAGGAAAGGTGCTGAAGAGGAAATTTGCCTCAGGCCTCAAATTATATCGTGCTGGAACCTGAAATCACATTTTTTTGAGAGCTCCTAAAATGCGTGGGAGAGGGTAATGATCTGTACTGAGATAACACAAATAATTTTCTTGGTCTTCACAGACAGAAATTAATTGTTCCTGAGCATGTCTTTAAATATGTGACATTAGAGAAGCACATGGTTACCCCACAGGGACGAGCTACCCTACATTTTAATGCTGCATCCTTATCTTGTCTGGTGCTCCTGGCCACATGATATTGACTCTGGGACAGCAGGCAAGATGTTTTAATTGCACATAAATAATTATGTAAATGTAGATAGCAATGCTTGTTGAAATTAATCATTCATTATCACTGTGGAAAAAAAAAAGAATGGCAATGAGATGAGATATTGCTGCTGAAAGCTGAGCTGAAATTCTGTTTCATTTCTCAATCAGCCTTCATGAAATGTGCTTGATAATATCAATTCACCCCAGTGGATAAATCTGCCTGGGGGAGGAGACACTTCCCAGGGAGGGCAAGGAATATTTGCAATAATTAAAGGCCCATCAAGAGATCACAAAGCAGCTTATGGAGGAGCTTAAACTGCTTTTAGTCACGTTTGTGAATAAGGAAAGAGTGGCAAACAAAAGAGACATTTACGTAGAGTTAGTAAAGAGGGGTTGAACACTGAAAACATTAAACCCCCTCCCCAAAACCAGAGGCTGGCTCTGCTTCACCCTCCCACTGGTGCAGGATCAGCTCCCAGGGCTCCCCCCCGGCAGCAGGGCTGGGAAGAGAACTCCAATTCCCAGTGCCTGGCAGGATGTGTGAAACGAGCTCCTAAGGCTGGTTTGGGGCTCTGAACCAGAGATGGGGATGGCCCTGGGGTGCCACATCCTCCCCCCAGGGCTGCCCCTGCCCTGGGGACAAACCTGGAACTGCGGGGCAGAGCAGCTGGAGATCACAGGAGCATCACAAAAACAGCTGAGGGCTTGTTCTGACCTTTTGCCCTTTACTTGATTGCCTGTTTCTTTAAAGAAAGTTTACTTTTTTTTTCTTGTTCTTTAGTTTTTTCTCCTGCTATCCCCATGAGGCATTCTTTCCTCTGAGTCATCCACACCATAAAGAAATTACTGTTTGGCTCAAAGTTCTGCTCCCATGCCTGGAATCAACATTTTTTCAGTGAGAGATAGGAAATGAGCTGCATTTGTGGGTGATTCACTATTTACTATTTTGACCTGAGATCTGTTTTTGCCACTAAATTTAAGAGAAAAGAAAATCTTACAGTAAAATACCTGAAAGGCCAAAGCAACATGGGACAGGAGGCATTTACATATTCTCTAATTGTTTCTTCACATCATATACAGTAATAATCCCTTACATCTCTGGACACTGATTTTACATTTTATTAGGATTATTAATGTGACCAATTCCATTCCAGAATGGCATCTTAAATATTTAAAATACCTCCAAAGAGCATATTTTCTGGTGCAGCTCAGAAACGTGGCATTGTTTATGCATTTATATTTTTTAATGTGTGTATGATACTACATAATAAAGCAATTTTTTTTCAACATCTATTTCACCTGGATGCAAAAATAACATATATATACATTTATTTATTTATTTTATTTATTTGTATTTATAAACAGAGCCGTCCTGTGCACTAAAGCCCAGTTACAGACTGCCCAGAGGCAGGATTGGGACCATAAAACAGCTGAAATTTTTCTAAATTTCACCCACATTTGCCCATTTTAATCCAGTGCTGCCAGGTGGGGTATTGAAACAGATCCTCTCTGCCTCCAGGGCCATCTCTGGGTGTGCCCAACCCTTTGTGGTGCAGCACAAACAGCACTGATGTGCTCCTCGTGTTGGGGTCTGGCTCCACTCACAGCAGCTCTGCTGGGCTTAGGATCCCTCCAGGGATCCCAAAATCACAAACCCCATGGGCCAGCTCTTGCTTAAAGGACTGAAAATAAAACTCTGACAGCCTTGCCTGAACCTGCTGCAAGTCACTTTCTAAAGTTAGATTTAGACATTTAGGTCATTTTAAAGGAGATGCTGCCACCAAATTTGTTTGGATGTAACCTCACTGCAGCACTTCTGCCAGTAGAAATAAATTAAAAAATGCTGGCTACCTCCTCAAATCCTTCTGATTTATTTGTTTCAAACCAAAGCAGTTGCAGAAAGTTCTTAAGAAGTGCATCTCCATCCCTGGCAGGTATTTATGAAGAAGGCAAGGACTTCAATTTCAGCTGCAGGAAATGGAACACATCTGGGATCAAGAAATGTCTCTCATGGTGTCCATCACTTCAGGTGGACGGGAAGGAGGGGGAAGAGGAGATGAGGAAATTAATTTCTCAGAAAAACCATAATATATATTTAAAATATACATATAAACTATTACATATAGTATGTTTATTTATGTATATTTAAAATATACATACAAACTGTTATATGTTTAAAATATACACATAAACATATATTAAAATATGCATATAAAATATTTATGTATATCATATGTGTATATGTATGTATATATGTGTAATTATATGTACATATACAAATAAAATATTGTTCAGAATGTTTTCTTTTGGTTGAAATGAACATGATGTGTGTTGTTCTCCCAGGATAGCTCCTGGAAGTGCAGAGGGGTTTTGCAGTGCAGCTGGTGTTTCCAATTTCACTGAAATTCTTGCAGCCACAAAGATGAAGCTGCCTCTCTGTGCTCCATTCAAGCACACGGGGGAAAGGAGGACCTACCAATGTTTTTTTGTTCCATAAAAGCCACCCAATATATGCACAGCGTTGCTAAACTGCATTTTTTTTTCCACAAATCCATGATTTTTAGCTGGGAGAAAGGATGGGTTTGAAAGCCTCACACCCTGGAAGCAGCTGGATCATCGTGTACCACCCAAAAAAACCTCAAATGTCACAAAGCCAGTGTCAAACAACCAGAGCCCCTAAACTTTCACTTGCAGGCAACAACATTTGAAGGCATCCATCACTTCTGGAGTCTGATTAATGAGTGTGAGTGGCAGTGTGTACAACCAGCACCTAAACCAGCTCTAACATTTTCCACTTTCTGCTTGGCTGTGACTACTTTAAGCAATTACTTCAGCGGGTTTGAAGCCCAGCTGGGCATGTGTGGTGCTGCTGGTGGCCAGGGCAGCCCCGTTGACCATGCCTGGACACGTCAGGGGTGGTCTCTGGGTGCCCAGACACGCCGGGGCTGCTCTGGGTGCTGAGATGCCCTTGAGGCTCCGCTCCCACTCCTCACCAGGTGGAGATGAGGGCATCCCTGCTGCCCACTCACAGGGACTGTCCCCAGCTCAGTCTGTTAAACTGGTTAAAAGCAGAGCCCTTCTCAGCCTTTTTCTCCTTGGATGAGTGATTTCAGGAGGATGCAGCAGCTCCTGCAAACCTCGACACAGCTCTAGCCCCGCGCAGGAAACGAGACCTCAATGGCATTTCTGTCTCATTTCTGGAGGAGCCCAGCCCCGTTCCTCTTCCTTTTCAGAGCATGAACAATGTGCAGAACAGTGGACATGCATTGCTCCTGCGAGCTGGGGTTTTGTCCATTGTTAGTGCAGTGAAAAAGGCAGATTTTCACACAGTTTTCTTTGTAAAGCCAGCAGTTGCCCACAAGCAAGCGCCAAGTCAGGTCCACAAAAACAATGAAATGACATGATTAAAACTTGCAATGCATCTTAATCCAGGGCCCTCTGGCATGAGCATTATAATAAAGCCTTAAATAAATAGTTATAAGAGCCACTTCTGTCATCACATGGCTGATGCAGAGTGGAAAACCATGCAAAAATGCAGAGGTGTCTGCATGTTCTGCCTTCTTGTTGGCAGCTGCACCCTGCAATGTGCTGTTGAAAACAGCTTTTTAAAGTTGTGATAGTAAATGTCACCATCAGGTTTGTCATGATTCTCATCTCACTCTCACCCAGTGAGAAAAATTTATTAATAATCTGATTTTATATGAATTTGAGGTGTGATGATCCAGCTCCGCTGAATTACCCTCTTGGGGAAGAAGGAAATGAACATCAGAAGTGCCCCCCTGTTCTGCTCAGATGCTGCCTCCACTTGGGGTTCTTTCAGAGGATTTAGAGGCAGGCAGCATTTTGTTTATTTGACGTGCAAATAAATGATCAGAATGAGCTACTGACAGCTCTGAATCAGAAGTTTCCAGAAAGCAGCCCACTAATAACTGGTGCCTGTGTGAGGAATTGATGAGCTCAAACCATCCAAGTGTCACAGGCAGCCCAGCCTCCTTCCCTGATCAGCCTGGGTCGTGCCCAGACAAGCTCCATCCTCTGCAGGGAGAGAAACCAGCAGGAAAAAATAGAAAATATGGGAAAGATTCACCCAAAGCACAGCTGTGATGCAGAATTTCATGCTGAGGAGAAAGAAAAGGTTTGTGTTTGGACACGAGACCCGGAGGGAAATTTTGCAGTATGGTTTGGTTCAGAACAAAAGAGGATCTGGGGCTTTTCCAGGGGCACCCATGCTGTTGGGATGATTTAAATGTCACAGTGAAAAATCCATTTGCTGGGTCCTCATCTGGCTTTCCACCACGACCCACAGGACGAGGGGAGCCCACAGAACACAATTAATTGGTGCCCTGGGGTTCCTGTCTGCTCAGGAGATGGAATTTCAGAGCATTGCAGTGCATTTCTTACTTGTTTTCCTGGAGCTGAGATTTTCCAGCGTGGGTGCACCTTCCAGGTGTGGCACATTGCTTGGGTGAGAGCTGAGGTGGGATTCAGTAAAATCCAGCCAAGGCAGAGGCAGGGTGCACCTCAAACAGAGAAGGTGCTAGGAAGAACTCATGTTATTTACCATGGAAAAAAGCAATTCCAACAACATGTTTTCCTCAAGATTTAAGGCAAACCTGCTGTCTAACTCCTTTAATACCAAAGGCTGCTGAATTCCCAGGCATAGCATGGCCGAGACAAATCACCATTTCCTCTTTAGAAAATGGAAATGCTGTACAATTGTTCTTTTTTCTTTCTTTCTTTTTCTTTTTTTTTTTATTTTTGGTGGGAAAAACAACTTCTGAACTCCTTCACCACTTTCTGAGGGGAGCTACAGTGGAGCTCAGCCAACTGTGACCTTTCACAGCGTGGGGGACGAGATGTGATGGAGTTGGAGCTCATTTCTCATTTGCAATGAGCCCTTTGCAAAACAGTACCTGCGTTTCCAGGGCCCACAAATTAATTAGTTTTTCTCCTCTTCCATTTCATCTAGAAGCCATGGCAGTGGCTCTGTTCAACCAACCCATACACACACACACACACACACATATATATATATGTGTGTGTGTGCATGTATATATGTGTGTGTATATATATATGTGTATGTATATATGGATAAATAATGTATTTTTAATGTTTATTTGTGCATTTTTAATATACGTATACTCTTTGCAATCAGAGCATCTACATCACTTTTAAATGCATCACTTTTAAATGCATCACCAAAAGGCAGCCTATGGAAAATGCTGATTGAAAACGTAGGAAGTTGCATCAGAAACATATTTTTTTTTCCTCCTGCCTTCTGCGGATGGTGATTTGCTCCACTCTCATCTATTCAGGGAAATAGCAGGGAAAATACATTTCCTTTTCTGCTGAGTGCCAAGAAAACCCCACGGATGGCCAACTTCAGTGGTATGGTGATCCCTACCACCTTCTGCCAGCTAAGAGTCTCCTTTATCTCAAATGGTGTGTTTCCTATTAATAATTACTCAACAAAAGCTTGGTTATGTATTATTCATTATTCATAGCCTTGGGTTTTTTTAAAAGTCGTTGACACCACCTGCAATGAGCTCTGCAAACCAGCCCTGAATCAGCTTTCACAGATCTCTGCCAGAGCTGAGTGTCACCAGATGAAAAATACAACCTTACTGCAAAACTATTCTTTCCTTGTTTCTTCCTAAAAGTTTGCTGCTTTGTTTCATGCTAGTAAGCAACTTTTTGTTCTTCCTCTGCCTGTAATTGTGTTTATTTGTTAATGCTAGAGACAGAAGGAGAAACTGCTGCTGTAAGAGTGGAAACAATCTTAAATCATCTTCAGCCTGGCTTGCGTCTGGCACGGCCTCATTTGTCCAACAGAGGCTAAATGGGTTTGTAAATCCCACAAAAAATGTCAAAGTGAATCAACTGTGGACTCAGGAAAGAGTGTTAATGATTACAGAATGCTAAATTATGTGTAAGACAGCTTTCTTTTCATTTCATTTACATCCAGTTCATTAGTGTGAGTAGCAAAAAAAAAAAAATCTCAAATGCACCTTTTAGTTCATGGAGCAAATAAGGGTCCAATTCAACAAGGGTGGTTTATGCAGTTTAATTTTATTTTCTGCCCACAAACAAGTTTAAAAAAAAGAAAAAGAAAAACCACAGACCTGTCAGGAGCAAGATGCCCCTTCCCAGTGCTGTGCCAGGTGCTGCTGCTCCCAGCACAGCAGGAAAACACGGCTGCAGCCTCTGCCCCTGCATTTATGAGCACAAAAAGGGTTTTTATGTCATTTCAAGCATTCGGATTCTGGCTTGTAACAAAGCAGGGACCTTGGATGCCAGGCTGGAAAACCAAGCAGCCACAGGAGCTCTGTGTGCACAGGGCTGGGGCTGGAACAGGGCTCTGGTGGGTCTGGGGGGATGTGGTGCAGAGAAGTATCCTGAAATCACCTTTTCCAGCCAGCCTGCCAGTGCATTTGTCATTCCCTTTCAATCATTTCACTTTGATGGGATCAAAGACAGCGTCTGCTCAAACATTAAGCACCTTAATAAAGGTGTTGCTTTTTATTTGCACAAGTTCTTGTGTTTGTTTTTTTTTTAATTCACTTGCTTAAAATTTATTTCTTCCCTTCCTCCAGTATCTGAGGATTGAGGTGGGCAGCAGACACTTCCTAGCCATGGTTTTTGTGACAGTTTGGTAACCTGGTGTCTCCTTACCCTGGAAAGATTCTCAGCACAGAGAAGATGCAATTCTCAGTTAGGTAAGAGAAGCACCTTGTTCTGGTCTCCAGCTTCCCCAAGCACACAGCAGAAACACTTGCTGTCAGTTTTGCAGAGTTTCTAAATGTATTTTTTGTTCTTTTATGCTCCTTCCACAATTTCTACACCTCGAGCTGACGGCAGTGCAAATAATTGCAGGCCCTGAAATGAAAGGTTTTAGAAAGGCAAAGACAGACAGAGTGAAAAAAGTTTCAGAAAGTTTCCAAGTCGTTTGTCAGATGGTTTTTTCTCTGTAGCAGGAGGCTGGCAGCAGTGACCTGTGCTGGGAAATGCTCAGTGCACCAGCCTGGCCTTGGTATTTGTAGGCTAATTTTTGTTTTGAGTATAACCCTTGACTCATGGAAAAATAATCTAAGTGTTTTGGGCTGGTCCCTGACTTGATCTTCCTTCAATTAAGGACTGTCTGTTTCAAAACACGCGTGGAGGAGCTTTCATGATAATGTTTTTATCCTCCTGTGCTCTCTGAGAGGCAGAAGTGACTGGAAGGCAGCTCCCAGCAGCTGTTTGCTGTGTGGGTGCCTGCTGGTCTTTTCCAGGGAGCAGAATTCAGCCACAGCTCCACCAGACCCCTTAAACCAAAAGCGACATTTCATGTTAAAAATTTATGCTGTGATGTGGAATTAACTCAGCCAGTTTTAACCAGAGCAATACAAGAGTTGCTTTAGGGGAATGGCAACATCCCTCTGAATTTACTGTGCTGGAGGCACATCCCCCAGACAAAATCCAACCTGCTAAATTTAGTCCGGATAGGAAATTAGCTGGAGGTTAAGTAAAGTTTTCTGCTACTTTGTTTTGTTTTTAGGTTACCCAAGAGATGTTCCTTCCTGGAAAGGGAAATAGGACAGAGATACAGAGCTGTTTTTCAATCCCTTCGTTTACATGGACTCATTTCAAGTGGGTTTTATTGTGTGCTTGTGATTTAAACCTTACCAGCCCCTGTTTTCAGATGGAAGGATTTGAAATGCCAGTGCCAGGTCTGTGTGCAGCCCAGCTCCCCTCAGTTCCTCTCTCCTGAATAGGGGGGCACCTTCCTTCCACTCTCTGACCTACTCTAAACACAGGTGGACAAGGTAGAAGTTTATTTTTTAAAAAATCCTTTGCACCTAGTAGTTAGAATTGGTATTTCTTGCAAAATTGCATTCCAGAGGAGATGAAAAATTACAAGCTTTGCTATGTAATGTCTAAGCCAGAGGAGACAGAGCTCCTCAATCCAGCAACTCCAGCCAAAGCTCAGTGAAATCTTACCCACAGACTTTCTGGATTCATATTTTATCATCCACCCTAACATTTTTGCTTGGACATCATTTTGCTTAGAGAGACACTTCTAAATCTAAATCCTGCAGCTAAGCAGCCACCACTGTCTGTGTGTCTGCTTCCATACACCAAACCAGAGCTGTAATTCCTGCTCTTTTTCCTTAAAGACACCAGTTGTCTTTGTGCACATGTCATCTTCTCCTGCCTGCTGTGTTTTGCAATAGCCAGGTAGGAGTATCTGTAGGAAAGCACACAGTGACAGGGTTATTTACTGATCCGGGATATAAATCTCTTTGCCTAAGCAAACACAAACTGTTTAAACAGTGGCTGGAGCAAACATGAAGGATGAGGTACACTGGAAAGGATTCTAAAAATGCTCTGAAAGTTAGGGCTCGGTGTTTTGGGGTTTTTTTTGTTTAACAGAGCTATACCATCATTTCATATAACTTCTGGGAAGGTGGTGGGGGAGAAAGAGGAACCTCAGCACTTGTATGAGAAGGGTTTTTTACTGGCTAGTGGCTACCTGTGCTGCTGGGCAGCTCCTGCAGGGAATTTGTCATTCTAAAGGCTGCAGGAGGCTTTAGAGATGTCACAAAAGCCTGCATGGAGGGAAACCAGCCCTGGAGAGGAGGGCTGGTCCTGTCCCACTTCTCTGGAAGTGGGATCTGTAGGGAAAAACCGGCGAGGAGCCGGCGCCGCAAGCCGGGGACTTCCAGAGCTGTGGGGAGCCAAGGGAAAGGGCCCTGCAGAGCAACCTCCCTCCCCAGGCTGCTGTTTACTCACCCCAGGATTGTTCTTCCAGAGGAAGCAATGGGAATGTGCCGTTCCAGAGCAGGAAATGCCACTGTCCCAGCAGTGCAGTGGGCAGGGACACGGGGCTGAGGGTGGCATCGGGCGGGAGCGGCGGCTCCTGAAGAGGGCCTGAAGAATGAATTCTTCCAGTGCCTCAGCCTGCAGGGAGCTGGAGGGATCACTTCCAGAACAGACACAGAAAATGTGGGAGGTTATTCCTTGAATATCAGATTGCTGCTTTTTGTAATCATGGAATCACAGAATGGTTTGGGTTGGAAGGGACTTTATTTAACGTTTCACCCCTGCTATGGCAGGGACACCTTCCACTGTCCCAGGCTGCTCCAAGCCCTGTCCAACCTGGCCTTGGAAACTTCCAGGAATCAGGGGCAGCCACAAATTCTCTGGGCACCTTGTGTCAAGGCCTACCCACCCTCACAGGGAACAATTCCTTCCCAAAATCCCACCCAACCCTGCCCTCTGGCAGTGGGAAGCCATTCTCTCTTGTCCTGTCCCTCCATGCCCTTGTCCAAAGTCCCTCTTGTCCAAAGTCCCTCTCCAGCTCTCTTGGAGCTCTTCTAGGCACTTTAGGCTCTAAGATCTCCCTGGAGCCTCCTCTTCTCCAGGCTGAACAATCTCAGTTCTCCCAGCAGAGCTGCTCCATCCCTCTGATCACCTCTGTGGCCTCCTCTGGACTGGCTCCAACAGGTCCAGGACCTTCCCGTGCTGAGGGCCCAGAGCTGGATGCAGCACTCCAGTCAGGGAATTACATCCCAAAAAGAGTCTTGGAAGTCCCGATCTGATTAAGGCCAGAAGGGTGTGAGACACAACCTTTGCCCTGCAAAGATTCTGCTTCCCTGTTGCACATATAAAATAGTTTTTGTGGTACATCTTTTGGGATATAAGGTACCTGTGAATGATGCTAAAAACCAGAGGACAGAAAGAAAGACACTTTCAGTTTAGTAGATAGACCACTGTTGTCCTCACGTGCACTCCATAAATAATTTTTTGAGTTTCTGAAGATTTCTGAGGAGTACATTATTCAAAACATCCAGCTCTTCCTCCTGAGACTGTGTTCACTGACATAAAACGCTCACTGGATTGAATTATTAATATTTTTCCAGTACCTCAGAGTTTTTTCCTGCTCTGTACAATATGTGCAAGTTCACCCCTCAAAATGACAAGAAGATGGAGCTGAATGTCCCCTTGAACGTGGCACCTTTCCATAGGATTTCTTGCCAGCTTTCCTCAGGACCTTTGTTGTGACAGCCTGGTTTCATCACAGCTTTTCCCCCCCTGGTTCCTGATAAGAGAAGCTGAGGATGCTGCTTTTAAAAAGGAAAGAGGAAAAAATCCCACAGAACCAAACCAACCAGCAGAAAGTGATGCCTGAATCAGAATTGCATTAAGAGTTTCTTGTGCATGCTCTGGCTTAGAAAAAAGGCCTATCCTACGGCTCCCAAAATTCCACCTCCTTGGATCTTCCACAGTCCTCTGCACCACTGGAAAATGCCATTGCAAAATGGCACTGCTTAAAATAATTTTCTCCTCAAGGTTCAGCCACTTTCAGCTGAGTGATGATGGCACGAGAGGGCACAGCAATTTTTCCTTGCTGCCTGTGAGATGTGTTGTGGTGCTTGAACAGGTACACAAAGCAGACAAACAGCAACAATACAGTACAAGTCTCAGGATTTTTCCTGCTTCTCAGAAGGTCCTAATGTGCTTCATATGTAATGTGCAGATTTCTGGAAAATTATGAATCACGTACTTATTTTCCTGTAAAAATGTCAGCTGTTCTCTAGGATGGCAAATCTGTAATTCCTTCCATAGAGCAAAACAAATTAAGTAAGACTAATGAGAGTGGTAGGGAGAACATTTTGAGGAATGGGAAGGAGAGCAGATTGATTGCTGCAGATTTTGCAGCACATCTGTGATGGGGAAGGGAAGAGGGGCTGGTTTCATGTGGATAACATGGTCCATGCATGGGAGTGGAGCACGGTAACAAAAAGGATTTATCACACACCAGTTCATTCTGATGGTGACTAATAGGGGATTTATTAAGTATGCAGGCTGCTTTAATACATCCTCCTGTTGACTTTAGTCCTGTTTGCACTGGATTAAGGATTGTCTAGGGCAAACCAGGTGAGACACCAAAGAAATTGGCAAGGACATTCCAGCAAACACTGTCCATCCCTGAGTGTGAAGGTGCCAAACGCCAACAGTCCCAAGGAGGGGGTGTTGTACAGACAGGAACAAACTCGTGGGAGCTTGAAAATGCCTTCATGGCCTTTGCAGCGCTACAAAAACACGTTGGGTGTTAAGTTTCTTTGTGATATTTGCCCTTTATTGAGATTATCTGTGTTTTTCTGCTTTAATCATCTTTTGGGAGCCAAAACACAGCAAAGGAATAATTCCCATTTATGAGCTCTTCTCTCAGGTGAAACTTCATCATGCAGCTGGAGTAAGTAGAATTCCCATAGCAAAAATGGCATTTCTGCCTGTTTGTGAAATTCCCTTCATTTAAAGCAGTAATTTGATGTTGAGAAGAAAGGCAAACAATTACAGCAATCCCTCTCTGTGGTACAAGTACATTCATGCTTTGTCTGCCTTCTGCCTGCAAAGACAATATTTACATATGCACACAAATCACATCACATATTGAACTAGTGCTAGGACTGCAAATATTAAAGCTGGACTATTTTGTTTATGTTTTAAAGACCTGATGATCGGGAAATGCCAAGGCATTGATAAAATCGACAGCTCCCAGGTGATTTGCAGGGCCCATCTTCAGGAAGTTGCTTTCTGAACATCTGCAGACATTAAGCAATAAGTAAATTTATTTCATTGGCACCTTCCTAATGAAGCCCTGTATCATCCAGCAAGGAATGATGAGGAGAGCTGTGCTGGTACCCAGTGTGTTTTCTTCCTGAGGAGCAGGTGAGGTTCTGGGAGTGTGAAGAGCTGCCTTCAGTAGCAAGCTGCATGTTGAGATGCCAATGAAGAAGATTATCATGGTACACATGCTGCCATTTAATTATGCCCTTTCCTGTAAAGAGCCTGGCTTTAATTAAATGGCAAAACAAAGTGAGAACTTTTCTCCAAGCCATTTTGAAGTGCTCACTTCCTCCTCTGTGTGCTGCGGTTTATTAGATTTGAATGAGTAATGGGGTGGTTTCATTTGTTTAGTAAAATTAAAGTGGTCGGTAACAATTTCCTGTCTGAGCAAACTGTGGGCTGATTAATAATATTTGGGATGGTGGTGAACAGGGGGTTTTTTGCAGCACACAGGTTGTGCTGCCTCGCTGCTGCTGCTGCTGCTGCTTGGGGGTTTCCAGAAGTGAAACTGCTGGTGCTTCACCAGGCTCAGCCTCAGCTCTCACTCAGACAAAAGCTGTGCTTCCAGGGCTGGGCTGGCCCAGGAGCAGCTTAGAAAGTGCTCTCAGAACTGAACACCAAGGCAGCGTGGAGGAGATTTTGAAGTAGAATTGATCTTCCTTCTCACCTAAACATTTAATAATTTGCATTTGCAGGGCTAAGCTTGGGTGGGGTGTGAGCACTGGAACTACCAGGTCCAGCTTTGGAGCAGGCAGCTCTCATTTGGGATGTCAGAGAAAGTGTTTGCCTGGTCCTCTCCAGCCTGTGTTCCACTGCTGCTGTAGGGATGGCCACCCCTACATGGGATCTCTTTACTTTTCACAGAAACACGTCCTGCTTTAAGCTGCATCAAGCAATTTCACAGAACTCCATGATTCTGGGTCAAAACTCCAGAGCATCCCATTTATTTGAACTAACAGCAGAAATGGGAGGGAAATCAAATGCATTGTGCAAACCTTGACATGAGATTCGGTATTTTCACTCCTCCTGAAAATCTCAGAGAACTTTATCTCTGTTTATACTTGAAAAAATCTGCACACAACCAGGGGCAACAGTCTCCCAGCCTGAATTGCAATTACCAGTTGACACAAGCAATATCTGGCCATTGGTTTTCCCACATAAATCACAGGTTTTTGCCTGAATTTCATTAGTTATCTCTTCAGAGAATCAGGCACACAGATGGGTGCTGACCAGCTCACCCAAAATCCAGAGTGACACAGTCTTCCTCAATGGGCATTTGGGAAAGGATGAGCTCAACCACAGTTATTCCTGCTATGTCTGGATGCTGATGTGGTTTTTCTGGTAAGTAAATGCTTACTTCTCTTAAAACAGCTTGGACTCTGATATGACATATCAGGAAAACAAAAAATTTAGGCATAGTCCATGAATTTTAAAATGTGGTGACAGACACAGAGGCAACACACCAGGCTTGTTGCAACACCTATTGAGTCTGTGACAAAAATGCTGTCTCCAATTATTGCTCTGCAGCTGATGAGAAATATAATGCCTTCGCCATCAGTAAGCAAATACAAGGGCCTGTCAGCACATAAGACTTCAAAACCCTACATCAACATCCAGCAGCTTGTTTAAAGAGCTGATTCAACAGGCTGCTGACATGGGGTTTTGCTAGATTTCTTCAGCCTTTACCCACTGATCTTCACGTCCACACATGAGCATTAACTCAGTTTGCACTTTCTGGAAGCTGCAGAGTGTTTCAAGGGTCACAGCTAGCTAGAGAGTTCATTAGCACAGATTCTGTAAATAAAATATTCGTACGTCAGTGCCAGCCCTTCCTATAAGTGATGCCCGAGCATGCACAGCCTCCACAAGAATTGTTCCAGCCAAGGTTCAGTTCTGAGCTGCTGGAGTTCCCTTGAATTTTACTGGCGTTGGTGTTGAAAGGAGAGGCTTAGCACCTCAAGGAAAATGTTGGTGGCACGTGGACTCAAGCCCTCACAGAAAATGCTCATTGTTATCTCAGGATCGTAGCTCGCTGTCGCAGGGTTTTCAGCTCAGAGAACAAAAAGTAAAATCACTTCTGTGAAGGGAAAAGCACATGTTAAGTTGATCTATCTAAAAAAAAGCCTTTAAAAAGAAGCATAGTTCTTTCCTTAATCACACTTCCTAGCGCAGATAACACCGAGCCTTTGCACAGAAAGGAAGTCAGAGAAATGACGCCGTTCCACATGAACAAGCAGGTTGCGTGGGCGTAGCCGAAATCAGAAATTACACTAATAAATAATGTCTGTCCTCTGACAACCCAAAGTGCTCTGCAAATGTTATTTCAGTAAAGCAACATGGATGGGCAAATATCTCGCCGTTTTAGGGCTCAAGGTTCAGAAAAATGTAACAAGGCAATTGTGTCTCGCTGGAGGTGAGACACAAGGCCAAGGAAGAGCAGGAACGACACGCCTGTGTTGTGACTTGTAGACCTGTGGTTTAACCACCAGACAAGAAAGGGCTTATTAAAATTAACAGTATTAGAAAAGATTATGCTCCCCAGCAAAATACCGAGTTCCTGTGAAGACCTGTGAATCGCCTGCACAGTTTTTGCAAGAAGTTATTTAAGAGACCATGTCTGTGGTTCTCTGTGCGTCTGGGACTTTTGAATAGTTACACAGGAGTCAAACATGTTTCTTTTCACCTCGTCTGCAAAGCTTAGATTGCAGGTAGAGATAAAAACTGTCTGCTTCACAGCAGGAAAACAAAGTGCTTAGAGCTACCCCTTCCTCATTTAAAAAGAAAATGTCTTTCTTGCTAAAAGTTCACAACCATGAAATTGCAGATGTTTCTCCAAGCCAAATGCTTGGCCAGAATCATCTGAGAATCTTAAATCACTAAAAATCAGATTGACTCCTCCAATATGGATCCTGGTTCCAGTCTGGGTGTAGGTGGTGAAACATGGCTAGCACTCCTTCCAAGTCATGCCACACATGCTCTTTTTCTTCCTTGACTCAGTCCCGGTGTTTCCTCCCTTGATGAAGTGATTTTAGCACCTGGTAGAGGTCGTGAAACTGGACCAGGACTGATCCATTTAGCCCATTAATCATGTTTGCCACAGAATGAAAATAAGCAACTGCAGCCTCTCCTCCTGTCGTGCTCATTGGAAGGGTAAATTCAATCAGCAGCTCGTTTCCATTACCCACAGGTTCTTGCTGAAAATTGGCAATTTCCACTGCATTAAGGCATGGGCTTAGATGGCAAAACCTGGCTCTAGATTATAGGAAGAGAAAGTTTGGGGGTGTTCACCTGTCAAATTTCCAGCAGATCCACACATGTTTTCTAATTTCTGTTTGATTGAATAATATTTTCCAAGTGGGTTCTAATTTTACACTAATCATGAATGAGCTTATTTTAGATCAGTTGTACAAATGTTGTTTTTTTAAAATCCTTGTGGGCTTACACACAACTCTGCCCTTTCTGACCCTCCAGCCTCCGTTCCTTTGTCCTACCCCACTTCTGCACTTTAAATTTCAGTGCACAACTTTTGGCAGCCTCTGGACCCTGCAGGTCTGACTTCTTCAGTCACAGAGGGGACAAAACACAGCCTGATTCAAGGCAAGGGATCTTGCTTAATGCCACCAGATCCACAATTTAGGTATAAACAGTTCTGTCCAGGATGACTCTATTTCAACATTTCTGTGTTTTATGAAACATTGTGCAACAAGCTGATACACAGAGAGGCAGGCTCAGGCCAGAACTGATGCAGCAGTGCCGTCCTGTACTTGGGTTATGATTAATTCTGCCTTTCATCACATGAAACTTTGGCTATCAATCTCCTTCCCCTCTTCTTCTACTTCAATAGCAACAGAGACACTACCTCAGATATATTACGGTGCCATAAAAGAGGCTGATTATTTATTTAGAAGAAATGAAATATGGTTTAATGCAGCGTGTGTTGGGCTCCAGGCCAGTGAACGGGTTCTGGTCTTCTGGGCTTAGTGCAGATGCTCAGGGTTTTCAAAGGCAAATCAGTGTCAACTCATGAGCCCTTAAAAAGCTCATCTTGGCTCTCCCCCAGCTCCTCTTCTGGCTGAATTGCAGCCCTTTGCCTGACTCTCCCACCACTTGAGACGGGAGAAAAATGGGCCCTGGCTCTTGATGAGCTCCTCAGTCCTGCTGGACTCTAAACGCCAGGCTCTCCAAACCTCACTCGCCGCCAGGAGAAGCCTGGGAGCCCATGGGAGCTCGAGCTGCTGTCCAAGAAAGTGTTTCCCACACACTTGTGAGCACCCCAGGGGCACTGATGGAGAGGTCACAGCAATGTCTGACCTTGCCCAAGATCTGGGCAGTGCTGCCCACAGCCCAGGTTCCCGGCACGGGTTTTGCTCGGCGCTGGGCACGGCTCCCACCAACGTGGATTGGGATGTCTCAAGGGAATTTAGCCTAAAACTCCAGTTTCTCATGTCCCTCCAAGCTCTCACTGCACTTTCCAGCAATCCCTCCACCACGGGGATGGAGCCCTGGTCAGAGATGAAAAGGAGCATGTATCAAAATGAAACCACGCCGCTGGGGAATAAAGTCACGTAGCTATGGGAAAAACATGTGTCTGTGAAGACTTGCCTTGACTTTAGCACACACATTCTGCTCGTAATAAACTGTCTTTTTATATAACTTGACCCAACAACATCTGCAAAATTCTTGCCTTTTTGAAAGAGCTATGAATAGGTCACTGTTTGTTTCTGATTAAGCCTGATTCATTTATCATTCTGGTCAGCCTTTCATTCTTGTAAATACATTTACTCTCTAGTTTCTCAGTATTTAAAATACATGTTTCATAGTAATTCTGAGCTCACGAGCCAGTCTGCCAACGACCATTTCTACAGCATAAAGTTTATTTTTTCTGCTTGCTGAAAAAAATGTCAGTATGCTTGCACTAAATCACCATTTTGAAAGTAAATTTATGGTAATCATTTCTGTAAAAGCTTTAGGTAATGGTTGGTTGAGTGTTTAACTGTAAACTGTTCCTAGGGATAATTCAATGAAAGCCCTGTTCAATTAGTTGCACAATTATAACATTGATATACTGTAGGAAGTGTAAAACATTTAGGGATAGCCATTAGTAGATAAACTGCACAGGTAATAAGCTCCAAGTTCCCAAACATTGATTTTTCACATCTTCTTACACAGAAGTCAATTTTAAAGCAGAGTCAAGGCTAAAGTACATTTTGTCAGAATTCAGAGCCTGCTGGCTAATTAAAATCAAATCTGAAAGACTCTAAGAAACCCAGGGATGTGCTTGCCCATATGATAAAAATCAGTGGGGGTAGGGAAGGAGGGACATGTGGGGACACTGGTGGAGAGGACACGTGGTTCTTGGCTGCCGTCCTGCCCACTGGGCAGCTGACCCCTGCCCTGGCTCACCCCAGGGGATGGCCAGGAGGACGTGGGAAGGAGCTGGGAGCCCCACAGGGGGTGGGAATAAGGGCCAGACACAACTCTGTAAGCCTGATTACTTGGCTGCGCAGAGAACAGCTTGGCTTTTCACAAGATTTCCACTTGAGGCATTGACTTTGTGGTTTCTGTGTATTTCCAGAACTGTTTTGGTTTCCTGCACCAGGTAAGCCCAAGGGATGTCCCAGGAAATGAGATGCAGGTTGACCCTGCTGTGTGATGCACACAGGAGCTGCTCCAAGGGCTCGGGGGACTTGTTAATCCCCAGCTCCAGGGGATTTCAGCTTGTGCCCATCTCACAGCTCTCTGCTCAAGCTGCTGTGAAACCAAGTGACCACATCACTTCTCCAAGCAGTGTTGGACTAATTTGGGCTTGACAATGGAGGTGATAAATGAGTTGCCTCTTCTCTGCACAGCTGTGCTCTGATCTCGGTATGATTTCATCTGTATTTCTAGAAATCTAGACGTTTCCAGAAATATCTGACTGAGTAATCTCTCCATGGCTCTTCAGCAACCCCAGCGGCTCTTACCACTCAGCCTGTTTGTTAAAATTAGCAAAACATTACATAAAGGCTAAGACAGCCCTCAGTGTGGTGTTGTGTTAAGTGAGTTCAGCTAAAGAGTGCTTTAACCAACACAAACTAAACTAACCTTCCAAGAACAGGCCGTGGGCAAGGCTGGGAAGTTGCAAGAAACATGAGGTAGCTGCTGGGAGAATGCAGACAGATGTCGGAAACATTTCTCCATCTGTAAACAAACAAACAGCCCGACACCCAAATCGGGCCAGTCTGGTGGAAAATATCAAAGTCATGACCTTCATCAGATGAAAGCAAACAGATTACCCAGCAGAAGCAGCAGCAGCAGCAGCACTCCCCATTTTCCGTATCTCTGCGTACGCCGTGCTGGCTTTGCAGGCTTCTCCAGGGGAGATGAACCCAAGTGACCGCTCTGGGCTCCAGTGAAGCTTTTTCATTTCACAATCACCATCTGAAAGGGGACAGGCCAGTCTCTGTTTTTGTTTTCTTCCTGGTGATCTCCTCTGTTTTTATGTCTACTCCATCATTTCCTTTTTTGTTGTTGTTTTGTTTTTTCTTCTCCTTTCTCCTCCTTTCCTCTCCAATTTTACCATTTTCATTTAGTTTTTCTCTGTTAAACTCTTTAACTCCCTTAGAGCTCTGCATTTGAACTTCTTAAAACTAAGCCCTTAATCCACCACTGTTACTTACACGTGCATTTGTTGAAGCAGCTGAGTTTAATATGCCACTTCTCATTCACTGTATCATATTCCCCAGCTACAAACACAGCTTATTGCAAATATAAAAAATCCCCTCACATGTATTTTAAGTCTTTCAGCCTTTCACATGGTTGAATTAATATATTAGACATGATAACAAAACCAGCTGCAATTTCCCAGCCTTACCTTTAGTTCTGCTGAGGAACAGCCCCACCTGGATAAAGCCCCATTTATTTCAGCCAGGCATAGACTGTGAGTGTCTTATTGTTTTGGCCAGAGCTTTGAATAAATAATCATCCAGGATAGCATACTTCCAATTTTGATTTCAGATGCCTCACTCCCATGGTGTACAGAGTTGAGCTGCAGGAGAGGGTTGTTTTCAAATTTAGCAAACAGGAATCCTTTTTGCTCATCTGACCTTTGGTGTGTCTGGATGAATCCTGCTGTTTTCACAAAGCTGGTGTGTTTGTGAGCAAGAGTGCAGCCAGGCCACCTCTGTTTTCCTACCTTACATGCCCAAAATCATATTGTAATCTTGGAATCATATCACAGCTCCTTCACAGCCTCTCACTGTGGCCCCAGACCCTCCTGGCATTCACTGCTGCCCAGACAGTGGGGGAGATGCTCCAGTGGGAAAATCCCATTGCCAGCAACTGGGGATTTCAATCCCTTTTCTCCAGCTGCCCCCTGGGATAACACCACCTCAAACTCACCCCTATCATCCTGTGCTGCCCACAGGATAAAACCCCCCTGAATCCCAAGCCCAGCAGTTTCTGCTGACCCCGTTTGCCTCCAGCAAGGCAAACACGGAGCAGAGCGGAGGTGGAAAGCCGAGCTTTGCGTTAAGCAAGAGCGCTGGGGGACCCTGCAAAGGAAGATTTGTTTGTGTGCTGCTCGCCCTGGCGTGCCTGTGCACGCTTGTGCTGCATTCCCCGGGGAAGCTGGGCTCCAGGGAGCCGTGTGGGAAGCTGCTGCTCCATTCCTGTCTTTGATAAAGCGGTGGTTGAGTCCACCTAGGAGAGCGCAGCTTTTGCAGGCTTTGTTTTGGCAAGGCGGCTCTGCAAAAGTAAATTCAGTTCCCTGCTTTGTAAGCTGGGATGATTCTAAAATCTCCTTCTTCTGCTTTTTTGAAGTTAGTTGGGACAATTAAAGTTGAGGAGAGGAGATAAGTAGCAAAAGGCAAATTTCGGGCTGCAGGCAGTCTGCATGTGCCTGGGACCTGCCTGGTGAATGAAGTGAAGCTAAAGGAGGACAAGCTGCTGGGGTTATAACAGCTAAGGAGAGGCAAACACAGATTATTCCTTTGTAGGGAAAGTAAAGAGGTGCAACTCTGCCTCCTTGGACTTGAACTCAGGCAGGTAAGGCGGAAAGGGGGACAGAAAGTCTGACACTGCTGCATCTGTAGGGATGGTGTAGGAGCTTTATGGACAGAGTGCTCATCACCCCAACCTGAGGCCAGCCTGGCCAGGGACACCCCAAAACAGACACCCCTGTACAGACACCCCTGTACAGATATCCCCCTGTGCATTCACCTCACCCAGAGAGCACCTCCAGGGCAGAGACAGCTCAGCTCAACTCAGGATGCAGCTGCACTTACCCTCAAACCTTGCTACAAAGACAAAAGCCTTGGGGGAATTTAGAGGATATTTTTTTTATTGTTTGCTTAGCTTGTGGGAGTTTAATGTTTAATCATTGCAGAGGAGTGAGTGGGTTACTCATGGAATTGTTAGCCACGATTTCTGCCTTTTTTTTCCTTTTGTCCTTTGTTCTTCCTTATCACGGCTCTGGCATTTTGTGGACTGAATTGGCTTCCTATCACAGCCCATTGGCCCTTGATTTCTCAAACTGCAGTTTTATAGCATTCACAGGAGCCTCTTCATTTAAAGAACTCAAATTAAGGAAACAGGAGTCAGGAAGTGTTTGGATGGCTCCATAACCCCACAGGAGGAGGATGCTGACCCAGCAGACAGGCACTGGTCCAGGGGGTTCCCCTCACTGTTGGTTCCACCACTCCTGCAGATCCAGGAGCCACCTCCACAACCTGCTCCCAGCCCTCACCCAGGAGAAACAGCACTGGAATTCCAGAAAATACAGTTCCTGATTTCTCAAAGGAAAAAAAAAATATGTATATAGTTTAACTCCAAACAAGGGAACTGTTTGTTGTTAAGATTTTGGGATTTTTTAAATCCAAAACCTGTATCCTACAAATAAAACAAAATATATCTCTAAAGCTGTAAAACAATGTATGGACCCAGAGATAAACTTGCAGCTACATGAGGGAACCCTGCAGGGCTCTTCCCTAAAGGGCAGGTTTGTGCCCAGCACAGCTTGGGGCTTTCCCCAGCAAAGGTTCCCCTCTGTTCACTCCCAGCCACAAAAAACAGCTGCTCTGTTTTGTCCTTCTTTTGGTCACTCTTTTTTTCCCTTAGAAATGTCAGATCTGGCTGTGGTTTGCCACTGCAAACCACCCTGATATGTTTTTAATGGAGAGAGACAAAATTATTTGATGATTTTGATTACTCTTGCTTGTTAATAATTAATTAAAACAGGACCATGAGATACTTCTATTGGGTTTGTATTGCTTTTAACAAAACTGAAGGATGCTTTTAACAAAACTGTAGCTCAATTAATCCCTGTAGAAAGGAAGCTATGTCTCTTAATTGCCATCAAATATTTATTTCATTTTTTTAACACTGAATCAGCTCTATGTCTGTCCTTTCTAAACTTAATTAATCCGTGTGTTAGTGGTCCATAAGACATTCTTTAACATCTGCAGAGGTATTTTTTCCTAGAAGTGAAGTCATTCCCTGTCAGGCACATGCCTCATGCCACTATAGGCACTTGTAAAAGTTTCTAAGGTGTGATGAACCTACAGAATGATCTAATGGAAAAGTCAGTTCTCTGGGTTTTTTTTCTCAAGACAAAGCAGGATTGACATAAGCAGTAATCTTTTCATCATTAATATCAGAATTGCACTAAAAAAGACAAATTATGCATTTCATAGCTTAGCTACCTACAGAATAATGATAAAAAATCCTGAAATGCCACAGAAAAGCCCAATGCACCTTCCAGAAATGTTGTCATTCCAGGTATCAGGAGAAACAAAAACCCAACCCCCTTACCATGGAAACATATGGATATAATGTATATCTCTACCTTTCAAACATAAAGCCACCAGGCTAACAGAGATAAATTTTATGGCTGGATGAGCACAGTAGCTGGATGGCAAAGGCAGCATTTGGCACGGGAACAGCTGTCAACATCTGTGTCCCTTGGGATGGCAGATGGCAGGGAGCAGAGGTGCAGCTGACCTGGCAGTGCTGCTGTTTACACAACCCCCCCGAGCTACTGCCACAACCTGTGGAGCTGGTTTCAGCAGGAGTGGAAACTCTGTGGAGAGCAAGGAAATGCTGAAAAGCCAGACGAGCTGGAGCAATATCTGGAGCGCATTGTCAGTGAAATAATTTTCAGCAGCAGTTCAATTTCATCCGTGTTCAGCCTTGAATGTACTCCTTGATGGCAACAGGGCTTGCAAAAGGGGTCCAGAGGAAAGTTGTTGTCTGCTAAAGCATCCTTGGGGACCAAAAGGAGAGGTCAGGATTCCTTCATGCCCTGGGGCAGGCCCTGGCTGTGCCCCAGGTACAGGGATTGCTATCTCCATGTAAAATCCCCACCTCAGCAGGCCTGGAGCTGGTTCTGTATTTTCCTGGGAATTTCCTGGTTCTGGCTCCAGGTTTGTCCCCATCAGTGATAAATCCAGGGTGGATTCTGGATAGGAACTGTTGGCAGCAGGGGATTTCATAGATCATGTCATAACTGCATCTATTGCCATAAGAGCATACTAAGGGAGCCTCATTCTTACACTGGCTTTAAAAAGTATCAATACAAGACAGAATGTAATAAAGAAAAAAAAAAGTTAGGACCCAATTTGGGTAGCTTTTGATGACAAAATATCCTCAATGGATTTACAAGCAGCAACCCACTGTGCAATGTGCACCATGTGCAAAGGCTGTGGCTTCCCACACTAAAAACCAGAGCAGCTGGAAGTTACAAACATCAAAATTTGGTCGAGTGTGGGATCAAATCCTGAGCTGTTTTAATTCCAATGGTCAGTTTTAATCTTTCCTCCAATGTAAATTAAAAGGAACGTTACTGAAGGCAGCAGAGTTTTTGGGATGGCACAAAGGGAGGTATAAAAAGAAAATAATGCCAGGAGTTCCTGGGAGCTCTTCAGAAACCATGAGACAGGAGAAATGGGGATTGTCCAAAAAGGGTGACAGGCATTTCACTCATGAAACAGGAATTATTAGGACTGAAATTTGCTTAGTTTTTCTGATCAGAAACCAATCTAAGAGATAGAGATTATAAAATAATTTCTCTGAAGGGGATGTAGAAGAGCACTCAAGGAACAACCTGGGAAGGGGACACCAACAGGCTAAAAAGCCATTTGGGAATGTCTCCAGAGCCTTATTGTTTCACATATTTCCTCAATCTAAACATTCAAAGATTTTTGCATTGCAAAATGCAAAAATCTTTCTACATACTCTGATATTATAACAAGTATTTATATTTTCCTTTTTAAATGTAGGCACAGAGCTGGGGTTTGGGGCTTTTTTTTTTTTTTTGCTATCTCCTTCAAGTTGTGTAATGTAATATGGTGGATTTTATAGAGATGTCCTTATCTTTTTAAT
The DNA here is from genome assembly GCF_014805655.1 of Passer montanus. Taxonomy (NCBI): domain Eukaryota; kingdom Metazoa; phylum Chordata; class Aves; order Passeriformes; family Passeridae; genus Passer; species Passer montanus. Next base: position 15,269,993 of record NW_024366703.1, read on the forward strand.
AAATCTTTATTAATATTTTACTTTATTTTATAAACGTAACAGTTGCAATGCTAGCTGTTAAGCAGAGCCTCCATACACTCCAGCTCTTGAACATTTTTTTGATGGGCATGTGGGTGACACAACCACATGCCAGTGGATGAGCCAAGGTGTTTTCTCTGGAGCTTGTGCCAGTTTTGGGCTTGAACGCTGCCCCTGTGCCAGCTCAGAGTTCCAGGTGATACCTGAACTGGGAAAAATGTTAACCCCTTCTGAAATTATCAGCTGAGGCTGTGCTGGTGCTGTCCTGTGTGTTACAGACCTGTGGCAGTTTTTACCTTGCACTGAGAGTCCCTGAAATTCCTCCTCGGATGTAAAACACCACGTTTCGGCTTGGATTTCCACCTGCAGAGCTGTTCTTCCTGTGAAAAACCCTGAAAAACAATCCACCTGTGTGGGTATCCCCACAGAGAACATCCACAGGGGGGTACCAGAGAGGGGCTGAGGGCTGGTGTCACAGCAGTGGGGCTGTCACCATGTGGGACACTGCTGTGACCAGGTGGAGAAACCCAGAGTGCCATCACCAAGGGATTCCCCAGCCTGGCAATACCAGCCACAGCTAGAAGGGTTTGCCAAGGGCAAGGACCTTTGGGATATTTGGGATCTTGCTATAACTGAATAAAACTTTTCTTCCTTTCTCTCTGCCGTGGTTTAACCCCAGCCACCAACCAAGCCCCATGCAGCTCACTCCCCAGCAGAGAGACAGGGGAGGGAATCCAAAGGGTGAAAGCAAGTCTGTTTAATTGATTTAGTGCAGGACTTTGGGCTCCATCTCTGCTGGTGGTCACTGAGGACAGGAGAGGCTGCAGGGAGTGCCCCAAAGCCAGCTCAGGCCAGGTCACTGCTGCCCTGCAACTGCTTCTCTTCCCCTGGTTCAGGCTGTTCCTGCTGTAGTAGTTCCTGTGAAATACAACTCAAATCGTGGCTTATAACAATTTAAAAGGCACAGCCAGTACAATCTCCAGCCCTCTGAGGACTGGGACTTGCAGCAAAGTATAATGCTGGTAAAAGCACAAATGAGAGCAGCTTCAACCCCCAGCTTCACTCTGCACTGTACTGGCTAATATAAATGTAAATTACCTCTGTAACACAGTGCAGAGTGAAATATTAAACAAATAAAACACACAAAATAGTGAGCCTCTGCCTCCCATCCTGCCCCATGACAGCAGCAAGGCACTGTCCTGACCTGACTGCAGCAGCAGGGTGAGCTGAAAGCCCCCCGGGCGCTTTGCATACATTTCAGTGCAGAATACGCCCTTTTCTGAGGAAGATTAAGCTCTCATCTTTTAAGCTTTGAAATGAAATGAAAGCATTTCAATCTTTTTATTGCAGGGGCACTGTATTTTAAAGACAATTCACTTTTTTTTTTAATGTGGAATGGTTTTCAGGTTAAAATAGACAAAAGGAAAAATGTGGGTTTTTTTTGTTTTTTTGGGTTTTTTTTTCCTAATAAACATTATATCTAGAAAGATGGAAGCAAAAAAAATTTCACCGTTTGGTGGAAAATGAGGAATCACCATATGCATTTTAGTATAATGCTATGCACATAGGAATGAGGAAAACAACTGCAACATAAGAATATTAAACTCCTAACGAACTCAAAGTGTTTAAATATGGCTCTCAGGGAAACAGAGTATTTAAAAGGCTGGGAAATTACTTCATCACTGTGTATCAGTGCTTATCCACAGCAGCTACATGAGGATGCTTTTCTACTTCAGCCTCAAATTAATAACAAGACCCAGCAACTGGCAGCTGAAGCTGAACGGATTCAACCTCCACGTGAGATTAAATTTCCAAGCTCTGTCAACATCATTTCATCAGAAGAGATGAAGTTTTAGCCTTAAAATGCATATTGCAAATATGCTTTAAAGCAGCTTTTGAATGAAACTATCTGCTGATACGTGCAGGGGTTTTAAAGCTGCTGCTCCTTTCCTCCCCGTGGGAGGCACAGGGAGGTTTTGTGTTGCCCTCGAGGTGCCCATGACATGCAGAGCTCTGCTGAAAGGAGGGAGGGAAACCTTCTGCAGAGCTTTAGCTGATTACCTGCAGGGCTGGAGAGGATGATTTTCCTTCATTACTCGCTCAGGAATCAGTGTCACCTTCTCCAGCTTCAGCAGCTGGCCATAAACAAGGTTTACTCCTGAGGTGGACAGGACAACCTCGTTCCTCAGAGATTGTCTTGCTCAGAACTGGAAACCCTGAAACAGCAAGGGTTGTTCTTCCCCAGGTCACTCAGCCTTGGAGAATTTTTGGTCTCTCTCTCTCCATTATGGCAAATAATTTAATTAGGTAATAAATACTACCTAATTAGCCCCATGCCACTGCAGTAAACTCAGACATTCATCCTCTGGCATGGAGTTTAATGACTGAAAGGCTTTCCTTGGATGCTAGCACTGAAGGTGTCAGCAGAGTAATGACCTTGCCTGGCCACAGCCTCTATGAAAAGCAGTCCCATTGAGGTCAGCAACACCCCTCTTAAAATAGTGCACAGGAGGCATACTGCATGTGGATGGAATTTGCAATATTGAACCCATAAAAACAGAATATAGTGACAGCATTTTGCTCTGCACTCAGTAATTCACTGGCCAGGCTTTTTTCCTGTTTTCCACGGCAACATAACTGTTAGTTTTCACAAAACCTTTTTGTCCCAGGCCGAATTAATTTCTTTAGAGCAATGAAGTGAGGTTTTGTTCATAGCTCTTTATTTCTGCATATCTATAAAGATGCTGAACTTCCTCTGCTGGGTAAAATTATCCATCATGAAAATACAATTAGAAAGTTGTATTTTGGAATTTTTGGATATTTCTGCTTCTTTGCAAGTTGTGTATTTATATTTACAAGACATGTATGTGATTTGCATATTTCTATTTGAGTGTTTGGATTTATATGGATAGATACATGCTGCTCCTCTGGCACTACTCTTCCTCTGGGAGTTTCTACACCTGGTGAAATAAACACTTCTTAATGGTGTATATTGCTGTAGGTCACTCACCAAATGCTATTTATTATAATCTGTGTTCTGAGTAACTGAAATCCCAGCAGGAATTGCTGTCCAAACCCTCCTGCCTGTTTCAGTGAGGAGAATCACAAGCAGGTTCTGAGTAAAGGACTGGCACAGCAGGGCTCTGCCAACATTTTTTGCCAGCCACGAAGACTTTTGTGGGGATACCTGCCAGCGTTTGAAAACTATGAATAGAGACAACTGGAGAGGAAATCAGTGTCTGCCTCATCATCCTGCTGGAATATACTGGGCTCTGAACCAATTTCTGCACTGAAGTCAAGTGGCATTGCATGGAGAAGAAGCCAGTGCAGACCTTGTGCTTGAATATTTTTAGACAGGGGGTGAAATATAGATTCTGTCCTTTGTAATCTCTGTGTGTGTCTACTTTGTAGTGCAGGATAGGAGAGTCCCTGGGCCACCCAGTCGCTTCACACCCAAAGTTTACCTGTTTGTCATCACGATCACTTTCAACTGTTGCATTTGCACATTCCACAGAGAGGAATACTGAAAATATTGAGTTGTTTCGAAGCCAGGGAGCTCAGCTGAGCTTTAAGTGGCCTCTGCACCACTACAGTTCATAACAGCAGAACTATGAGAAGCTTTCTGCTGAAAGCAAGTCTTGCTTTAAATAGAGTTATTTATGTCTCGGACATCAAAGATTCACAACTCTTCATTTTTGGTTCACCACATGTGAATTTCATGAACATACTTTTGTGAACAGCACAGCTGACAGAATGTGGCTATTTTAAAGTGTTTGTGTCTCAGTTTAAGTAAAGATACTTCCTTATACACCTGATTGTCTCCTCACTAAACTGGGAGAATTAGACCACCCTAAAAACAAAGTTGCAGTACTGTTCCATGACAGAATCTATGGAAGAGTACAATATGAGGTTTGCTACCAAATTCCAATAAAATACACTCCTTTTAAATGTAATAATCTATTTAGCCTTTCCTGAGTCCTACTGTCAGAATCCATGGTTATTCAAACCTTGTGTGGGAGGCTGGAGAAAATATTTGCAAGTTAAGGCATATCAGACTGCAGGCTGCTGTAGCTTTCATGTGCTGTGGAATGGCTTTTGACTGCATGGATTTTTGAGTGCAGAAAGAGTGCACAATTTTGTGAAAGGCTCTTCCACGTGCAGTGTGATGGCAGGACACATCCTGCAGTCATTTAATAGCTGCCACAGCCCCGATAGTTCTGTCAGGATGAGAAATGTCATTTTTGAACTCTAGAGGGGGAGAGACGTGGTACTGCCCACTGCTAATTGTCTTGTATTAACTCCAGTAAAACACTGTTAAGTGAAAAAACACCGAAAAAATGTAGGAATAATGGTGAATGAAGTCCAAACTGAAAAGCTTCTGGCTGGTGCAGCTGCAGAGTGTGTGACCTCTCCGGGTTTGATAGGGAAAAGTTGCCATGGGGATGGTGCAGCATTGTTTGTGGCTGACTTCAGCTTTTATTGTTGTGCTCTGATTACAGCTTTTGTCTCACTGTGAAGTGGGGCTGTTACATGCCAGCTTGAAACAAAGATGCATTTACAGGCAGCAGCAGAGTTCAAATGATTTCCATAATTAGAGATATCACTGCTTTAAGCAGGGGGAAAAATAATCTGTGTTGCTATTTCAGAAAACACAAAGTTTTTCAGTATAAATTTAATATCCGCTTAGAAAAGAAGCAACTTCCTGGTCAAACTGGTTAAACATCATTTCGGGAAATTGTCACTTGCTGCTCGGACTGATGGCAAAAGGCTGTGAGGCAGCACCTGGGCCTGCAGGTGAGGACAGTTCAGCTGTGGGACACACAGACCTCGAGGTTTTTTGCCATGTTAGCAGAGTATACACAGACACATATCAACATCTTGATTTACTACATCCCTAAAGCTTGTTAGGATGTTCTTGGGTGAGGGAGGGCAGCAGTGCTGTGCTCTGGGGCGCTGCTGCCTCACATTCCATTTACCCCAGCCAGGAGCCCCGGGGCTTTTCCCGGGCCTTGCTCTCCAGGGCCACTCCAGAATGTCTCCAGACACCCAGGGCTGATCTATCCCAGGTGCAGAATGTGGCACCTGGCCTGTTAGATATCACGTGTGTGGTGAATGGCAGTTCGTAGAGTCACAGATCACAAATCAGTTTGGGTTGGAAGGGACTCAAAGCCCATCCAGTGCCACCCCTGCCATGGCAGGGACACCTTCCACCATCCCAGGCTGCTCCAAGCCCTGTCCAGCCTGGCCTTGGGCACTTCCAAGGATGGAACAGCCACAGCTTCTCCAGGCCAGGGCCTCCCCACCCTCAGAAGAAAGAATTTCTCCACACTATTCAACATTGGCCTCCCCATCAAATACGCGATTAAAACCCCAGCAATTGAACTACAACTCCCATCACACCCCGCGCTCCGCCCCTGCCCACCCGCGCCGCACTACATGTCCCGGCAGGCCGCGGGGCGGCGCGGGGTGCGGGGCGCGGGGCCGGGAGCGCGCCCGGGGAGCGCGCCCGGGGAGCGCCCGGCTCTCCTCACGGGGCTCCCGCACTGCCGCCACTCCAGTAAGTGCCTCAGGCCGGGCGGGGCTCGGCCCGCCCCGGGTGATGCCCTTCCTTCCGCGCCTGCCCGGTGTGTGACCGCGCAGGGCACCGTCCTGCTCCCGCTCCCTCCTTTTTTTTTTTTTTTTTTTTTATTTCCTTTCCGCTTTCCCTGGAAGGCGCTCGGCGGTGCGGGGGCTCTGCCCGCGGGGCCGGCGCGGTGCGGGCTGCCCCGGTGGCGCGGGCAGGGCGCTGTCACGGCCCCGGAGGTAAGAGGAGAGGTGATCTCACTGCTCGGCACGGTTCGCTCCGCTCCGCTCGGCTCCGCGCCGGGCAGCGGCGCTGGCACCGGGCAGAGCCACAGCCGGGCGCCTCAGGGCTGCCCAACCCGGGGGCTGGGGCTCCAGAGCCACAGCCGGGCGCCTCAGGGCTGCCCGCGCCCTGGGGATCCCCTGTGCAGCTCGGGGGGCTGGGGATCCTGAGCCACAGCCGGCTGCCTCAGGGCTGCCCGGCTCGCTGTGCCCCCGGGATCCCCAGCACAGCCCCCGGGGCTGGGGATCCAGCGGGTGGTGCCCGCTTCGGCTTTGGAGAGGGATGTGCGGGGAGGCTCTTGGCACGCTGCGAGCCGTGGTCTGGCTTAGCTGTAACCGGGGCTGGTTATTTACTGAGCCGAAGTGGCTTTAAATGGGTAACTTGGCTATAAGTGAATGTTAAACTGTAACCACTGTTGGTGTATGCGCGGGTTTTATCACCTGTAAAATTCCAGATAGGCATTTGACATGCTGCTGAGCTTAAATTCTATACGTGTTGTGCAGACTTAAATTCTATACGTGTTGTAAAGATTTAAATTCTATATGTGTGGTGCAGATTTAAATTCTATACATATTGTGAAGATTTAAATTCTCTACGTGTTGTGCAGCTCCCTTGGGAGAAACTAATGCATGACCTTCGTAAAAGGCATTACGTTGTTGCATCAAATGTTCGCGAAGTAGCATCGGGAGGACAGCAGATTTCTCTTTGGCTTTGAGGCTTTCTGCAAGAAAAATGTCTGGTTTTCACTAGGCAGTGTATTGTGTTCGTAATCGAGCAGAAGGAACAGCCTTTGCAGGGGGAAACAGTTTTTTGTTACACTGAGCACCTGAATGAGGCATCAGCAGAGTGGCGTTACCTGAGTAAAGCTGAGAGGTAGAGTCTTTTAGAAAATTTTTTTAGATTCTTAAGAGCTCCATCCCTCCATGCTTCACCTTGTTCTCAAAGCAAAGTGCTTTTAAAGAGACTGCTAGGCATAGAGCAAGCTGAACAGCATCAACTTTTTGATGCCTTCTGACAAATTCCTTGCTTTCCTGACAGAGGCTGTAGTGTCTATAAAGATAAATTTTCTCTTCTCCTCACCCAATCCCATACATGACCCTGCAGGACAGAGCCGTATTTGCTCCTACAGTTTTGGGGCCTGTGATGTGTGAGGTGTGGCTTCTCACTGTTGAAACCAAATCAACAGGATTTTTTTGCTTTTGTTCTGTTTTTATTTTTATGTTTGAGCTGCATTGATGTTGATGCAGCACAAACCCAATCCTAACTGAGCTGGAAGTGTGTGTGGTTACTTTGAGTGGTTGCTCTCTCACGAGTTACTCTGCCTTGTGGAACAGTGAACTTGCATTTAGGTCCATTCAGTCTTGTTTCCTCCTGCTTGCTATTTTTAGTTGAGAGAGTCACAGCAGTAACAATACATGGAGCTGTCAGGTTTGTGAAGCACAGAAGTGTAAAAGTGCAGTTTTCCCCTTTGTCACGTGAGGAAGTGTTAAAAGTGGGCTGAAATCTCTTTGTGGTAGGGAGAGATACTGAGCCTGGCTGATATTTGGAGGAGAGTCTTTTAATTCAGGGATAGATAAGCGCTGATGCAGAAAATGATAATTCAAGAAAGAATACCTGGGGGTTTGATGTGTCCTGGGTATTACTGAGTGCTGCACTGCTGGAGTCAGCTTTGCATAAAATGTAAACCTTTGTGTGACTCAATGAGTTCTATCTGCAGTTATCAAACATTGTGATTTGATTTGGTGATTGTAGAAGATTTCATTCCAAATTCATAAATTCTAAAGGCATCTATTTTCTTGAGCTATTTGTCTGCTTTAAAACTGCATTTGGCCTCATGTTGCATTGCATAGCCCTGCATTTCAGGGGTGAGATTAAAGCAGAAGATGCACAGTGGGTCACTGGCAGGTGTAGTGCAGTGCTGAGATGTTTCAGGAGAGCAGATGGTTTCACACAAATTAGAGAATAGGCAAAAAACAATCATTGCATAAAGAATGCTTTCCCTCCTCCTCCTCCTTCTCTCCTCCTGTATTTATTTTCCTCAGGAGTAGTAGCTGAGTGACAGAAGACAGGCACACACATGGGGAGCACAGAAGGCATGTGCAGGAGGAAGAGACCTGAATGCAGGAAAAGGCATTTTTTGCGGGTAGCTGGGACTTGTTCCAGAAGGCAGCAGAGCTATCTCAGCTCAAATAAAGGCTGACGGCGTGTCACAGAGTTGGTGTAGAAGAGAGGAAGTGCAGAAGTCAGTTTTTATTGACTGTAACAGATTAGAAAGAACTTGAGGACATTACTGAAATGAGAACAGGTCTCTGCTTGTAACACAGTCTCCAGTGCCGGGTTGGGTGTAGCCCAAACTGCCAGGCCTGCAAAATTCTTAATCTATTTTAGTAGATTTAGAATTCCATCGATGTCTTTATTACTGACTGTTCCTGGTTATTTAAGCTGACAGTTATCATAGTAAATGCAGTTCCTCCAAAGTGCAGCAAACCAGCAGTGTTGGGGAGTGAGTACATGGTTTAATGAGAATTTTCCTTGCATGCTCTGCTGTGCTTTTGGATGTATCCAGCTCTGCATCAGTGTTTAGACAAACAATATTAAAATTTGTGATATGAGAGCATGTATCTTGCAAGATGGATTTTGACAGAGTTTGGTTTTTTTTTTTCACTGATAATTATGAAGAATAGGAACAGTCTTAGAAAATACTGGGGTTTGCAGCCAAGTGAACCTTGCGCAGTTGTATAATTGCTCAAAAATACAGAATAGTAAGTTATTTCAGTGCTAAAATGGGAATTTAGGTAACTGGCTTTAGCATAAAACATTTTTGCAGTGTGGAACAAGTGCTTAAGAAGTCATCAGGAAATTATATAAAGAAACACAAAAGTCAGTCCATGTATTCTTTTGGTTTTGAAACTAAATGCAATGGGACATGGCTAGAAGCATTGCTGTCAATGATTTATAAAATTATACAAGGAACCTAAATATGATAATCCTAGTGAGCTTATTTGACATATGAAAATAATGTAACTGCTTTTAAAAAGTCACCTGCTGAAGGCCTCTGAGTGACAGGAACGGTTCAGGTTTTGAAGTTGCACTTCAATGCAGAGAATCACTGAAAGGAATTGGAATGGGGGATATGGCTGAGCTGTTTCAAATTTTTTTCTGCTCTTACACTGATCTTTCAAATTAGGACTTTGAAAATATATAGGTCTAGGGTCATGGTGATGCATGCTGTACCCCAACTGTGAGAAGTGTTTAGGTACGTGTTGGTATCGGGCTCAGTTCTATAAATAACACTTTCCTCTCAGTGCTAGGTAAAGCAGCAGGGTTTTGTTGCTGTTGAGGAAGGAAGCTGGTTCATTGTCTCAGCACTAAGCAGCATTTTCTCCCTCCAGGGACTTGCAGAAGCATCTAGAATGTGTAGGTGTTTCTTTAATCTTGGAGAAGGAACTTATTAAGCTTTCTGGTGCAGAACTGTATGAGCCACTTACTCTTAACAGATGTTATCTGCACAAGTAGGGAGTTGCAGGTCTGGTAGACATTTGTGGCATTCAACAGTTTAAACAGTTTTCAGGTTTGAACATATGCCTTTGCCTTAAAATCTGAATAGTTTCAGGTATTTTATGTAGAAGAAAGGTGGTTCAATAGTGAGGTTGCTGCTCTGGGACTTGGGAAACTGGTTCAGCTCACTGTGTTGCCAAAAAGCTTCCTGTGTGGCCTGGGACAAGCTGCTGCTGTGTCCCTCCATTCTCATGCTGAGAGCACTGAGCAGCAGCAGCAGCTCTGCATCACAGGAGTGGCCGGGGTAAGTCAGGCTGGATGTGGCCAGGGGAGCTCCCTGCTGCTGGGAGGGAGAGGCTGAAGACACTGCCCAAGTTAAAAAACCAGGGGTGAGCGCCAGGCAGGAGAAAAACCAGAAAAATACAGTGGAAAAAAGGTTTTGACTGGAAATCTCTGGTGTCACTTAGAGAAAGCGAGTCCTTAAAACTTTAAGGAGCATTGCATGGTCTTGTTTGTTTAACAGAATTTTAAAAGAATGCTTAAAATACCCTCACAAACATGTAAATCTTTTATGTTACGGTTCTGCCACACAGGGGACAGCAGCAAAGCTCTTTCTGTTCCTGTGTTGGCTGTTCTCTTCTTGAAGATGCTTTTAATTCTAGCTAGCCATTGCATCCAGATGTTTTGGATATCAATTTAGCTCATTTTTTTCTGCTGGCATGGTAAGCAGAATCCCTTAAATTGGGCCTGACTTACTGACTTTTCATGTGAAAGAGACTGAGCTTTTCTACCTCTCCACTCCCCCAAAGGGAAAAATAATTTGCAGCCACCTCTAGTGAGGAGTGTCTTTATTAATGTTACAGAGTTAAAAGTATTTTGAATTTAAAATCTTCTTGGTGAAAATAGGGCACTGTCATTGCTGTAAATTGAAAATGTAGACTAGACAGCAATTAGCAAGCTTTGCAAACATGTTTTCATTGTTGAGAGTCAACACTCCCAGGAACAGTCTCTGTATACTGACAGATAGGTGATAAATTAATTCATTTAATATGTAATTGTTTTGATGTGTATGCTCTGCCTGGGTGCTTTGGTACCCACCACATTTACATCCCATGTCCAAGAAAATGTGTTGGAACTTGTTCCAGACTAGTGACTTAATGAAGCGTTCTTCTGTTAAGCACTAAAACAGTTACATGCCAGGTTTGTTGTAAGAGTGAGCAGTCCTCTTAAAACTGCACTTCAAAAGATGTTGTTCAGTATGTTGGTTAACTCTTTAGGGAGCTGAAAATGACAAATGGGAACTTAGGCTGGGCTAATAATTCAGCTGGCAAGTTATTCCTTTATCTAGGAGGCCATGCCTGTGTGTGCAGCAGTGCTGGAAGGTTGGGTCACTTAAAGGATGTTAAAAATGTGTCTGCTGATTCAGGACTTCGGGGTTTGGTTATCTTGATTTTTTAATCATTAACCTTTTTCTTGTGTTTCTTCCTTAAATCAAGTTCACTGGAGATGCTGTAATTTATCTATACTGTCTTCCTACTTTGTGCTGATGCCCTGATTTTTGGGTGGAGGTGCATGGTTCCTTCAGGAGGTCTGTTTGCTGCCTTTTTGTGGGAGGCAGCAGTACAGGGTGTTGAAAAGCAGCCTGTTGCATGCTCGTGGTACATCCAGGATTTCCAGGCTGCTGGATGTGCACAGGACTTGGGATTCTTCTGGAGCGGTTCTGCCTCGCTGTGTGTAGGTCAGACAGCAATGCCACAAAATGCCAGGAGCCTGCTTGGTACTTTTGGGGTTATTCTGTGAGTGGAGGGCTGTTGTTCTCCCTACACACCATAAGTGTGGTTTTGAGAAGCACCTTTGTCAGTGCAGAGCAGCAGCTGGGCAGCAGCTGGTATTTGTGTCATCCCACAAACGAGGAGGGTGAGGCAGAAAGCCACAGCCAGGCAGGGGCTGTACCTGCCGTGAGGATGATTCCCTGTGTTCAGGGCTTGGTTCCGAGGAGGAAGGCTGCTGGAAATGAATTCTGTGAGAAGTTCCAGTGAGTGATCTGCTTTGAGTGAAGTGGCACTGTGCTACAAACAGAGCAACTTTCACTTTGTGGGGTTTATCTGTGCGTCGGGTGAGACTGCTATTAAATATGCCAGAGTGGCGCTTGATTTTCTTAATTTAAGGTGTATAAAAAATGAGAGGGGGAGGATAATGCCTTTTGATGAGCTTAATTTTCCCCTGCCACCTTGGTAAACAGGAGCTGTGCATCTGTAAATGCACATTTGTCTGTTACATGAGACAGGCAAAGCCCTGTTCTTCCTAAAGAGCTTTCACTGCACTTGCACTTACTGGAGAGCTCTGAGATTAGTCCTAATCTCTGGAAATCCTTGTGTAGTTCTGATATAACTGACAAGTGGGCTGGATTCTGGAGGAAACACCAAATCTTTGCAGCAGAGGAAATTTTGGCCCACATAGTCAATTATACAGTGAAATTAATACAGTCTGTATGGTAAATATTAAAATAAATTAGATGAAAATTGAGCAGCAATGATTTTTCCCTTTCCAAAGTTTTAATGTAGGTGAACCATTGCATTTTTCTTTATTCTGCATTGAATTTGCTAAATTAGATCTACAAAATCAAAATTGATAAACAGTTACTTTGCTTTGTGTGCTTTTATTTCATTAAATCCTTTTATATCTGTAAAAGGGGTCAAACCAAATATTCACATGATAATGTTCTTTTCATTATTTGATATTGAAATGAACTGGAAAATCAGTTATTTCTAGCCCTTTCTTTAACAACATAAGAGTATTCTGTGAAAACTGAAGGTGTTGCTGATTTCCTAAGCAGCTGGCCTTTCCATTTCTTGCATACTTCCCAGGAAGAAGGTCTGTGTTTATTTGTACTGAGTTTATACCCAGGATTCTGAGTGAAAATCAGTAAAACTGGCTCAAAAATGGCAAAATTCATTATTCAACCAGCCTCACCTTCTTTTTGTATTGGACTTCCTAAAGTCAAATACGCTTCACCAGGATTTGTAGTTGGATTCAGATGGGAATTTGAAATAGCTGGGAGTGTGTGGAATTCGAGTGCTTGGAGTGGTTGGCCTGGATGAAACAGTTATTGGTTATTACTGAAATTAAACAGGGTTTTTTCTAATGACTAACTAGTAATAATAAGTAATCCTGGTAAGTAATGTGGTTGTTTCCTGCTTAATTTTTAATTGGTTTGATTGTCATGAATGGACACTTTCTATAGACTGAGCACGTAAGCATCTTCAAGAACAAGGATCTAATTTTCATATTTGGAGTTTTGTAGGTGGCACTTATTAAAAATGTTTTAAAAGGCTAATAAAAAATAAAAATAATTGGAAATATGAATCAACTCTGAACTTGCATTTTTAAGGATTTTAACAAGCATATAACTGAAATTAATTAGCATAAAAAAACTTGTTTTGAGGCTTGTGCGAGATATAAGTGAATTAGAGTAACTATATTTTGTTTTCTTTTATTGCATTTATCTCTGGTTATATCTCATTTTGAGTAACTATATTATCTAGAGGCTTAATGTAAAGTGATGAAAATTACATCTGGCCGTTGTAAAGACTTGGTGTTATTGAATATATTCTGTCACTTTCAGCTTTGTTATTTTACTTCATTGCCTTGTAAGCTGGTCATCAGTCAAGTTATTAATGCATTAATTTAAAGAGTGTTTTTTTATAATGGCCTTCTTGCACAGGATGCTTCCCTTTATTTGTGTTAGCTCAGTGCATTTAGAGAGACAATTAAAGTAATTGCTTTAGCTGGGCAAAAACCATTAATAGGTGAGGTTGGGTTTTTTTGTTGTTTTGACTTAAAAGATCAGTGATAGAGAGGAGTTTGCATCCTGTGCAGTGCATTTCCTCATTCCATCGTATCCCAAAGCTTTTGGCTGCTATTGCAGATACCTTAAAATGGAGGAAAATAGTTCAGTTAAGAACAGGAAACATCACTTAGAGAAATTTCTGCAGAGATTTTTGAGGAGGTACCAGCCTGTCCCATCGTGGAATTTGTAGATCAGTATTTGAAACAGACCAAAGGATGATGGGTTCAGATAACTCCAGAATGTTTTCTATAGAAGTCCAGATTTCCCTTAGAACATCCTGATTTATTTTTTTTCCTGAGATGAAAGTAACATTAGAGGATAGTATTGAATAAAATGAATCATTTGACTTGCTGAGGTGCACTGGAAGAGATGGGAGTGGTTGGCTTACCCTGATTTAACGAGTGTTCCTGGAAAACAGCAGCTCAGCATTTTGAACACAGAATCACCACTGGGTAAGACTGAAGTTCAAGATAAGGCTGCTGGTTTTGTTAGGTGATTCATCACTGCAACCATGATTTTTCTGTATTGTGGTCTGCTTGGAAGTCGGATTAGGTGCTGGGGGAGGATGTATCTTTTGTCATTCCTCATAGTTTGGTCAGGGATAGGAGAGGTCAATGCCACTTGTACTAAATATTTTTTTTCATTTGGAAAATTGATTTCTGCTTAGGAATTTATTTCCAGTTGAATACTGACCATTTGCAGCTGGTTTTTCCTTTTTGACTGCCTTAGAGTGGGAATCTGAATTTAGGGGGCAGTGCATCCTGGAGACTTGCAATTCTCATTTTTAGATGTAATAAAAAAGTTGATCATAGTGTCAGAGGCTGCTCACAAATCTGTCACGTCTTCCCTGTTATCCAATGTCTGCTGTACCCTCCAGGACAAAAATGAGGCAGTGGAGGATCTTTGGGAAATTGAAAAGCTGGGCTTGTATTTTAAATCCATCAATCCTAAATTATCTTTTGTTGTCAAAAGAATTGCAGCCAAGTGAAGCTCTCCAACTCCTGGATTAGCTGTTTGTGTGGTTTTTTGTTATGTTTTTGGTACTTTGGAAGCTGTGTGAAAGGTGAGCAGGGATTTGCATATTGTCTCATAGTATAAGGTATCTTTCTGGTGGGCTGCCTGTGCTGGGAGGTTTCAAGGAAATAAAAAGAAGTTTGAACTACAGTCTCTGGAAGATTTATGTGACTTGTTTTCAGAGGCTGCTCTGAGCTGCTTGTCTTAGGGTTGGAATTTCCCCCTCCCTGCTCCCTTCCCTTGTCCTGGATGTACACAAGAAGGAAAGCTTTCATTGCTGTGCTCTTCAGGGGATAAGCAGGACAGCCTGAACTCATCCCTTCCCCTCGGGAGGCACTAAATGGTCACTAAAAGAGATGACCAGCTGGAGAGCAGCTGATTTACAGCAGGAAGCTGAGGGTAATTGCCTAGGCAAAAGCCAGGAGCCCTCACTAATGAAGCTGTCCCTGGAACTGCAGGAAAGACTGGAGATCGCTGGGGATGCTGCTTTACCTTCCCTTTGTGCTGCTGGAGCTGCTGTAAACAGCAGAGCTTAAAAAGGGAGCTGGGGAGGAGGGGTGGCCATGACTCATGGCATCATTTTATATTTATCAAGTGGAGGTGTATGAATGTTGTTCTTCATTTCATAGGGATGAGTAAGTAGGTAATGGATGTTTCTGAATCTTCCTAGCTGATAGAAAAAGAACCCCAAAGTCATCTCCTGGGGTGAGTTAAATCCAAAGTCCCAAATGTTAAAGAGCAGGAAGTAGAACTGTTCCTCTAAATTAAAGAAATTAAATTAATACAGTATTACCCAAGTAATAAAATAAAAGTAATAAAATGTTACCCAAAGCTTGGGGAAAATACATGTAAAATAAAGAGGTATTATGTGCCCTTCTTGTATTTTTAAATCAAGCTCTCCTGTCATAGTGCAAAGCCTGATACTTTTATGAAGACAAAATTCCACTTGCTTTAGTCAGCCAGTGGTCCATGGTTTGTACCTACCTGTGGAAATCAAGTCAAGGGAAAGACTGGGCCACAGAAATGTTATCTAGCACCTCACTTCAGTCTTGTCTAGACTTTGTACTTGAAGATACAAAAGCTGCAAGCAATCTGTAA
Source organism: Passer montanus (assembly GCF_014805655.1). NCBI lineage: Eukaryota > Metazoa > Chordata > Aves > Passeriformes > Passeridae > Passer > Passer montanus. The sequence continues at coordinate 15,285,316 of NW_024366703.1, forward strand.
TGGAGGTGAACTGAAGAACAGGTGCTGGTGGGAAGCTAAAAATAGGAATTAATGTGGGAGAGTTTGAGCTGTGTGTTATAAATGGTGCAGAGGAGATGCTCGTGTGCCTCTGCAGGTCCTGCTGGTGCAGTCATGCATTTACAGTGAGACTGGGGAAGGTGATCTGGGATTTTTATTTATAGTGGTGCCCAGGAGGCCAGGCAGCCTTCAGTGTGGGATATAAATGTTGGGGAATGCCAGTGTGTGTTGTACCTCAGAGGAAAAGAGCAGGGAGAGGGGAAACCTGAGAGAAGCTGGGCTGCTGAGGTATGGACCTCCTAAATTAGTACCCTGCTGCTGGAAAGAGGGATGTAAGGCTTCAAAAATAAGTGACACCTCCTGTTTGCATTATAACACAGCCCTCCGGGAGAGAATTTTAAGGAGCTGGGAGTTCTTGCAGAGTGTTACTATACACCACAAAATGGGTTTTATGAACATCTTTGTTTCTGGAGGACTGTGGCAAGAATCAGGAGGAAATGTGCCACTGGGATGTTTTTCCTGAAGTAGCACAAAGTCATTGACCCACATCTCCACTGCAGAGAGGAGGCAAAATAAAATGAAATTGTATGTGGTCTGTAACAGGTTTGATGCCTTCAGCCTTCCTAAGAACTCCTTGTCTTTTTATAATGCTTTATTCTAGAATATTTAATGCACTGTTCTGTGCTGCAGGTTCTGCTGCAGAAAATAACTACGGGTGCAGACTTGGAGATTTTTGTTTTCCAATTGCTTCAAATAATTTAATGAAAAATCTCATCTCTGCAACACGACCTGTGTTCTGAAGACATTTTTAAGTTGAAGTTCTGATGAATTCCTAGGCTGGTGGTCTTCCAGCCAGATTTCCTATGCTGAGGAATCGGAGTTCTGCAGTTCCTTGTATGAATCATGGCAATTCCATCAATGCTTTTTGGCTCTGTCTGGAGTTGTCAGGGAAGGGATCATCGTGGTGGTGGTTTTGTCATGTGTCCAGTCCCTTTAGGAACTGGAAGAAAGGCACAAATTGATTTCTTTTTCAGTCTGCATTGCAAATTGTGGTTCATTAATGAATAGAATTGCTATTAATTTACAGGGGAATCTTGCCAAGGTGTAATGGGTGGAAGCAGGCTTTTGAAAATGGAAAACAGTTCTATGATAGTGTGTTAGATTTCAATTTATCATGAAGTTAAAGGGTTTGGTTTTTTTGTCTCTTCTTTAAGACCATCAGTCCTGTAGAGGTCTGTAATCCCATGAGGAATTTTAAACTAAATTGAGGAAAACAGCAGTTAAACAATTTACATTTTAGCATTAGTATTACTTTATGTAATTTATGTATTTCATTAGAGCATAGAATAGGTGCAAATAATATCATTTTGCAGGCTAGAAATTAGCTGGTAGTACTTTGAAGTAGAGAATATTTATTAATTTATGTTTGTTTTTATTTTCTTCTGTGAGAATTAGTTTACTGACAAATAAAAAAAAGCTTCTGAGTTTTGTCTTTTGCCCTGGAAAAAAAAATTAAAGTATTGGAGTAGTTCAGCTTTAGCTAATTGTATGTTCATAATGGAGCATTGTGAGCATCCTCCTTTCATTTTCCTTGAAAGGTTTTCTGAAACATAGATTCTCTTATGGGGAGAAAGTGCTTTGAAAATTCAGTTGGTTTTATTCAAGGATTCTTAATCAATCCGTATCTTGTTTGAAAAACAAGTTTTCCTTGTTTCCTTTTCTTCACATCTGCAGAGAGCACAGCTTTAAGTCTGCTCAGACAGGAAACCAGCCACCAATATTTGCTTTTTTTTAGGCACAGGGCTTTTCTGGGCTTCATAAACAGTTGATATGAAGCCTAAAGGGTGTCCTGGAAATGCTGGATGATTTTGTTGAGGGACCACCTGGCACAAATTAGAGCAATACTGGTAAATGGCAATTTTTATATTAATTTAAATGCAAACAAGGTGTGATGCCAAGTTGTGCCAGATTAGAAGTGTAATTTAGAAAACAGCTACCCTTGAGCTTGCCCTCAGTGTTTATAGGGTGATGTTGCTTCAGTGTCAAGTGATCCCAAGAGTCTCAATTGAATTACTGATGAATGTTTGTGAAAATAATTATATTGTCCTGAGTGCTCAAGTGTTTATTTTTGTGGTCCTTATAAATATAACTTGGTTACAGAACTTGACTTAGATCTGTGATATTTATATTGTGAGGAACACACCAAGAAAATTGAGATTACTTTAGTAAATGTTCTTAGTTTATTGAAGAATAAACCTTTGCATATTTAAACCATTATTGCTGGTGGTAGACTTTTAAAAAACTGTTTCTCAAAGTAATTGAGTCAAAAACTTGCTTGTGTTGTAATTAGTCATAAAATGACAGCTGTAAATACAATTCTACATTCAGATATTTGTATATGGGTCCCTCCCCGCCAAAAAAGTGGATATCTGAGTCCCTAAAATAAACACTGATTCTCTCCCCAAAACAACACTTGAAAAACTGTCTCATGTTTTGGTGTGGTATATCAGTATCTAATTACAAATAATTATCGGCTGTCTGGCTCATTGTATGTGTATGTAAATGTGTTTAAATCAAGTAACCTAAAAAACATATTAAAGGTAAAGAATTTGAAGAAATACTAAAATTAAACTTCCACATTACACAGTTAAAGCTGGAAAAGTTGGAAAATTATTAAAAATGTGAAATGCTTCCACCTTCTATGTCTTACATTAGTATTTTTGGATCTGTACTATTTCTGAATTTTGTAACAAAATGTGAAGACTGAATCATTTCTTTCCTGCCTTGGGAAAGATTGGCATCAACCTGATTTTTATCATTTTTAGATGAGTATGCAAATTTATCTTTGGTCTTAACAAGGCTGGCTCTTAAAATAAAATGACTGTCCCACAAAATAAAAGGAAGCAAAACTCGTGGTGCAAAAGGCAGAGCCATAAAAGGTGAATGGTAAAATGGTAATAGGTGGGCATAATGCAGCTTTTAATTTAATTTTTAAATGCAAAAAAAAAAAATTAAAAGCGAAAAAAGATCCCAAAAGCCAAAATAAGAGCCTGGTGCACTCAGACCTCAGTACCATGAGCAGAGAGTGCTCACATCTCTGTTGGTGCACATTCAGCTTCATTTTTCCTATTTAATGTGTAAGAATGAAAAGATGCCTTCTTAGACACAGCTGGACGTGAAGTGCTTGTTGTAGGAGAGAAGAACAATGAGAACAATGTTTCTAAAAGCTTTTTTATGCATTTGCATAAGCTAGATATGAAAAATTGCATTGGGCAGTGGAGCTCCTGACCAAGATTCTTTCTTGGCCGTGAGAGGCAATGTCAAAGGAGGAAGTGTAACCCCACTGCTGTCTCAATTTTGAGCACGTTATGAAGGACAAACCTTTATTTTTCAGTGATCTTGTCGAAGTCTTGATGCTCATCTGCTGCTTACCACTTGTAACTTTGCATTTGGGCTGCTGGATCTGCTGAACACACACTACAAAGTATGAAAGTCCTGTCTGAAAATGCAGTGGTGGTGGTGTGGGGAGCAGCCACGCTTCACTTACCCTTCCGTAGAAACTTCTTGAAGCTACTGATTGAAACTGCCCAAAATGTCATGCACTGAGCAGCCTTAAAATTAGCAACAAGGAACTTTGCTTACCTCCTGTGCTTTTTGTTGTGCAGTGTGATGTCCAGGGTCAGAAATGCCTTATGTGGATCGCCAGAATCGCATCTGTGGTTTCTTAGACATTGAGGAAAATGAGAATAGTGGGAAATTCCTGCGGCGGTACTTCATCCTGGACACACAGGAGGACAACCTGGTGTGGTACATGGATAACCCACAGGTGAGCTGCTCCTGGCAGGAGTTTCCTGTTTTGTCTCAATTTTAGATTTATGGGGTTTAGTGTTGTGGGCCTGGAAGCTGGGGGGAAAAAAATCATTGTGCAAATTAAATAATTGTAAATCGGTTTAATATAACCAGATGAGCCAAATCACACACCCTGGTGTTTAATTCACCTTTAACCTTATGTGGTTTTTCTTGCATTCCGTATTCCTTTCCTTCAACAGAATCAGTCATTGAAAAGCAATTTTTAATGAAACTTGCAATTGCAGTGCGGCGTGAATGATGTATGAATGAGGACAGCTTGTATGCATTGGAGAGCAGCCTTTAGATAAAAGCTACTTTTACAATGTGCCTGCATCCCGTGTATGAATGAGGACAGCTTGTGTGCATTGGAATGGAGAGCAGCCTTTAGATAAAAGCTACTTTTACAATGTGCCTGCATCCCTGTGTTTCCTAGCAGAGGAAAGTACAGATAATTGCTCAAGGTTTGGGCACAGAGACAGTGAGAGCGTAGGATCCAGGTCAGCTGACAGCTGCCTGCCAGAAGAATATCCATGTACCCTTCTGCCAGGAGCAGCAGAGTTAAAAACCATCAGTCTGCTGTTCAAAGGAACCAGCAAAAACAAAATGTAAATGAAGTGCAGCTCGATGGATGTGACTTGTGACTGAAGCTTTTAGCAGTTCTCACTGAGGAGAAAAAGAATTTCTGCAAGTAACACAGACTTCAAACATTTGATCTCAGTGAAAAGAAGCAATTCAGGGCATGTGGACAAAATCTTGAAGTGCTGTAGAAATTGCAGTTCCTCAGAAGTTTAAGACTTAATGATATTTGCAGTGCACACCCAGGCCTAGGTTAGGCCTTTTATTTTACTTGCACAAATGAAAGGGTTTCTTGCAAGAGACAAATTGAAACTTCTTGATTTTCTGCCACTGCTGTAATTTTGAAGAGCTGCAGAGTTCTTGTAACTATGTGAAGGCCTTTCTAAATCCCTGAAGTGATTGGAAAATATGTGAGATGGCCTTTGAAGTATCTGACATAATAGATGAATGTCACTTCTTGTCCCTTCCTCCTGCCCTGGTCAAAGTACATGAGACTCCAACATCTGTTAAGGAAAAAGTATTCTTTCCGGATTTCCTGGATGCAGACCCACAAGAATCCTTTTTCCTCCAGTAAAATACATAAACCTCTGAAACAATTACTATTTGTATTGTTTCTAGCAGTCTTTCTGTTTTTAGTTAACAGATGTGTGTATAATAAACAAGTAGTTTAGATCCTGTTTCAAGCATACATTGTGCATTGTCTATAAAAATATGTAGGATTTTCTTTTTGTTTGTGGAATTGCTTGCTTTTTCTGCATAAACACTGACTGTGGCATGAGAATAAACTAGTTTCACTTTGTAACATATGTGATTTGTTTCAGAATCTTCCCTCTGGATCTCCACCTGTTGGGGCCATTAAACTTACCTATATTTCAAAGGTAAGATAATTAATATGTGAGACACTCATTAAATTCTTGGTGGTAACTACCAAGGGCCTCAACTTCAGACAAATTTAAATGCCACTTACTCCTTTTGCTTCTGTGATACTCCTGAATTAGAGAAGTGTTAAAACACTTCAATAGGTTCAGGTTAGAATAAGAACAGACTAATTACTGTGTTGTCTAAGTTTGTTTAGTGATTTCAAACAGCAGCTCTTTGTGCTCATAAAATTGACATTTCAGTTCTTTATGAGTATTTGAATTCCCATTAGTCTTGGAGAAAAGACAGGTCATTTACGAAGGGGAGGATGTCTTTGGGTGTGATACCTTGCAAGTAATCATGACTTTTAATAGACAGGACAGAAAAATTTCTAAAAAATGATTAGTCCTTTACACTGTGTATACAGTTAGTTCTAAACATGTCTGAAAGGGAACTGTGAACTAAGAAAGTTTCCGTGGTTAAATTTGTAGCAGATACTGCATTAACAAATAATGGAGAAAAATACTTGACCTTTTCTTGTCTTTCTGCTCATTTCTCATTCTTCCTTTGCATTCTTTGTTGTCAATACTGCATCTTCCCACCTTCCTTGTTTGTCTTTCATTTTTGTTTGGTTTTAGTTCTCTCTATCATTGTGCCTTACCACCTTGCTGTGCTGCTAATCTTTGAATTTACCCCCTTGAAACAGAATAAAACTTGTGATATCTGATGTCTATTTTGTGGCATTTATAATCTTAATTTCCCTTCTAGGTTAGCGATGCAACTAAGCTGAGGCCAAAGGCAGAGTTCTGTTTTGGTAAGTTTGGCTTGTGCTGTGTGCATCAAGTGCCTTCTTCAGGCATTTGGAACAAGGATCATGTTCTGCAGTTCTGGTACCAGCTACAGCTGGGAGTGTTTGAAAAATAGCTTGTATTCACTTTCTTCTTCAGTATGATGGAAATGTTGGCTTCCTCGTAAGGTGTTTTTGTGTTTTTTCACATTGCAGCTTAATGAGGAGCAGGTGAGAGCTGTTTTTTCAGATGTCTGAAATTGCTGAGGCATTAATAAGTAATGACAGTTGTTTTCAGAAACGTGGTCTGCCTGTCAGCTGGGAAGACAAGAAATTTAACTATTGAAATCTGTTTTACTGATGAAAGAGTTGATTTAATTGATGTAAAAATACTGTCAGCCAATGCTCTTAAGTCAAATTTCAGCTTCTGTTGCTGCACAAAAACCAAAATTATTGGGATGCCTTCTAAGTTTAAATTTGTTCAAAATTTACTGAAGCTTTAGATAATCCTAAAGCTCCTCCTGGTTTTAGGCAAGTACCTGGTGTGTCAGTTCAGTGCCATCTACAGATTACAGATTCCTCTGCACATCTGTGGAGGGCTTTGTCCTCAGCACTTGTAAAGTTTCTCCTGTCAGTGGCTCAGCTCTAAAACACCTTAATGATCCATGATGCTGGCTTAAATATCTCTAATTTGTTAAAGAGTTTTCATACTTTTTTACTGAAAAGTTTTCATTCTTTGTAGAGGAAAAATACAAATTTACTCTCTTTATATTCAGATGGTTTTAATCACCATAAAACTTATTTCAAGAATTAGCCATGTTTTTTTTTTTTACTGTTACACTGAAATGTGTTTGTCTTTTTTTGATAATGGACGCCAGGGGTTGTGAGGTAGAGATATAAACTCATTAAAATATGTTTCTCTGCCAAGTCACTAAAGTAAAATAATATTTGTGTTGTAGCTGTCTTAAAGTTGTTTGGTCCTGTGCATGATATACTTAGTAATTAATACTGATTTTCCCAGCAATTAAACATTTTTTTTAAAAAGTAAATCAGTGACCATAGTCATGTTCATAATGTCACAAAAGATCACAGATTCTGGGCAGAGGATTAAAAGGAGGAATTGTAGAAGTCCCCAGGTATAAAACTTGTTGTATGGGGAAATTGAGAAAGAGGAAATGGAACTGCAAAATATTTTGATAACATTCAAGACTTCATTTCTATGTTGGAAAATCAATTTTCAAAGTTTGTATCATGCCATTTAAGTGGAGAGCTTAAATTAATTTTTATTTTTTTTTAGAATAAAGCAATCAAGTGGATTTATGTGCCTTAAGATGACTTTCTAAAATGAAACACAACAGAGCACTTAAATACTTTAAATGGAATTCTCATCTGAAATCAAATCTTTTCATAATGATATTAAGTTTGCTCTTAAATTTCAGTGTTGTTAACTTTTCATAATGGTTTTTAACAGTTATGAATGCAGGGATGAGAAAATACTTTCTACAAGCCAATGATCAGCAGGACCTAGTTGAATGGGTAAATGTTCTGAACAAAGCTACCAAAATCACAGTAAGTGGCTGAGTTGATATTTAGCAGTGCTTTCAAATGGTGACTGTCTCAAGGTGCTTAAATGTAACCTTTGCCTCCAGTTTCTATCACCACAAACAAATCTTGGCTTGACTTTGCAGTACTTGGAGAAACTTTAGAGAACTGCCCCTAAATTTGAGTTTCATTTTCTTTTTGAAAATTGAATAAAAGATAATATATTTAATTACAGTATATGATTTTTTCTAATAATTTAAAATTAACTGTGCACACTTGATATTATTTGAAATATCCAGAAGACACTAGCAAACAATAAAAAATACACATACTTTACCTGCTGTCAAAAGCTGGTATTTCTTAAAGTATTACTTAAATATTGATCAAGCTCTAAAGTTTCTCTCCTGATTTTGAGTAACATCCATGCAAAGAAACATTGATGGTTCTTCTGGTAAATGTTAAATTACTTTTCTGGGTTGTACCAGGACAAGTTGTTGTCTCATGACAGAAACCCCCACGTGTTATCTCAGTCTTTTCAGGAGGCAGAAGTTATGGTTTTGTTTTCTCCAGTTTTGGGGAAGTGATGACAGTGAACACTTCTGAGAGCACACCCCAGCAAAGATGGGGTTCTGAGCATGGGTGCACACTTTGGTGTTTGTTGTCAGTGACATTCTCATTTTTGGGTTATCTAAGGATGTTTACATGAGTTCTTTGCACTGTTTTAATATAGCCCATTCTTTGGAGTTATAAAAATGCTGCTGCTATTAATAAATTTTAAAAAAATCAGAATCACAAAGCCTTCTCACTTGTGTTTTCATAAGGAGGATGCAGCACAACCAGGCCTGAGCTGTTCCCAGTTGAAGAAATTAAGTGAATAAATAAATAAATGATTGCATCAATTTAGAGTGAATGCTGTTTATCATCTGTTTAGCTTGCATTTTAAATGGCTGGTGAAATCATTAGTATTTTGTCTTTGAAGGAACAAGCCTTTGAACAGCTCAAGTACAGCCAATTATTGAATCAAATAATTAAGATCACTCAATTATTCATTTTAATATGAGCATTGCTTGCTGCAGATTGTAATCCTCCAAGATTCATTGCATGTTTTATTCCTCTTGAGTGCTGATAATGTCAGAATGACTGTGAACCTCTGCAGCCTGGCACACTGTGTACCTGTTTCTGAGTGCTGTTTGAAAATGCCTCTGTGTGAGGAGGTGGTTGTGGGCTTGGTCTGCAGTGTTTTCAGTCGGAGTTTGTGACAGCTGAAGCACTTGCCCACAGAGCTGTATCTACAAGTCCCTGCTCTTGAAAGGCTGAGGCTCATGAGTGGCTTATCCTTCAGTGCTGGACTGGCTGGGGAGGGAGTCCCTGGCCAGCAGGACACTGTCCTGGGCTGACATCTGCTCTCAGCACTGTCTGTACTTCTCTGCAGGCTGCATTTGGTAAAACGAGCACTCCTGGGCACAGGAACTTGAATCACAGACTATAAAGTAGCTTTGGTTTCTTGTCTAGATCAGTTCAGTTCCAAGGTTTGAATGTGTCACAGTCTTGGATGGACAATTTGTGTGTCCTTCTTTCTGGAGTTTGGACGTCTTCTGTAAATAGCCAGTAGGTTGCTGGGTGGGGTATTTGGGTGTGACACTTCATCTCTTCTTGTTGAAGTCATTTCAGATGTGCTATATTAATATTAAAGGTGAAGGAGATTAGAAACTAAAAAGGTCTTGTAGTCAGTGCATTTCTTAGGTTAAAGAAATTTACTCAGAAAATTGAGTAAACTTTTTAGATCAAAACACTTACGAGGAAATTATATTCCTGTGGGTTTTGATGGCCTTAGTTCCACGTTTGAGATAATTATCTAGTAGTTACTGATAATTATGTAGGCAGGATCACTTTGGCCAGAATTTAGCAATATATGTATGATTAATGGGAGCAGTAACACAATCTTCGTGCCTGGTACATGTGAGGACAAATGCCACACTGGTCAGACACCCTGTGTGACCAAAGTCCCAGTGTTTATGGCCTTGCTGTAAAGGCACTGGGGCGTCTCCACTTTCTTACTAAAACTGAAAGCAGCTGAAAAATAAAGAACCAGTTCTGTAAATTAGCAGTGCTTTGTGAAGGTTGAGTAATGTCAATTTTATGGCAAAGCTTGCAACTGATTTCATGCACTGAAATGTCTTTATTGGCACCACTTTCCTCTTGAGCACTAAAGCATAGTCATTACAACAAATTTTTTGTGTAAACCAATTTTAGCCTTTTACAGTTAGTGACCATTTGTTAAATCCTGCTGAAAATGCCTGAAACTTCTTGAATAATGCTCAGGGCTTTTTTTTTTCTTTTTTAATGAAACTGATGTCAATTCTCACATTCCAACTGCAGGTACCAAAGCAGTCTGATCCTCTCTGCCAAATGGATAATGCAAACCGTCAGGCTGAAAGCCCAGGTGGAAAGAAGCAGGTCTCCTACAGGACAGAAATTGTTGGTGGTGTTCCCATCATTACACCCACCCAGGTAATACCCTCCAGACAAGTGGGTTATTATTTTACACACACAGCTGTACTTTTATATGCATCTTTTATTCATGCTGATTAGGAGCTCTGAGGATTTTATTCCCTTTATACAAGATTTTAAACAATTGCTTGAGTATTGATTTTTTTTGTTCACACATACCTATTAATATAATAATAGTATTTTTGTCTGTGTGAAATTAATTGTTGGTGGTAACAGTGAGGAAGTTCTGTCCCTTTAACAGAATAAAGAGGAAAAAGTTGCAAGAAAAAGTGGGGAAAAAAATTTGAGAGGCTGAACAAGCTTATGGAAGGAGAATCTGTGCAATGCTAAAGATAGAACTGAATCTGTTGCTGAAAGTTTCCTGATATGAAAATAGTTACAGATTAGATGAATATCATATAAATTATATGTGTGCTCCCAAAATGCTTTAAAAATTTGGTGAATTCTGATGTCTTGTAGTCTTAGAAATAACTTTTTATTTGCTGTAGCCACCTCTAGTGTTTTGCCCATGTTAAAAGTTTGCACTAAATACATGCATGACTTTAAATCTGTACCATTTTTTCTACTGAGTGTTGGTCAATATTATTTCAAAGTACTCAGCACATTCCTGGTTTAGTTTCTAAGAGCAGCTTACAAGCACTGACCCCTTGAGGAATCTCAGTTGTCTCTGGAAATCAGTTAAATATTTTGTTCTTTCAAATTGGAAATGAGATATGTGAGCATGGGATGATAAAGTTATTTCCTGTTGTAACTACTGTAGCTATTCCATGACCTTTAGAAAAATAAAAAAAAACCACTTGAGATCTTCTTTTTTGTTTTTCTTCTTTGAGAGTATTCTTTCTCATGTTTTTTCTAGAAAGAAGAGGTCAGTGAGGGCAGTGAAGGGGCTGACAGGAATTATTTGAAGCGGTCACAAAGTCACCTTCCTTATTTTGCTGCTAAGCATCCCCCAGATAATGCCATTATCAAAGCTGGTTACTGTGTCAAACAAGGAGCAGTGGTAAGTATTATTAAAAACAAAAGGCAATTGGCAGTGATTTTATTACTATTGACAGTAGTAAGGATTAAGTAAAGATAAAATTTATCCTCTCTTTTTATCTGTGTTACTCCTTTTCATTACTTTCTTTAGTGTTGTGTTGTTGAAGATGGAGAGGCAAAGTGTGTGCCCAGACTTCCATGTGATGGTTGGGAATTCTCCTGTTCTACATTCTGTAGAGATCCTTATTTTGCTTACTAAAAACATCTAAATTGGGACAAAAGTTCAGCGCCTGCTTTTTAAATCAGTCAAATGTTTAAAAAAAGCTGATTTTTCAGTTTAGAGGAAGAATTGTACATCTTATCAGAATGATTAACACAAGTGGAGCTGTTCATGTGATGCCTTGCTAGAAGAAGGAACAGATAGTTCAGATTAAGCAAGATACAGATCTTTGAGTTCTCAGACTCTTTTTATCTTGGATTATGAAGCTTCTTTTCGTGACATCCCTTTTTTAGTTAAAAATAAACTAGAAACCTGTGATGTATTGTCTTTCAATTTTTCCTATAGAATAGTTCTGCTGCTAAGTTTCTACAGTGTGACTAAATCTCAGAAAATAATAGCTTCAAGAATTTTTAATTTTTAAATTTTTTTCCGAAAAACTTATTAATTGTGCAAAGTCATCCATAATTGTCTTGGGGACACTAAAGATGCAAAATTTGTAATTATAATAAACTGGAATGAAAACATTATTCAAAATTAATAGTTATAAATAAATAGGAATTACAAAATACCATATACTATAAATAAAAACTAGAATGGTAAATATAATGTAATATATTCATAATACATGACATGTAAGTCTATTTTATTTTATATGTAAAATATATAAATGTGTATTTCTTTTCCCTTAACAGATGAAGAACTGGAAGAGAAGATACTTTCAATTAGATGAAAACACAATAGGATATTTCAAGTCTGAACTGGTAAATTTCCAATTCTGTGTTATTTTCCAGTGATAGTTGCAAGAAAATCTGAAGGAACATCCTTGTGTTTGAGAAATGTGCTCTGCTGCTCCTGCAGCTCTTGAGTCTGTACTGTAATAATTTTTCATTATAGGGATGAACAAAAAAATTAATGGGGCAACTGTTCAATCTGTTTGGGAGCCTGCCTGTAGGGCACTGAAGAACAGTCATAAAAGCTCCTCTGCAGTCACCCTGATTCTTGTATTAGTACTTTGTCTTTTTGCACTCTCATAGAATTAATTGTGTTGTTGAAATAGCTGATCACTGTGAGAAAGACAAAACTGTAATCCTGCAATTCGTAATTTAAAGTTAGAATTATGCTTTATCATCCAGATGATGGGCTCTTCTCCTACACATTTGTTTCACCAGGGCAGCCAAGATGGACAAAAACCTTTTGATTTTCTGTTCAACAGCAACGTTTGCAGAGTTTTTTAGTTTCATGACCTTTCTTCTTCCTCTGTCACTCTGAGTTTTTGGCTGATTTTGGCCAGATGTGAAGTGCCTTCAGGCTTCATTTAAAAATTAAATGGCTGGTTCTGAAGACAGTAAGATGTGGGATTCCTTTTTTGGGAAAACAGAAAAGCTGTGCCTAAGGAATGAAATATGAGTTTTAAAATATTATAAATTAAGGAGAATTGAGTTTACAAGCCAAACATAAGATGTAAAATGTCAAGAACCCAAATTTCAGGCTGTTTCTGAAGTTAACTTTGATTTCATTTCTAATGAGGGCGTCTGCAACAGTAGCAGGGGTTTGATCTTGCACCATTATCTTTGTTAAGCTGTCAGCAGAACAATTCTGACTCATTGCCTATAAGAAACCCTCTATTTTTATTTTAAAAACAAATCTGAGCTCAGATTGCTCACAAACAAGTTCTAACCCAGTGAAGAATTATACTGTGGGACAGGATAATAGAAGGATGATGGAAATGCTCTCACTTTTAGTGTTGCATCGTGTTCATGGAGCCTGTGCCAGGCCACAGGAGCACAGTGGAATACAGGCAGTGTGAGACTCAGAAAATGATCATTTCTGAGCTGGGCTTTTCCCTCCCTCCAGGAGGTGTCTGTACTCCAGAGATGATCTCCACAGTTGATGTATTACTTTGAAAATTCGTTTTAGTGGATGATTGAATCTAAGAACAGCAGAGAAGAGATACAAGGAGAACAATAACTGAAAACATTGGGTTTTAAACTTTCTACATTTGATCTGCTGAAGAGCAAAATGATCTAATGGAAACTGCTCTTGGAGCATGGTTACATCTGGGTGATATTTGCTGCTTGCTCAGCATAAATCTCCTAAGTATCTGTCACAGAAATGGTAGGGGGAGTCATTCCAGAGCTGAAAGCTTTTGTTTTCTCTGGAAGTTGTAGCCAACTGAAGCAATCCATTGTAACTCAGTTTAAAGAAATCACAGTGGGAGGTAAAATAAGTTGTTGTTTGTTTGTAATTTGCTGCAACAGCCACTGGAAAATAATAATATGTGTGACATTATGTTGTCATGGGAAAAGTGAAAGTGTTGCTGTTTGAATGTTCTCACTTTTTTACTGTTGTGTGAAACTTTAACACTTATTTTTGCTATGGTAACAATTTCTGGATGCTTTGAGAGTATTTGTTCTTTTACAGGTGTTAAGGACTGGTTTCTTTGTAGTACTTTAACTGTATCAATACAATACAATTGTATTAATACAATTAAATCTTATTTAAAGCCATGTCATGCAGTCCAATTAACATAGCCTCTTCTATGGAAGCATTTCATAGCAAATTAATGTAATCAGAATTTTAATGAAATGAGCTGCTTGAGGCCAGAGTCAGTTGTCTGATCTGGTTAGGGGAACAGGACAGCATGGTTGTCTTCATTGTAGTATGGAATTAATGTTTTGGGAGGTTTTGCTTCTTGATTGGTCCTCCTCTTCATTGCAAGTGCCATGGTTGGTTTAAAAAAGCAAATGAAATTTTGCTTGACACCACTTTTTTCATAGTGACTGCCTTGAAAGTCTCATTTAAGGAAGACTGCTGCTGTCCTGGCCTCTGGCTTTCTGTTCTGGTTGTTAGAGGCACTGCACTAAAACATCCTTCTTTTTTCAGGAAAAGGAGCCCCTCAGGGTTATACCACTTAAGGAGGTCCATAAAGTTCAGGAATGCAAACAGAGGTGAGGAGGGAAGCACTGATGTCATTACATGGGGTGGAATTCCCTGCTTGGTCATGGCCAGGCTGCTCCTTGGAGAACTGCTCAGTAACTTCACTTGATGTGTGCATGTGGGGTGTTCTTTATGGGGCAGCACAATGTTTTGTGCATTAAATGGGTTTTGAGGGTTCTGTATTAATGTGTGCTTCAAACTTGCAAATTTGCACAAAGCCAGAAAGGAATATCATGGAACCAAGAGTTAGAGATGTGTGGGTGCTGTCTGATCTGAGGCAGCAGTTTCAGGAGTCTCTATTCTGCTTACATAATCTCTAAACCTTAACTTTAACTCATCTTAGATGGATGAATGGGGCTGAGAACACTCATCACCCTCCTACCAAATGGCAATATACTAAAAAGTAATTGCTTTTGTAGCACTTGAGATACTGATTTTCCTGGTTTTTTTCTTTAGCAGACTACTTACAGAAGTTTGACTAGAATGATAAATATTTTTTAACAACATATGATTTAGAATGTTCCAATTAAAAATGTATGATAAATATTTTTAGCCTTAATGTTATGTGATTTTAAATGTTCCAGTTAAAAATACATGTAGTTGCACATGTGCCACTGGTAAACTAAAGAGTCTCAGGGCTAAAATTAGTAAAAAAAACAACAGTAGAGTGATAAAGAAATGCAAATTCAGACAGCAAATGCTCTGATTCTTTGCCAGTTCTACAGTCTTGTTAAAATACAGTAGGAAAGTTGTACTTGCTTTTGAAGTATTTTTGTATTTCATTTGCAGTGATATAATGATGAGAGACAATCTCTTTGAAATTGTAACAACTTCTCGAACCTTTTATGTGCAGGTAATTTCTTTTTTTTTAACTTTGGGCAAAGCCAAGAGACTGCCAGAGTTAAATACACTTTAAAAGTGAAATAGCAGCACTTCTTCACTTTAACCATGGCATGATTTTCAGGGGAAATGTGATCTTCAGGGTATTTTATTTACTGCTTTATGTACCTGTATATATTCTGGAGTAACTTCAGAGTAAGAAATGTCTGGGTTAAGAAATAAAGTCCGCCTGTAAGAAATGAGGTCCCCGTGGGTTTGAGTAGCACACTGAGCAGCAGGGATAGGTTGTGCTGCAGGTGGTGGGGCAGTGGGCAGGCTGAGGGCTGCTGCTGACCGTGGTGTTGTTGTTGGCTGCAGGCAGACAGCCCCGAGGACATGCACAGCTGGATCAAGGCCATTTCTGGGGCCATCGTAGCGCAGCGGGGACCGGGCAGATCGGCGGCTTCCGTACGTCACCCTGTCACCCTGCACCTCAGAGGGGATGCCAGTAGCTCCTGTTCACTTGTGCCATTCCGTCCTGGCTCTTCCTTCTGCCTTCCCTCTTTCCTGTCCTGTAGTAACGTGGCCTCTTTGCATGAACTTTCAAACATAAAACACTTTCTGTCTTTAATGGAGCACTGTTTTAGTCATACCTGTGACTTTCTGTGCATTGTTTGTCTTGAACATGTAGATAATGCAGTGCTAACCTAGAGAAATCCAATGTGATCTGTCACTATTACTACTTTGGGAGTTAAATTAAAACTTTCTAATTCTTGTGAGGTATTTCTGCTAATTGCTGTGTTTTGCAATCAAATGACAATATCCTAATTTCTTTGTAACTACTCTCACTGCTAAATTGTCATTCTCTATTGCTGATAGTTTATTGTATATGCAGATACAGATGAAAATTTAAACTTAGATCTGTGCTCACATGAATGAGTTCTTGCTGTTGGAAATGCAGTGAGAACAGCATCTTGTAGTACTGAACTGGGGCACTGTGACAAGTGTTAATATTCCTGAAGCCACATGGATGCCAGCATTTCATACCTACTAGCATTTCAACTGTATTAGGTGTTTAGCACAAAGGTCATTAACTTGTGGAAAGTAGTGAGAGTTACTCTGGTGTCACAGTGTCTCCAAGTATGTCCAGATGTAGCACCAGGAATACTTCACAGTTGGTATTGCATGCTGTGTTTTTCATTTTCTGTCTCTGGGATGTTTTGTAATGAACTGGATGCATTACCCCTATAATGTGAAATCTGATAATTCAAACCTGGCTTTTGACTACAAATTTGCATTGATACCATGTTTCTGGTATCTCACCCAAGTTCTCAACCAGTTTTTGGTAGCTGCTTCATGCTTTTAAATAAAACTTCCTGATACAAATTTTCTCTTTGTGGGGGCAATGAAAACAGCAGGTAACTTTTCTTTCTGTACGCTTTTTTCCCTGTGTGGTTTTTTTTTTTTTTTGTGTGGGGCTAACTGAGCAATGTAGCTATGACTGTCTGCATCACTTCTTGTTCCCTGTGTTGTCCTCTCTCCCAAGTCCAGGTGACTCTAATCTTAGCTTTGCACTGTGTTCCAGATGCGGCAGGCCAGAAGGCTGTCGAATCCTTGTATACAGAGGTATACATCAAGAACTGGTGAATGCAGCACGTATGTGGGCTCTCATGGAAACTCGCCTTCTTAACAGAGGGCTAGGACTAGACACTAATTTGCACTATAAAACAAACTAAAAAATAATGCTGCCTGTTGTCATTATCATTACTGAAAACTAACTCATCAATAATATCGTTCACTCACAGGTTTGCACTGTTTTTTCTTGCTTTTAAAATGATTGGAAATGAAAAACACCAAAACCACTGCTTATATGTCAAAGCACAGTAAATATTTAACCATAAGTGATGTCACTTTAATAGGAAAGCACTAAAACTAATTTGCATGAGAGTTCATATTTCCATTTTACTTTACATTTGTTTTGAAACTGCGCCAAAGTGACATTAAATGGAAGCTGCCCACAAACTAATACAGATGAGTGCACACAGAACATGCACATTGTAACTCTGGCATTTGCAAGGGTCTAAAGTAGCCTGATCTGCATGGCTTATGAGATCTCTGCATGAAATGATTAGTTCAAACATAGAAGCATTATATAATAATCAATACCCTCTCAAAGCATTCAAAGCAGGGAGCAGTGCAGCAGCACAGTCTCTTAACTGTGAAATTACAGCCAGTGTGGGTAGTAAAATCTGGATATCCTTCAGGGCAGCTTAGCAAAAATTCAGAGGTCTTGTCCTAATATCCCTTTTGTCCTATTTGGTGAAGTAAAATTATTAGTAAGAACAGTAGGTAAATCAGTGAATCATAAGTTCTGCTAAAGCAAACCTTTTTCCTTAAGAGGAGTATCAAGTCAGGTATGAAATAAGGCAATGTAAATGATGTGAAATACCAAACTCAAGTCCAAAAAAAAGTTGCACAGGTTCATCCAATAGCATTAAGCTCATTTATAAAAAGAAATATGGTAGTACTTGGCAGAATCCATTCTGATTAAATTTATTAATTCATATGTCATGAGAATGTCATAACATTCTAAAAGAAACTTGAAAAACTACAGTGAAAAAAAAAGTATTTAATTTAGGATTTATATTTGCATCTTGGACACACATCTGTGATGGGTTTGGGGTTTTTTTTGGCTAACAAATGTGCTTGAGAAATGCCTTGATTTGTGTGTGCACATGGGCTGGCAGATTCCTTTAGTTCCTGGACTAACACTGGTGATGGCAGACCTGGCAGCAGCTGCAGCTCCTAATGCACACACAGTTCACTGCAACATTACACAGCATTTGGATCAGGGCATTTCAGACCCAGCACTGCTCAGGGATTTGAGACATCCTGACAGAACTGATGGATGCAGTGCAGAGCCCAAGGAACTTCTTGTTCCTGTTCAGGTCAGGCTATCCCAGGACATCCAAATGGCATTCCATGCCTGTTCTTCAGACAACTAAATCATTCCTGGCTAGTCTGGGGACTTGTTTTAGTCAGTAAGTAAATGGTGGCAGATATTTTGATAGTTATGTAAAGGTCAGCAGAATAATGATAATAAACACAAAACAATAACTTGCATGGAAGGAGTAGCTTAAGTATCAGTTTCTTTTCTAGGTCATTAACTTTGAAAATTTTTAGATAGCCTTGATAGCATAAAATTTTTGTCTGGTCCTGGTGAGAAATTGGGAAGATTTGGTGCTCCAAGAACAGGGAACAGTAAAATGTGCATTGCTTCAGGATCCAGGATATGAGAGCTTGATTTATATGAATAGGTCTGAATACATTTTTCTTTTGGAAAGATGTGCCTTTAAAGTGTGCATCTTCCAGAGGTTATTGAACATCTCAGTAAAATGAGGAGCCTAAATTGCTGGACTAAAGTCTACAGAGCTGCTGTGCTTGATTTAAGAATTCAATTTCATAGAATGCAGCAGCTGATGCTGCTGTCACACGCTGCTGTGAGCTCACACTCAGTAAATAGTGCCTCACAAAGCACCTGCCTCCTGCTGCCGTGGCTGATGCTTCGCTTTGTGTATTTTCTGTCTCGATATTTTTATTTTTTGTTTTTTTGTGAGTGTGAAATCTGAAAAACTGCGTCTTTCCAACGCGACATCAGCCACTTCATCTGACACATTCCCTTCTTTTTCCAGGAGCATCCCGAGCCTTCTTCCGAACCCGGCCATGCTGTCCGTGCTGCCGGCGCAGCCGCAGCCAGCTCACATTCCACAGCCCCTCACGGCAGCCCTCTGGCCCCAGCCCCTCACCCCAAACCCCCTGCCTTGGAGAAGCGAGGATTTCACGAGTCTTTTACCAAGGCCAAGCCAAGGAGCTACAAGATCCAGGCTGTCGCTCCAAGAGAATCAACTTCCAAAGTGACTGAACGGGGCCCTTGGGAACCCCGGAGCAAAAATGGCACTCAGGAACAGGATCCTGGCCTTGTGGATCTGGATGATGCAAGCCTTCCAGTTAGTGATGTGTAGGCATGGAAGCGTTTGGAGAATGATCCATTTGTTCGGTCCTTTAATTTCCTTGCTGGGACTTTGAACCAAAGAAAATTCCAGGAAATGAGAACAAAAAAACAAAAAAAAACAAAAACAAACCGGAGCACTGCTGTTATATATAGAAATGTGTGTGTTCTGTGCACACATGGGTATATATAATGTGTTTGTGTGTTGCCTTTCAGCTGAGGGTCAGAGATGGACCTTAGGCATTTTCTCAAAGCCTGATAGTAAATCACTTACTAGGGAGGGGCCAAACTGCACAGTTTAGGGAAAAAAAAAAACCCAAAATGCATTAAACAAACAAACAAAAAAAAGTACTTCTGCAAGTAAGCAAGGTACCAGCAACTTCTAATTCCTAATCTGGCAGGTTTACTAAATTTGCAACTAATGCTCTATTTTGGAGAACTTGTTGCCAACAAATGTGATTATTTAATTTCATCTTAAACTACAGTAAGATTTTAGGCATATATGAGAATTTTTTCTCTCCGTGACTTTCAGATACCAGGAAATGCACAAAATGTTTCTTCTGTTCTTTAAGATCAACAGTGTCAACTGATTTGTTATCAGAACAAGAATTCTGAACTCCCTTGGAATTCTAGTTATGGTGCTGTAAAATTTCCACTAAAATAATATTTTGAATAGTCAGCCTATTTTTGATGCACTCCTAAAGGTGGGTTATAACCTTTTGCACATTTGGATTTTCATGGACTGCATGTATTGGTGTTTTGGAGGGGGGGAGAAGAGAATTTGGACTTTGGAATTTGGACACTTTAGATCTTTTTAACTAAGTAGGGTTTATGTTGTGTTACATTAGGCTTTGCAGCAATTATGTTTTCTTAAATGTTTAAATGTACTGTTTGGTTACTGTTTTGAGAATGATTTCCTTCCCAGCGCTTTGTGAGCAGTTCTTGTTTCTGTATTGATCAGTGGAAGAGCCCCTTTAGTTGTGTTGTTATTGGTACTGAACTGTTCCTAGTCCTGCAATCGTGGCCTATAACTTTTGGTGCACTAAGAATCTGAAGTGCCTGTGTTTTCTCTCACATTGTTGAAACACTTTTGGGTTAGTGATGTACACAGACCATTCTTACTGGGTTTGAGCATTGGCTTGGAGTTGCTCTGGATAGCATAGCTTGAAACAGCTCTTTAAAACAAAATTTCTGCCAGGGGTACCAGTGTTCTGGTGTTGCACCCACTGCTGTGCAATATGTGTTCTTAAAAAGTGAGTATTTGTTGTTTGTGTACATTGTGTTATGGGGCATCAGTGATGCCAGCGAGGAGAACCTTTACATTTCAAGTATTGGATTAGGTGGAGTGTACTTTTCATCATTTTTGGAAAAAAACCCATTTGCTTTAATCCCAACCCCACAAATATCTCATGCTGCTGCTTACTGTGATCCTGATTGTCCAGCTTTGTGAGACTTTCTTGTCTGCTGGAACGTAAGATACATATCAGGCAAGTCCATCTTCTCTCCAACTTCCAAACTGACTTCCTGCTTGAGAGATGTGGATGGCTTTACCACAGCAATTTGTTGATCCCAGGACAGAATAATTGGTGTCATACAAGAATGGAATATAATGATGTCAAAACCTTAAATTATATCAGCACCTTCTTTTGGTTTCGGTTTATTTTTTTTATCCATAAGCTAACTAACCACTGTCTTAAGGCAGTGGTGTCTGTAAATTACTGGTTTTGTTTGACTTTAGATATATGTGAAAACTAGCACAAATTGGAAATTACTGTAAATGTCTGTACTAGTATTGTAGGTCTTAATTTCTATAAAAATAAACCATTAGCTCTTTAAAAGCTTATTTTTTCACAAGTACATTCTGTGTGGAAGACACTTTGCATTGTAATATTTTTACTGTAGTCTAACATCTGAAATCACTTGCTCTGGTACAGCTTTCACACTGCATGGTCATTTTATTGTATTTTGGTATTGGCAATTTTACACATTGGGTGGAGGTAAAGCAGCTCCATTATGGGACTTACAAAAAGAGGGAAAAAGAGAAAAACGAAAAAAAGAAATGAACTACTGTTGTAGTTCAGTAGCATAGGGAAATATTTGTGGTTGGTCACTGTCAGGGTCTCCTATTTATCAGTACTTTTATAAATCTATGAAAATTGTTAAATTATTTTAGAAACAGTGCTGTAAATATGTCACATTTAAATTGTCAATAAATCAGTTTGGGTAACTTAAACTAACATCTGGTTGAGTTTCTTTGCACCATGACAAGTATTTGATCAGAGCAATATATTATTTTTCAGCATGTAAGAGATCAGATTCTCCCTTATCCAGCCATAGCATCTCTAATTCTTCAAATCTAATCAGGTTGTGTAGTCTGAGAATGAAATTGAACAGACCAAGCTGATTTTCTTGTGCTAATCTCAGTTTCTTCTGTGGAAGTTTTACATGTTAGGCAAGGGATGTTGATAAAAACCACACTGTAACATGGATTAAACCACATTTTCTGTCTTCACACAGATGGATCAGAAGGGTTCTCTTTCAGAGGTGCTTTCCTGAAACCCAGACTGGCCACAGTTACCCAGATTCCGCCGGCACCACCAGGCTGTGCCCTCTGCCCCTTCACTGACGAGGAAATTCAATTATCCTGTATGGCCACAGGTTTAAACTCACTGTGTTAAAATAAAGTAGAGAAAATGGAACTGCTGACTGCAGTGCACATTGCTGGGGCAGCTGCTGAGGGGTGGTGTGTTTGGATACAGTTTAACAAAGTGGAATATTCCTTAACTTCGTGGAATATCAGGATGTCAGCACCACCTAGGGGTCGCACTCCAGCTTTAAAAATCAGTCAAGTCTAGCACTAATTTGCTTTTAAAGTGTATTTCATACTTAAAAACTGATCTGGAGACTCCAGTTGTTAAGTCACTGGACTGTTCCAGGTTGGGTTTTTTGGCTGCTGTTGTTCTTTTTATTTTTGCTCTTTCTTTAGGCTATTTTTTTTTTTTTTTTAGGTTTTATAGTAAGTATTATAATGGATGGAGAACTTACAGAGTGCACCTAATATGTACACTCTGAAGGTGTGGAACAGAAATATTACTGTCTTTATAGCAATTCCATTTTAAATAGATGTGAGAGAGAGGGGAGAAATGAAAGAAGGGCAAATATTGGATAGAGAATTTCAGTTTAAAAACTGAAATTAAAGCAGTGAAGCCCTCTGTGCCGTGTGTAGTTCTACCTTTTAACAGTTTCATTTAATGTCTTAATAGTCACCTGAACTTTCTAGAACAGCCTACAAACTATTTGATGCTCCAAGCCAGTGAGCTGCTGCAGCCCTTCTGTAGGGAAATAGTGAAATACTGAAGGCGGCTCTCTGGAGAACTGAAACCTGAATCCTGCCCTGGGACTTGGGTCTGCCTAGATTTTTCACTTGAGATTTTCACTGCAACCTCTGAGGAACAGAAACTGGTGCTCATTTGTGAAGGCACTACTAATGGCCTAGTAGCTGTTGAACGCTGCCCCGCAAAGTGTCACTTTTGACACTGTAATTTGAGATTTGCATTTCAAACGAGGGGAATTTTGCCTATCAGGATGCACGGTGAGCGCATCCTGCAGGAATTTAAACCACTCTGTGTTCTGATGGCAGCCAGGCACACCTGAGTCACCTCTGCTCTCAGGGGATACTGATAAAAAAACATCCCAGGGGAAGAAAATGTAACATGGATTTTCCTGTCTTTACACGGATGGATCAGAAAGGTTCTCTCAGAGATGCTGTCCTGAAATCCCCAATTACCCAGATTCCACTGTCCCCACCTGGCTGCGCACTGTGCCCCTTCAGAGGGGTGGCAGTGGGCATTTTCCTGTAAATGCCGAAGTTTCGGGGTTGTTTTACAGGCTGCGGTGTCCTACGTGCGCTCCTGCTGGTAGCGGTGCCCTCCGCCAGGAAGGAAATGCCACCTGAGCGCAAGGACACGCCGGGTGCCGATCAGCAATTGTTTCTTGGGGCAGGTCGCTTGGCTTCGTGTCAGCCTTTACAAAAGACACCCCGATGGTTTCGTTTCGTTTGTAAATTATGCCAGCAGTTAGTGCTTGTCAAGAACCAGGGCCAGATTGTATCGGGAAAAGAACGTGGAGTTTTAAATTCCCTGTTTTGAAGCCATTCTCTTTCAAGGCAGTATCATTTTTTTTTTTTCTGTATGTAGCAATGAATGTATTTTTTATAAAGGTTTGGAGTTTTTTCTTTCAGTTTTTGTAAGATTTCTCTTGTTATGTTAAAGTGGAGAAGTCCTGGATTTTTGGGAGGTGGGAGTAGGGTTGTTACACTTTTTCCCCAGAAAATCTGAGAGGAAGCCATTAAGGCATGAAGCAAAATAATGATAATAACGAAGCAAACAGAATAAAGCTGGAAAAGCTTTCTGCAAAGTCCAGGATGTTGGAGTTTGCTCAGACTACCAGCACTCCAAACTTCCCAAACCTCCTTCATCCTCTTTTCTGGCGGGACCATTCAAGACTCAGACTTGACCCTTTTTTCATCCTTTCCTTTCTCCCCCCTTTCCGTGTGTGCCCAGGTGCTCCGAAGGTCACATTGCAGGGCAGGCTGGCACAGCATCCCTGGATCCCCGACAGCAGTGCCCACACTTCCATAGCTCCAGGGGAATTTCTGCTGTGTGATCTCTAGGTGGAGCCTCCTAGCACCCAGTTCCGTGTGAAAATGATTCATATGTGAGATATTTTAATACTAAATTATTCATGTATAACATATATATGAGATATTTTACCTCTGAGACTCTGGAATGTTTTTTTTTTTTTTCAGGTTTTTTTGGCCTTTCTGGTGGTTAATGTGTGCTGGCTCAGGGAACTCTTCTGTGACAGGTGGAGGAGAAATAATTGCAGCCCATCTCAGGTCTAAGGCACTTCTGCACAGATCAAATAGACAATTAACAAATCTGCTTTTCAGTGAGCTAATTTATTAACCTCCCCAAAGACTTAGCTCGGTTATTCTGGAAAGCAAGGCGTTTATATCCAGATTTTATGTACTTACATGACAACTATAAAATTAATATCATAAAATATTATATTTTTAATACTCAATAGAAGATTTACATTATTACCAAAAAGAGTTTGGAGCTGATAGTGCTGGCTGACGTGTTAAAAAAACAATTGTACACCTTTCCTCTCTAGAACAACCACTATCAAAGGTGAAGATAACAAGAAACAACCATCCATGGAGAGAGGATGACAGAACCTGGAGCTTTCCCACTGGGGGTAGCTTTTTCCTGCCTGTGGAGATAAGGCTCCGGTGGCTCCGGGCAGTAAGTTATCTGACCACAGCGATGTGAGAGGAGAGCAGAGAGCTTTTCTGGGCTGGGGAGGATGAAACCCCACAATAATTCACTTATCTTTGAATATTCTGTTCCTGCTTCCAAATAGGAGTTTATGACATCTTTCCTGAATACTTTGTTGGGTTTTTTTTTGTTTGTTTGTTTGTTTTGGTCTGGTTTGGATTTTTTTTTGGGGGGGGTTTTTTTGGTCTTTTTTAAAAATGAGTTTGGATTTGTTTTTTGTTTGGTGGGGGTTGTTTGTTTCTTTCTTTCTTGCTAAAAGCTCATCACCTTTCCTTAAAGACTCATCTTTATTTAAAAAGGGGCAAAGCCCAAACCAAACAAAAAAACCCCCAAGATTATAAAACCACAAAGCCTGTTAAATGTAGTCGATAAGCAGTGGATAATTAATTACTTAGAAACATTTTGCCATTATATCTATCCATATATATATACATGGATATATATATATCCCACATATATGCAGGGGAGTATATGTATGTATACGGACATACAAACATTTAAAATATTTTTAACTTATAAATATTTTCGATCTTTTTCTTAGACTTGTTAATAAAAATATTTTAATATTAAAACAATTTTCTGTAAATTGTTCAATTTTTCTGCTTGGGTCGCTTCTGAAATCGGGGGATTCTCCTGAAATCTCTTTTGCAGAGCACAGAAGTCATTGGAAAACTGCAGATATAAAGAGTTCACACTGGAACTTTAACTGGGAACACTGGAATATACTTGGTTTCCAAGCTTCAGGTACTAACCAACAAGTTTAGTAAGTTTTGCACACAGTTTGGTAAGTTTTTATGGTGTTCCCTGGAACAACTGGAATGCTGGTGCTCGGGACGCTCAAATGGCTTGTTGTTAAACTTTTCCTGGGAGAAAACATTTTGAATTATTTTCTATTATTGTAGTTGCTGACAAGTTCAACTCCTTGGTCGCAGCTCGTCTAACAGTTAACAGCATTTCCTCCTGCCTCATGGGTTGTAAATTTCATTAGCTGCTTGGTTATCGGCGCCTGATAAAGGTACACTGAAATAATTATAGATTGGGATCCAGTTCAAAAGTTTAATCGGCTTGTAATTAAAAAAAAAAAAAAATTGGCTTTGCTTAGTTTCCAGCTCTGTTAAAGCGTTCCCTGTCAGCTTTGGCAGGGATGCCCTGTCCCTCGGAGGGCACCTTGGATGTGCCCGAAGAGCAGATGGCAGAGGCCGCTGTCCCTGGGCTCTGGCCGGTGCCCAGCTGCCGGATAAATGGGATCAGCCTGCCCGAGATGGTGGAAAACTCCTTTTTTTTTTCCCTATTTTTATTCCGGTTGATTAACCTTCTGCTAATTGCTGGTATCCACCTCGCCCTGCTCTGAGCGTGCCGGGGGAAGCGCGGGGCCGAGCAAAGGCTCGGGAGCATCCTTCCTCCCATCCCTCGGGTACCGGCCAGCGCCTCCCGAGCCGGGCATCTCTCGGGAATACCGGAACTCATATCGATTTAAACTGCCCCATATTTGCGTACATTTACACAGAATGGATGTATCGCTTCACCCCTTCCACCACAGCACGGGCCCCGCGCTCCCGCATCCCCTTATCAGCTGGAAGCGTTACCGGCGCTTCCTTTGGGCTGTTTTCCCGTAATTCCTGAGCTGGGGAAGCGTTCACACCCCCCTCCCCTTGTTGGCAGGGGAGCCTTATCAGCCTTTCCCCCGATCTTAATCGCGATTTCGCTGCTTTCACCGCCGAGTTTCTCCGCGGATCTGTGGGGGGGTGGGTATCGCTGTCCCGGGGGGTTGTCGCTATCCCGGGGGGTTGTCGCTATCCCGGGGGAATGTCGCTATCCCGAGGGTGTGTTGCTGTCCCGGGGGAGTCTTGCTGTCCTGGGGGCTGTCGTTATCCCGGGCTCTGTCGCTATCCCGAGGGGCTGTCGCCGTCCCGGGGGGAGGTATCGCTGTCCCGGGGGATTTTGCTATCCCGGGCTCTGTCGTTATCCCGAGAGAGTGTCGCTATCCCGGGGGAGTGTCACTGTCCCGGGGGGAGGTATCGCCGTCCCGGGGGCTGTCGCCGTCCCGGGGGGGCGGTCTGGGGTGTCCCATCCCGGGGGGGCCGTGCCCGCGGTCCCGCCCCGCCCCGCCGCCTCTCCCTTAAATCGCCCGCCCGGCCCCGCCGCTCTCGCCGCTCTCGCCTCTCTCTCCGCCGCGATGCCGCTGCGGGGCTGGACGCTGCTGCTGGCGGCCCTGCTGCCCTCCGCGCTGCCCTCGCTGCTGGCCGCTGCTCCGGCCGCCTGCCCGGAGCGCTGCGATCGCTCCCGCTGCCCGGCGCTGCCCGCGGCGTGTCCCGGCGGGCCGGTGCTGGACGCCTGCGGCTGCTGCCGCGTGTGCGGCGTGGAGGAGGGCGAGGCGTGCGGGGGCGCGGGGCCGCCCTGCGGAGAGGGGCTGCAGTGCGTGCTGCCGCCCGGGGCCGTCCCCGCCTCGGCCACCGTGCGCAAGCGGGCGGCCGCGGGGCGCTGCCAGTGCGCCAGCAGCGAGCCCGTGTGCGGCAGCGATGCGGTCACCTACGCCAGCCACTGCCAGCTGCGGGCCGCCAGCCGCCGCGCAGAGCGCCTCCGGCAGCCGCCCGTCATCGCCATCCAGCGCGGAGCCTGCGGGCAGGGTGAGGATGCGCGGGGGGATGGCCCGGGGGGAAGCGCGGGGGTTCCCCCCAGCATCCTCATGCCCCGTCGGGATGGCCCGGGGCGCGGGGGGAAGCGCGGAGGTTCCCCCCAGCATCCTCATACTGCGGGGGGATGGCCCGGGGCGCGGGGGGAAGCGCGGATGCTCCCCCCAGCATCCTCATGCCGCGTCGGGATGCGGGTCCCCGGGAGGAGCCGGAGACCGGGCTTGGCCGCGGTTCAACCCCGCCGCTCCTCCGGCTCGGCGAGAAACCCGAGCAGGAATGAGGTTTGGCAGCGGCAGGGGGGTGAAAAACCCTGTACCCGGTTTAAACTTATCTCCCACCCCTCCACCGAGGGGCGATGCCCGGCTCGAAACTGGGGGAAACTGGTGCAAACCCTCAGCTGCGGAGCCGGGGCCGGCGGTGCGGCTCCAGCAAAGTTTTGGAGAGAGAACTGGAGCGCGCTGCCGTCCCGGCGCTCTGTCACCGGGAAATGCCCCGGGGAATAAAGCCAGGAATGCAGGAGCCGTTCGGATGTGATGGGGCAAAGGGGTGCGCAGAGCAGGCTGCTGCCTGCCTCGGCCCGGCTTAGCGGATGCGCTCTGATTAATAAAAGAAAAGGGAGAAGGTTGTTAACAGCGTGTTAAGCTCAGCTTAGAGCTTTGCGCTTGTTTTTGTTGAGGTTTTTGGAGGATGGAGATGGACGCCGATAAGTAACAACTCTTGGCGTTTCTCCTTCTGCATTCTTTAGTTGTCAGAGGACTCAGGCCCGATGTAATGTGAGTACTCAGAGTGCAGGAGCGATGCAGATTATTTGTAAACGATGTAAAGAGGCATTGCCGGGTTACGAAAGGGCGGCTGAGCAGTGGAGCGGCTGTGCTGAGCAGCCCGGAGAAGTTTGGTGTGGCAGGAGCGGTGGGAGCAGGATGTGACACAAAGAGGGGCAAAGCCGTGCTGGGATAAGCAGGGGATGATCGTCACAAGATGCAGCCCCTAATGCGGGCTGGATTAAACCCCGTAAGCCGAGGCTCTCTATCCCTTCCAAGCCGTTCGGCACCATTAGGGACTAACATGTACAAATTAGCATGAATTAAGCCTTTATTTCTGAAGCGGGAGTCACTTTTTAGTAAGTCAGCGCTGTTTTAGTGAGGATTAATTCTTTTGGTCTAAGTTGTATCATTTCTAGACTTCCTTTATTTTAAAACACATCTTTTTCTACACTTGGTAATCATCTCCCCAGCATAAAACATTCTGATGTATGGTGGCTGTGTGCTCAGCCTGCAGATCGAGCTCACAGCCTTGGTGCCAACACAATCAATTTTTTGTAGCCCTGGTTGTCCCCTCGGTGTCAGAGCTGTGTTGTGCTCCACGGCACGTTGCTGGCATCTGCTGTCACTGGAGACAATCAAACTTTTCACCCCACAGCTTCCTGATGCCCAGTGTAAGACAATGCCTTGTGAGTTTTATTCTCGATTCATGAAACCAATATTGTTTTCTCAGCCTTTTCTGCTGAGCGTTTGCAGAACTGGGGCTGTGTTTGGGCTGGGAGCAATACGTGCCTCTGGTGGGGGGTACAGAAAATGCACAGAGTCCCTGTCTGGGAAAGCTCTGCTGCTGCAGATCCATCAGGAGCAATTCCAGACAATCATTTTGCCCTGTTGCACCTCTGGAACAAAAAGAAAGTGCTGGAGAAGCCAACCAGTAGCACATGTTTATTTCTGGATGAGAGCAAACATTGCTACCAGCAAAGCTTTTTTTTTCATATGTAGAGAACCTGAAACAAAAAGGGATGGAGAGTAGGCTGTAAATTGATGTTTTGAAAAAGCATTGCCTAATATTTGGCCCCTTAAAGTAATTAATTTTTAATTTTATTTTGAGTTCATCATCAGGAGTGCTTTTTCTACCTAAAGATTGAGTTACCTCTAGCCATTTTTTTCATAGTAACACACTCACATAAATAATTTGGTCAATACAATGCAACAGCCTTGGGAAACAAAGGAATGGGAACAGAGAGAAAGGGTTTGGAAAGCACTTTTTGTTGTTGTCTTTAAACTTCACACTATTGCAGTAGCTGGTCAAGTACAGTGTTGTATATATTGCTTAAAAATAAAGTAAAACTTTCTGTCATTTTCAATTTTCATCTCCTACAGTTCACTCCCAGTGCTGGTTTTTGTCCATCAGTGATTCCAGGGAATCTCTTCAAACACCAGCAGTGTTTCAGAGGATGCAGTAGAGGCAGCAGCAGGTTGCTGTGGGTCTGTGTGCAGAAGGGGGACGATTCCCTGTGCAAAATGAGCCTTAAAAGACCCCAGTCCCTCCCAGGAGTGTCCAGCTGTGCTGTGGCAGCGTGAGCAGTGCCACCTCCTGCTGTCCCCCAGCCCGGGCAGCGTTCCTGAGCTGCAGCTGCCACTAAAGAAATCCCTTTCCATCAGAGCACGAGCTGCCAGAGGGTGTTCAGGCCTGCCGAGCCCGTGCTGCTGCAGCTCTGTGTGTGCTGATACCAAACCCACAGAGAGGTGAATGTGCCCTGGGCAGGAGCTGTGGCTGTGTGGGAGCATCCCTCACCCAGGAGCGAGGGCGCTGCCACGAGACCTCGGTGTTCAGTGGTGAGGTTCAGCACATGGGAGGATGTTTTCTTTTTCTTCTGCAAATATGTTTTTGGTGGCCTTAAATCCCTCCTGCTGACCAAGGGAAAGAGGGCTCAGCACACAACTTAAACCAGGCTTTATTCCCTTCCTCGGTTTTCCCACAAGTGTTGGCAGGCGTTTTGGGACACTGTGCCCTTGTCTCCACGCCGTGCTCCTCACACTGTAAAATGTAAACTAACCTGGATTTGTCCTTTCCTCATCAACCCAAGGAAGGGGAACATTCCTTGTGGTTGCTCTCCATTTCTAACTATTTTCTGCCTGGGTTTGAGCTGGTTTTCTATGTTTTCGTATTTTTATTGGGTTTGCCATGTCTAATGTGGTATCTCGGTGAGCTCAGCAGTCCTCAGCCTGCTGGCATCTGCCACAGGTGGCTCTCCCTTGGGTCCCAGGCGTGCTCACACCATGATGTCACATCTGGGGTTTGATGGGAGCTCTTATGGCTGGGGTTGAGCAGGGCATTACAGCTGGACTGCCTGGGGAGAAGGTAGTGAGGGGTAACTCAGTCTAGAAAGCTGTGTGTCTCTGAGATACAGGCTCTGCTACCCCATCACCTGATTTCACAGCTCTACAGACAGCAAGGGGGAAGCAAAAAAAAAAAAATCACTCAGTTTCTTGCAAAGTGGCCGACTTTGTGTTTTGAAATGCACCAGGCATCCAAATGTCTCAGTGTCATTACCTGCCAGGAGAAAAGGAGCTCTGTGGTCAACAGCCCATTTGTCATGAGCTGAGTCCTTCCAGAGCAGCCTGAGAGTGAGGATGGGCAGCAGAGGGACCTGCCTGCATTCCTGTGCCTGGCAGAGTGATGGCTGGCAGTGCTGAGCCTGGCAGGAAGGAATAACCAGGGAAACTCAGCTGGGAAATCTGCTGGGAAGGTTGGGAACTGGGCCAGAGATTTATCAAGAGGGAAGCTGGTACTGTTGTTATGAACAAGGCTTTCAGCTGCTTCCCTGAAGATAATAACAGGCACATGGTGGTGGTTTTATTATTGTTATTTGTGTGCTGAAGAAGTGTTGGGAGGCTCTGGCAGGTTACTTGGCACGTGCCAGCTCTATTAAAGATGACCCAGGAGCACCAGGTTTTTAGGGTCTGAGTGCACCAATGAGCATTCCAGTGCTGCTAAATGTCATCTCTTCCCTCAGCTGCTCTTTGGGTGGTCTGAACATCACTCTTTTCCAACTTTTCCTCAAGTCTATTTTACTGCAGCAGGAGAAGGGAGGGAGGGAGGGAATGAAGAGGCAGCTGAAGGCAATGGAAATAAATAGCAACATATTTCCAGAAGAGAACCAATTCCCAAGTGTGGGATAAAGAAGCTTTTCCAAAGCCAAGTATTCAGCTTGGAGAGGAGGCAACTGTAAGAAGTGGTTTGTCAGAAGCAGCTCACCTTTTCTCCTCGCCACATCCAGATTTCCTTCCCGAGGAGCAGGCAGTAATTTCGCAGTCTCCAAACTTCAAACAGTCAAGTCTGTAAATGCAGATTTGGAACAAGGAAAGATTCAATCCTTTCATCTTCTGGGCTTTGAAATTTAAAGGTACCTGTGGACTGGGCAGGAATACTTGAGGCCATGAGTAAGCAGCAGGAGTGTTGTTAGGATGTGAGGGAGGCAGCAGATCCTGAGCAGCTCTCGGGCTCTGCCGTCCAAGAAATAGGAGAAGCTGGAAAATATTTTTCAAATGTGAATTTACATGTGCTTGGAGTGAAAGAAAGCAACGTCAGAAATAGAAACTGGGGTACTGTGGAACTGTATTGTAAATGCAGCCATTCCTCACTCCCAGGAGCTGCTGGGGCCTCTAGGATCCCTGGCTGCACTTGGCACTGAGTCCCACTGCCTTTGCAACTGGGCCCAAGTGAATACCTGACATTATTTTGGAGGCTGTGTTCAGGATGTAGAATAAAAGACTTTATTTTGCCTTCTGAATTAAGGTCATTGTGATTCCCAAAGTGGTTGTCCTGCTTCAAAGAGAGGAATATAACTAAAAAATAAAACCCTCCACTCCCTTATATCAAAGGGCTATAAAATAATTGATCTTATACTAATGGATATTGACCTTATATCTGTAGGTAACAGGAAAGTTATGACATCTTAAGCTTGTGAGAGAGGACACAGGGAATGGTTATTTTAAAGTTCAATAAACTGAGAAGATCTTTGCTACCACATTTTAGCAACTGGAGGCGAATTATGCAGGCAGAGCAGAGCAGCTCTTTAATTTCTGGGTTAATATCAGGCACCCTGGTGCACTGATAAGGGGAAGCACAAGGTTGGAGGTCAGCTGGGTTGTGCAATTTGCTACAAGTGCTCTGCCAGGAGCTTGTTTCTGGAGGAAAAAAGTGGGAAAACAAAGCAAATATGTGTTTCATGTGTGAGCAGATGCATTTTCCTCTGCCTTTCCTGCAGGCTGGCACCAGGTTGGTACCTGGCCCTGTCACTGCAAGCAGTGCCATTAGAACTCTGTGGTATTGGTTAACCAAACCTCATTCTTGTCTCTGTCACTTTTTCCCCATCAGGGTTTCTCAGTCTTTCCATCTCATCACTGTTGTAAAGCCTTTTTTTGGTGAGACACGGGAGAGGGATGTGCAGTGAATAATTCCTGCATCCCCTTTTGCAGAACTGCTAGAAATCCCAGTGAGACCGAGCTGTGGTGCTTCAGATGTTTCTGGTAGCACTGGGATTTTTGTTGCCAGACAACTGATGGATAAAATAATGCTTAGTAAATCTGGTAACCATGCACAGAAGTTACCCGGTGGCCTAAAATTTGAAATATTTTCTGTAGCAGAGGGTAACATGAGGAGGAGCTCTCAATATTTTTCCAGAGGCCGCTGTCATTGCCCCATGCCACAGATAGTGAATCTAGGGCAGGGAAAGATAAAGAGCTTTGCTCAAGGTCAGCCAGCAGCAGGGCTGAGAGCAAACTGAGCTTTCAGGAGTCCCTGCTCAGTTTTCTGCACCTTGCCAGCACTGCTGCTCCATTTTCCATTACTTTTCTTTTCCATTACTCTATTTCTCAAACTTTCAGGCTGCAGTTTTGGCTTTGCCCTGCTAAGAGCATCGATGATCTGTCGATCTGCATCCGCAGAAAGCCCTCTTAGAGGAGGGAAGGAGTGGGTGGCCCAAGCACTAGGAAGGAAGAAAAACCCAAACAAGTCTCTCCCCTCCCAGCATCCCACCCCCAAAATAAACACAACACCCCAGGAATCTCATGCTTCAACGTTTGTGGTGGTAAAAGGATGATTCACTCCTTTTTCCAGGACGGCACAGGCACTGTTTGGAGTGTCTGCCCTTTCTCTACCTCTGTGTAGACCTCAATCTATGAAGGTAAAGCTTGGCTAACCCTTGGGGGTTTTTTTGTATTCACACACTGAAAGTTTGCAAGCAGAAGCCACTTGTAAATATGAAAAATACTCAGATGGTCCATAAAATAAAGCAGGACAGGTGTGGGGATAAGAATATCAATATTTAAATAGCTGCTGATGATAGGAGAGCAGTGAATATAATAATTAGGACTCTAAATATCTTTGAAAAATGCATATTTGAGAGGGTGAAATTGAGACCTGCTGTCCTTTAAACCTTTCATGAGGACTGCAGGAGCAGCAGGGCTGTGTGATACTGGCTGCCTCACCAGTGGCAGTGCCAGCCCCTTACTGCAGCTCTCCTGGTAGGGTGGCAGAAGGAACATCCACATCTGTCCACGTTCATTTCCCAGCCACTCACTGATTTCTGATGTCCACATTCAAACAAATCTGGGTGGTCTTGGAGTGATTCTTGAGACAGATGTAGAAAACGCTGCCAAAGGCTGACAGATTTTTCAGGCTATTGAGGCTTTGCAATGCAATTATGCTGGGTTCATGTATTGTACAATTAAAGCACCCCAGAGTAGGAGTGATGTCTGTTTTATTACTGTTCTGAGGGGTTTATATCTATTTTTCCTATAGATTTGATCCTTATTTGTATCAACTCCATGTCATCCCTAAGTCCTGCCACAGAGAAGTGGTGAAATCAATGCCTTCTCCAGCTGCAGAAAAGCAGCATCTTAGGAAGCTTTTTATAGGCTTTCCCCTTAAGAGGTTTTTTTTAGGCCAGAGAGACGTTTAAGAAGCATGAAAACAAGAACTTGTTTTTATTCCCTGGTGTCCTCATACCAGGGTTCCTGGAAATTGAAGCTAAGTCTCTCTCAAGCAGGGATTTCTTCTGAAGATGCAGTGTGAAAGTTTCTCACATACTTAAAATGAGATCTTAATGGGTTTATAATTTCAAGAGGAACTCTAAAGATCAGGCAGCTGCTGGTTACATGTGGGATACAGGAATTACCACGTCCTTGGTACTTAATTTTTGGGAGTTTTGAGGTTATTTTGCTGGTTCTCTGCCTGTAGTGAGTTGGAGCTGGGAGGTAAAGCAGGGTGATGACCCAACTTGGAAGGGACACAAACTGAGCAGGGCTGAAAAAAAGGAGAGGAGAAATTATTCCTGACTCATCTGTTGTATTTTCAGCCTTCTGCAGAGAAGAGAATTGTCTGCTTTAACCTGTTGGCTGAAATACTCTGTTCCTCTGTCTGCAGGAAACGAGGCAGACTCTTTTCCATAACTACCTGACTTACATTTATTAATGTAAGTAATGTGCTTCCAGCTCAGACAGTGCTGCTGCAATGTTTTTTAATTATATTTTTGAGCTCAGCACTCTTTGCCCTTGTCCTGAATTGTTCTTCACCTTTATTCCGTGTGTCTGAGCATCTCCCTGCTCCTGCTGCCTGTGCAGGGCACTGCTGGCACGGCCACCAGAGCTCTGTGCCTTTGTCAGAGGGCTTCTGGCTCCCAATTAATTTGTCATCCTGGCCAAGCCCCCCTCAGCACTGGATGAATATGGCAATGCTGATGCAGGAACAGCATGTTCCTGCCCCTAGGGCTGCACTTTTCCTTTCCTTTCCTTTCCTTTTCCTTTCCCCTTTCCTTTCTCTTTTTCCTTTCCCTTACCTCTTTCCTTTCCTTTTTCCTTTCCTTCCCAGGGCTGTTTGTTTATGCCCAAGCTGGGTTTCCTCCCACCTCACCGCTGCTGTTTACAGAAGGAATTGCAGTTTCCTGTTGTTTCAGATGGAGCTGTCGCTCCTCTCTGGATTCCTGCCTGACACCCAGTTGCTTTTGAGCCTCATCTAGCTCAAAAGTCTGATGGTTTTTGTTCCTTGCTGCTATAACTGTGAGTCTGTTTTGCACTCAAGCCAGTGCACTTGGTTTATAAAGGAATTTCTGGCATTCCTGAGAGTTTTTATATACATATTTTCTCCCTGTGAGGTTCTGCAAGGGTTGCTAAGGCCTGAGATTGTTCCAATCAGATAAAATAGGGTTATGCCCATTTTAGAGCTAAATCGAAGACACTAAAGCACAAATTGCTTTTTACAAGTTGCATGGAGAGTGAGTAACACAGCCTGGACCAAGATGCACCTTCCAATCCTGTGCAATCTCTGCAGAGCCTTCCAATCCAATCCAATTCAGCAGCTGAGCTGTAACAAAGGTGTTCTGCATCTGGTTAACTTCCCACTTACTCTGCTTGTAGATAAGTGGTAGGAAAAGTTCCTCTTTGGCTAAATATGAAAGTGTAAATCTGAAATTATGTAGGAACTTCCTAGAAGAAAGCTGTGGGCATGTTAGATAAGGAATTTGCCCACTGACCATTTTCAGTGGCAAGAACATCCTGAACAGCCTTGGTACTGGATGCCAAAGAGCTCTGATTCCCACTAAGAAAGAAACTGGACTAAAGAGGTTGGACAAAAGTTTTCTGAAGGCTTTGCTTTGCCATTTCATTATCTTCAGATACTTTTTGTTGCTTGCTGTTTTATAAATACACAAGAACTATTTATGTTATTCTCTCCATATAACTTGACCATTCTTACTATCATGGAGTGGTCTGGCTTGGAAGGGACCTTAAAGCTCATCCCATTCCCCCCTGCCATGGTCAGGAACACCTCCCACTGTCCCAGGATGCTCCAAGCCCCGCTCAGCCTGGCCTTGGACACTGCCAGGGATGGGACATCAGATATTCTTGTAACATTCTTGTGTTTTTACTTATTCCTACAACTGGATCCTCAATACCTTTCCCTTCCACGATCTTCTCAGGGCCAGTAGTGAATGAGTAGAATATCAATTAAAACATGAAACTTTTTCACCTTTATTTTGTTACTCAAATGTTCTTTTGTTCTATGAGCGACCACACATTGGTCTGAAATCTGTCCTGTTATCATTAATTTGGGAGCTGTTCTGTTCTATGAACTTGTGTAGATTCCTTTTATTTTGTTTAGCTTGGCAGATCTTTGGGGTTTGTTTAAAATCAGTGATTAAAATGAATGAGTTTCTGCTTTTGGATTAGCAGGGAAAATACAAAGTCCTTGCTGAAGACTGCCAAGAAGGAATTGATCATCTAAATATTATGGTGATGAAAATGGACTTCAGTTTCCCATTGCACGTGTGCATTTATGCCAAATAGCAATTTCACTTAAAATCCTCACTTTAATCTTGCAGTGGTTCTTGCTGCAGGAAATATTTTAAGTGAAGACCAGATTTGTGCAGTTTACTGTTTGGAGAGATTTCAAGCGTTTTCTTCTACCATTATTTATGGCTATGAAAGTATTTCTGCTTTTAGGGACGTCACAGTAATGCAGACTTTCCTCCCAGAAATCTGTGAGGTGTCTTGAGTTTCTGCATGGATTGTACAGGGGGAAAAATAACTGATGCAATACCATCTGTATTAACAAGGTGCTGTGGTTTAGACCTCTCAAAATTCCCTCCAATGACCTAAGAGCTGCTCTTGAGCAAATTGCCTGTGACACGTCGAGTGTTGTTCCTTATTTTCTTAGTGTTTTCATTGCGTAATACCCTTTTTTTTGTGAATTACACAACTTATCCTTGAATAGGAAGTGGAATATTTAGGCTTGCAGCTTTCTGTAATTTAAAAAAAGAAAGTGTGGCAGCAGATTCCCACACTTTTTCCTTGTCTCTCTCCAGCAGGGCTTGCTGATCCCCGTTTGCAGTGAGCTGAGCACCTTTGCTGGAGTTTTTTTGTCTCCATAGTCAGAGGTTTGGAGGTTTTTATGGCATGAATGGAAGTTTGTACAAACACCAGAGGCTGGATTTTTATTTGGGAGGGTGGAAGTTCTCCAAGCAAAACTTGGTTTGTGGTTTGTGTCAGTAGTCACCGGTTCTGGCAGCCCAGAGGATTCGTGAGTGCTGCAGCTCTTTTGGTTTCGCTCTGCAGAGAATCCCAAGCCCAAGCCATGCTTTCAAACCCTTGTGTGTGTCTAAACAAGTGGTGAGTGCAGGAGGAAATAATTTCACCTATTTTCAGCAGCCTGGGGAGTTTAACATCTTTAGTTATCCCAGAGGCTGCAGCTCTTCAGTGAGGGTGGCACAGAGAGCTGCTGGGATGTGCCTTTTATCCCCTTTCACTGTGTCTAAGACAAAAAGTCCCATTAAATTGGATAATTACTTTGCTCCTCCCTTCAGTCAGTGGGAAGGAGAGCTGAACCCCCTTTTTGAAAAGGGGAAAAGGGGTGAAAACTGGCTGGGGAAAAGCCCCGTGTCTGACTGAGATGTGCCCAAAGCTTTGTTTGAAGACCTGCTCTCTTCTCTATGCCAAGAGCAGCCCTTCCAGAGCAGCAGACAGCTCTCCCAGCAGAAGGGGAGAGGTTACTTTGGTGAGATTTCTATCTCCAAAAGCATCTCTTCAGTTCAGCTCAAAATAACCACCAAAAGCAGCATGTGAGAGCTGTGAGCATCATTGCATCGATGCCACTTTGAGTAATGACCTAACCAGAACCCAGATCTTAATTTGCTTTTTGGCTCCTCTTCATGAAACCAAATTACTTCAGTTGTTTACAGCTGGGTGTGCTTTTTTTCATGGCTTGGTACTCTGTCTTGCTCTCCTAGCAGTCTGTTTACTGATTATTAGCCCTGTTAATGCCAGTTGGCAGAGATTTGCCTTCTCATTTCAGGGCTGGCAGCCAGCACACCTTTGAAGTCCTTGAAGAATTAGTTGCCTTGGGAGTTTTTCATGCTATAACCTATTTGTATTTTGGGTGATTTTTTTTTTTTGTCATTAACTAAATTCACAACAATCATCTTTATAATGTAATTAATAAAGGTTTCTTAGGCGTGCTCGTGGGCATTTAGGGCATTGTGCAATAGTTCAATGAAAACATTACAAAACACAATAATCACAGCATATAAATAGAAAGAGGAGCAGTCTGGGAAGATTTGAACATCAGAGCCTGAAGGTATTTAGGAACTAGAACTTTATTCAAGCCCAGCTTTCAATGATTTAGAAGCAAACCAAAACAACACCACCTCCACAAAAAAAAATCCCCCCCCTCCCCAAAACCAAAACCAAAACCATATATTTGCTACTAAAAGGCCCTGAGCTATGAGCACAGCTGGAAAATAGATGTGTCAGAGAGAAGAGGAAAGTATACCTGGTGAAGTTCTCAGTTTCACTGCTGTCTTCTGCAGTGGCTGGAAACTGCCCTGTGGTGGTTGAGGAATGAGCACCTGCCCATATTAAATTTGTAATGTTGGTGTTTTTAAGCTTCCATGTGCCTAGGTTCAAATGTTAAGTAAAATTTCACACAGAGGTGGTTTCTTGTAGGAAAGATCTGTGCAGCTCAGTAATCCCAAAGAGAAATCAGCTTTTTTTCCCCCCTACAATATTCTTTATCTCAGTGATAAAATAATTTTCAATGCATCAATACTTTTACTACAGCCTTCAGATTTCACGTTGATGATAAAGACCAGTTTACAGGAATTTTAACATTTAACACGCATCGATGAATCCATCAAGATCAGTGCTTTGACTGTTGTTTTTTTGCTTTAAAAGGTATGTTTTCCATTTAAATGGGCAGTGGTTCAAGAGCAGTTGCAAAACTGTGTTACACAATGCAGGAATTCCTAATACATAAGCAATAGGCAGGCGTGGCCAGCTGCTGGGAGCTTTTTGGGTCAGTATGCCATGAATTAGTATTTATTATCTAACTTTTTCAAAAGTAGGAAATTCTGAACTTTTTTTTTCGCTCTGCAGTTTAGTTTGGGACTGCATGAGGGGGTGGATCATGGACAAAATACTACTGGCCTCTGAAATCCTGGCTTTTGTAGGCTCCAGTTCCAAGGGAAGGCAGCTCTGAGGTGAGGTATTAGCAGTCTCACCATGTACAGCCTGGGCATCCTTTTTTCTTCTTCAATAGCTAAAAGCAAAAAAGATTGAAAGCATGAAAAAAAGCTGTGCTTTGCCTGTGTAGTTCCTTCATCCGTGGAGGTTTTGTTTTTTTCCCAAGGGCAGGATGTGACCTTTGGATGTCTACAGCATTGCAGCTGAGATGAAATCATTTTATAAGCACTGATCAAAAAGCATATCCATGGCTGCAGCAGTGCCCTGTGGAGTTTTAGCCCAGCACCACGTTAATCCCATCTGATAATCTGTCCAAGCACCTATTTAATGCAAGTGGATAATTCCAAACTGCGTTTCCTATTGTAGCAGTCTCCCAAAACTCTCCTTGTTATAATTGTCAGCTTTACAGCAATGACATGACTCGTTTGATATGGAATATTTCTGGAAGGGAATATAAATCGTTTGGTAAATTGATATTTCTCAATCAGCAAGCCCTGTGGGGTGAAAGCCCAAGGGCAACAGCTCCTGTGTAAATCAGAAAGCACTGAATACTCTTAAAGAAAACTGAGGTGAGGAGAAAAGTTTCCTGATCGATGTTGCTGCTCCCTAAAGCAGATAAACATTTCTGAAACTGCACAGCGGATTTTGTGGTTACTGCTGTGGCTGCTGCTTGTGACTGGCTGCACTTAAAAGCCCCTGGGATGTCTCGCAGGGTATAAATAAGAAAAAAACCTATTCTTGAGTGACAGATGGTGTTAGGGTGGAGCATGCAGCCCTCTCCTGAGGGACAGCGTGTGCTGTTGGCACTGGGAAGTCACCTGGAACGTGTTCACTCCTGAATCAAAGCAGTGTCTGGTTAGTGTTAAAAGCAGGGGCATCTCGTTCCCAAATCATTATTGCCTCCAGTGTGCACTTGAAGATTTGCACGGTTTTCCTCTCTGGTTTTTCCAATAGCAAAGGGCATTCGGGGTTTTGGTATTGGGATGGTTTTATGGGATAGTCCTGCTATGATTCTGCAAATAAATCGTCCTCTTACACCGTCAAAGGCACTTACAGCATCCACAAGCTGCTTATTGCTTTAATCTCTGCATGGATTTAGAAGCCAAATGGCAAAGATGGATGGGAGCAGCACAACCCATTAATACTCCTCTGAAAGTCTGTTACAGGCTTGGCTTGTGCCTGTATAACAGGAGATGGATGCACCAGATAAAACTGAAATGAAAACAAAGGGTGTTTCTCTCCTCTGGAGGAATACAAAATAACCCAATGTTCTAAAAAGCAATGTTTTGCCCCTGAACGGCTTGAGAAGGAGAAGCTATATCAGAATTGTGAGTTTTTCCCAGAAATGTTTAAACTTCTCTTGGTGCAGACAGGTTTTCTGTTGGCCACAATGGGCGTTGGGTGTTCAGTGGCTTTTGAAAACCCCACTGGCCCCTGCTGAGGGAGCTCTTGTGGCAGCACTGCCCAGGAATGCAGAGCTTTGTGGTGCCATTGTGCTGTCACATCCATTTGATAGCCCTGGGGGTGGCTCAGTGGCTCCACAGCAGGGTGGGATCCACCCCTCCGTGGAGCTGATGGACCTCGGGATGCAGGGGTGGGAAGGATGCAGGGGTGGGAAGGATGCCTTGAGTGGGGCTGGGTGAGTGTGTGGAAGGCTCTCCCACATGTAGGTGCCAGGCAGGGGCTGCTGGGCCAGGCTGTGTGGGGACACTGGTGGGAAAGGAAGCCCAGCTTTGTACCCAAGTTAAACTTTCTCAGCAGCTGCTGAGGGCTCGCTCTGGGGCCAGGACCTCTTGTGTCCTCAGCATTTTACAAAAGCAGCAGCCTGAGACTTCAAAACCCTCCAAGAAGGCGTATTTTGGCAGAGGAACAGAGCTGGTTTGTTTAATCTGGGAAGACCATGCAGGCTAAGTAGACCATCCAGAAAAGGAGGGCAGCGATGGAGGCATCTGAGTACAGAATGCCTTTGACGAAGGGAGAGTGGGCGGTGCAGACAGGGAATAAACCCTGAGCTCCTCCTGTGCCCCATCCCTGGGCTCCACAGTGGGGTGAGCCCACGCTGCCCCATGGCCCAGAGGGGTGCACTCCACACCAGGAGCTTTCGTGGGTCATTTTCCCTAAGGAGAAAGCACTCCACCTCTGTGCAGAGAAGCAGGGAGGAAATCTGGGGCCAAGGGTCGTGCTGCAGATGACTTTTAAGGAAGGGAAAGATACCCACTCAGAGCTTTTTTTAATTCAGGTGTTTTGCAATGACCCTCCTGCAGTCACTTGAAGAACTCATGACACGTCCTCTGTTTCTATTTCAGGCCAAGAACATCCGAACAGCCTGAGGCACAAATACAACTTTATTGCAGATGTGGTGGAGAAGATCGCTCCTGCTGTGGTCCACATTGAATTATTTCGCAAGTAAACAAGATGCCCAGTCTTGGTTTTTTGTTTTTTTGTTTTTAATTTTTAATTTAATTCTTGAAAACAGCTGCCAGTGTGACAGAAATGTTGATTGATGGTATGAAATAGCAAAGAGGTTTTGAGGTAATAAATATTTGTCATGCTTAAGAATTAAGAATAATTTAAGAGCCATGGAAAAATAATTAGCTAAAGTAATGGATGTGCTTTATCTTCTTAATGAGAGTAACAAGAGATATCTTAAAACATTAAGAACTCACCAAACTCCTTTTGGCTGTGTGTTATTTGGAATGATTTGTGACCTTTCATCTTTTTGCAGCAATAAACGTTTTATTTCCCTTGTCTTTTAGACTTCCTTTTTCCAAGAGGGAAGTTCCTGTTGCCAGTGGCTCAGGGTTCATTGTCTCTGAGGATGGGCTGATAGTCACCAACGCCCATGTGGTCACCAACAAGAACAGGGTGAAGGTGGAGCTGAAGAATGGGGAGACTTACGAAGCCAAAATTAAAGATGTTGATGAAAAATCAGACATTGCACTAATTAAAATAGATTCTCAGGTGAGTTGTTAAACAAGACACGTTTTGTTCCTCTAATTGAATGTCCTCCTTTCCAAAAACTGTCGCTGATTTTCAGGTTTGAAGGAAAAACAAGTTGTTTGTTGGGCTGGGTTGTTGAGAATATATGAACTAGGTGGATACATGTTTTTAGAAGCCAAGTTTGTGGGTGGCAGTGGTAATTTTGTCACCTCTCAGTGCAGTGAAAGTCTTACATAGCACTTTTTTATGCATCCTCAAAATAAAAAACAACACCCCAGTTTGCTGGCTGGTTTGCACACACTTTATCTGACATAACTCTGTCTC
Organism: Passer montanus; assembly: GCF_014805655.1. Lineage (NCBI taxonomy): Eukaryota > Metazoa > Chordata > Aves > Passeriformes > Passeridae > Passer > Passer montanus. Next base: position 15,327,436 of record NW_024366703.1, read on the forward strand.
AGAGAATAAATGGGGGTGTTTTGCTTGTGCTGCTCTGTCTCGTGTGGCTATATTGAAGTCACAAATGGCTTTTAGAGGATAGATTTGATGAAGATAGTAAAGCAGAAAATACCTTAGGGAGCGTCTTGAGCATGGAAATTCAAGCCAGCTTGGAAAGATGTTCTTACACTGCAAGTGGTTTTCTGAGCAGCTTCCCATCTATGATGTCCCTCCATATCAAATGTTCCTCTGTCAGCGTTACTGACAGCAGAAAAGCTGTCAGGAGGTTCTGCACACGTAGCAAGAAGGACATTGTGTGGAAATGCTGTGTAATGGAGCTGCAGTGAGCTGAACGTGGCTGTCTGGGGTGCTGCTCACGCTGGCTCCCCTCCTTTGGTCTGTCAGTTGATGACCTCCAAGTTTAAGGGGCAGGAATGCTTCATTTGAAACACATGACTCAGAAATGTGTAGATCTTGCAGCGTTGTTTTAGTCCAGAGCTATTCCCCAGCGAGGTCAGAAGTGTTTGTGCCAGAGTTCATGACTAAGCCAGGCGCCTAACGCAGAGCTCTTGGATGACCCAAGGCACTGAGTGCTCCTGCTGCTCCCTTGCCACCTTTATACTTCAAATCTTTTTGTTTTTTAAAAGCTTCTGAACAGCAACCAGGCAGAAAACCCAAACAGTACCAATAATGTTTCTGCCGTGTTGATTTTCTCTTTGTCTTCATGGCATCGCTTGTTTTCTCATTTTTATCTTAAAAACCAAACAGTACCAATAATGTTTCTGCTGTGTTGATTTTCTCTGTCTTCATGGCATCGCTTGTTTTCTCATTTTTATCTTAAAATAAGAAAAAGCAGCAAGAAACAAAGGGAAATGTCCACACCCTGAGCCCTGGCAGCATTAGGATGGGGCAGGGATTGAAGGGGAGCTGGAGAAGTGCTTTAAAGTTGGAAATACAAGGTGGAGGGGAGAGCAGACAGGGTGAGAAGGAGAGGACTTGGAGCTGAACTCAGAGGAGAGAGGTGGCAGAGAGGAGACACTGAACTGCTGTGATGGTCACTTTGAGGACTCAGGAAAAGAGCAGCCATGGGCTTCAATGTTATTTGATACCCCGAGGAAATGGCTCCTAGTTGTCCTGGGAAGCTGCTTGTGGGAAGGGAGAACCTGGAACCAGCTTGGGAAAAAGATAATTCATCCAGATGGGCATGGGGTGGAAACCACTGCTCAACAGGGCTGGAATTGGTCTGAGCTGCCCTTGGAAGCATCTTATCAGCTGTACAAGGCAGTGCCTTGGGTGGTGCTCTCCTCCTGGCCTCCTCCAGCAGCTCAGGATAATTTTGAGAAGGCTAGGGGGAAATTTAAAGGGATGGGAGACCCAGATTTCCAGCCAGCTCTGGTAACATGGCACTGGGAAATCCCAGTCCAAGGTGAGGCCTGAGGCACCTCTGCTCACAGGACAGGTGTTACTTTGCATTTGTGAATTAAAAACAATGTTTTATGTGTTCACAAAAAAAAAAAGTTAAAATGGAAACGTGGTCAGCTGAGAAATTGATTCCCAGACTGAACTTTTATGGGGCATTTTTATATACCCTTTCAAGTTCAGTGTTTGAGCTTTCCTTTTTGTACTGGAATGCCTTGCACTCATTCAGATGCATAAAAGACTTTTTAAAATCACAGGGGCAATAATTTGTTGAATTTGAAATGTATTTGCTGGCTAAAGAAGCCAATGGGGTGGTACAAATAACCCCTTAAAAATCTGGATATGGCATGAAAACCATCCCTAAGAATTTTTCTGAAGTAAGAGGTGAAGTTCTTAAATTGGAATAAATTATTTGAAGGTGACATCAAAGATGCAGAAGGGTTTTTTCTTCTTTTTTATGTGTGGCATGTTAAGGCAGGATCTGAAGGGTGACGAATGCTCTGTGATTAGGAACAGAGCTGGTCTTGCAGTATGGGATCAGGCTGTCAGCTGGTATTCCTACAGCTCTTCAGATTTTGCAGCAGCCTGAATGCTGCTTTCCTCTAAGGTGTGAACATCTGGTCAAAAACATTGCTAGAACTAATTTGGCTTTGCTGAGTGCAGTAGGAAATGAAGGAGGGTGGTAAAACCTGGGCAGCAGTGAGGATGAACTGTTTCCCTGATTAAATTCTTCTCCATGGAAAAACATCTTGCAGTCAATGAGGAACAGAAACCTCGGAGCAGTTGTTCCAGTCCTAAAATGTGCTTGTTTTTACAGTCTATAAAAGAGAGCACCAGTGTTTCTCATGTCTGTGGTGACACAGAGCAGTTTGCTGGAGTGTTGAAAGTAGGAAGTAAGATTGGAATCAGTGTGCTAGCCATGAATCCAATCTAAATATCTTTCCAAATGCAAGGAGGAGACCACACCACTAAAAGGGAGCAGTGCAGTTGCAGACAATTTGGATATGAGCATGCAAAATTTATAAGACTTCCCTAGAAAAAGTTGGATTTTGGCAGCATAGGCAGGGACTGGTGAAATAAATAATCTGTCCTGCATGGCACGTGTGATACTGCAGCGAGTGTGAAACCCATCAAAACTGTTGCACAACACTCCAAAGGGAGCAGATGCTTTTTTGCTGGCAGAGCTGCATTGTGGAATTCATCTCAAGGCAAATAACTACCTTGTTAAATCAGAATGTGTGATACAGCTGCTGAAAAATAAACACCAGCAGGAGGGGAGGAAATTTCAGGCTGGTTTAATGGACAACGTCAGGGTTAAGGTGGGGGCAGCCTTATAAAAGAACCCAACCCAAATGGAAATTGGAAGCCCAAAGTGATGGGAGGTGGAGGTGGCTTTTGCCTGGAGACCCTTTTCAGCCCTGGAAATGGAGCTCTGTCCACAAAAATGATGGCTGTGGTTTGGCACTGAAGGGAGGAGCAGGGTGAATGGCTTTGTTGTGAGGTGTTCCTTCTTTCTACGTGCTTAAAAACCAGCCATGAGACACTGACCCTGAAATCACACAGGAAACAGGCCAGGTCCTGCAGAGTTTTGTTCCTCGGTGTGGCCATTCCTGGTTCTTTGCCCCAGGCAGGATTTGGCATCTGCATGGTGCAGCAGCAGTGGGGTTGTGACCCGTCTCTAATTTGTGGTGACATTTCAGCCCTTCAGCTGAAACCTTCAGCTTAAGGTTTCTCCTGCAGCTTACTAATAAACACTTTGTTTGACACTTTTAAACCAACAAGACCTTCTGCCCTCGTTCCCCTGGTGGTTTCCTGAGGCAATGAGTGTCTGTATCTTTGTGGTCAGAGGGGATTTGGTTTTCCCCTGGAAGATGCAGGAAAGCAAACTTCCCTGTTTATGCATCAATATTTTAATAGCCCACATTTTGAAGAAACAAACTACTTGGACACCGGATGTAAGTGGCTTTACTAAAATGCTATTTCACTTTGAAATCTGTGCCTGGTTAATACATTGCTTCCTCTCGAGAGCCTGAGGAAGCCCACATATTGCTTCCAGAAGTCTTCAGGACCCATAGGAATGAAATGGTTTGTAAAAAGCTTGGATCTTAACTCTGACTTATTCATCAATTCAGGCAGCCGTGGTTTTCTGCCATCTTCAGCTTCTAGTAGTCCTCAGTGTGGGGACAATGTGCTGGTGTCCAGCTTCCCATGCAGCAAAACACATCTCCAGGGTGGGTCTGCCAGCACCAGCATATTTTTTATTACTATTTTTATTTTGTTTGATTGTAATTTCATTTGTATTTTATTTTTAAGGGAGAGCAGCAGTCTCTTGCCAGGCAATTGAAAACCTGGTGACATATCAAAACAACACTTCATCCTCTTCTTCTTTTTTTTTTTTTCTGCAAGCTTCCCATGCTCCATATTTAGATAAGGAGACTCAGTTTTGCTTTTCTAACTATAGATGAAATACTTCTGGAGGCTTGTAATGTGTTCAGCCTGGGTTTTTTGTTTTCTTTGACTCTCTGTCAAGCAGTTTCTAGATTGTAGATGATACTCCATATTTTTATATGCTCATGACTGGTGTTTTTATTTTGCCATAACGTATTCTGAAAGTTGAATTAGTCAGAACACAAATGCAATTCCCAGGACAGTTACATGTTTTGCCAGTTACACTAACAGCTGCATTAGTGTTCCATACCAGCATCTGTGCCTTTCCCACCTAAAAATAAGAAGCATGAAGGAGATCTGTCGCTGGTTAACACAAACTGAACTCAGAACTTTTGTCTCCTCTTCATACGTTTATTGAACTGCAAAGTGCTTCCTGCAAATTCCTGACTTTCCATCCACAAATGAAGGGGATTACAGAACAGAGGAGGGATTTACTTGCTCTCTGTGCGAGGACAGAGAAACATTCACTTATTTCATGGGTGAAAAAGTTCAAACCAAAATGCCTCCTGCCTATGGCTGTCTGTCTCTGGGTTTCCATTTCTCCGTGGCAGGGGCTGTGCCTGGTGGTGGTTGGTGCTTCCTCCTTTTTTTTAGCTGTTTTGTCCAGATTTCCCTTATTTTACCTGGCTCAAGTTGTGCTGTTAGAGGACACCAGGTGAACATCTGTGCTGGCCCTGCACCTTGAATCCTGAGGTCTGATTTGGGCCCTTCACTGCAAGAAGGACACGGAGGGGCTGGAGCATGTCCAGGGAAGAGAACGGAGCTGGGGAAGGCTCTGGAGCCCCAGGAGGGGCTGAGGGAGCTGGGAAGGGGCTGAGCCTGGAGCAAAGGAGGCTCAGGGGCCCTTGTGGCTCTGCACAGCTCCTGCCAGGAGGGGACAGCCGGGGGGTCGGGCTGTGCTCCAGGGAACAGGGACAGGAGCAGAGGGAACGGCCCCAGGCTGGGCCAGGGCAGGCTCCAGGTGGATTTTGGGACAAATTCCTCATAGAAGGGCAGTGTTGGAATCCCCATTCCTGGAGGGAATGAAAAGCCATGTGGATGCAGCATCTGGGGACATGGGTTACTGGTGGCCTTGGCAGTGCTGGGTTGGTGTTTGGACTCCATAATCTCAGAGGTCTTTTCCAACCTAAATGGTTCCATTTCTCTGGGTCCCTCTGGCTGATGATGCTGATCTCTACCTCTCCCCATGCCACAACAGCTGTGCCCTGTTGTAGCTGTGCCCTGTTCTTGTGGTGGTGTGCAGCTCTCCGTGTCGTGGGAGTTGTGTTTATCCAGGGTTTGAGTCAAATCCATATATAAAAATGTCTGAAGCCCTTTGGGATGTGAAAGCCTTAAAATATTAACCCTAATTAATGGCTCCTTCTCTGGCTGGGTGTAAACAGTGAGTCATGTGCCACTTAGGGCTTTACATGTTTAGTCCTATTTCTGTGGGCTTGCAGAATGCCTGCCTGCAGATTTGTTTTATTAAGTAAACATGGATCCAGCAGAGCCCCAAGGCTTCATCAAAGGAAGAGTTAGACAAGACAGGGGTAGAAAAGATATTATATGTTGCCCAAGGCCGTGCAGTGAGTCACTGGGAGAGCTGGGTTTGGGTGTTCCTGGCTCCCTGCTGCTGGTGCTGCAAGGCATGGTCCTTTGCCTGGCACTTTTAATTATCTGCTGTGGCAAATCTGTAGTTAAAGCAGGAGAATCATGAGTTGGAGTGGTGCTTATGTCATCCTGACGGCCATCAGACATTATGTAAAGATTAAAGAATGCACATTTATTAAGTATAGTTATTAAGAGGCCTGAACTCACACTCAGTTTACCAGGATTCCTTAACTTCCTGGGGATGAGCTGGCCAGTGGCAGGGTGTGAGGGCACAGAGAGGGTGTTCTGACACGATCCTGGTTACAGCACTGCCAGCAGTGCCTGCCTGGCATTGCCAGGGCTCCTCCTGGGCTGAAAAAGGGTGATTTTCCCACTCCATCACGGGATTTTCATAGGTTTTGTACTGGTTTCATTTCAAAACCATGTGCACAATGTAAATAAATACTTGAGTTTGTTTTGGTTTTTTTTTACAACAGAAAATTTAATGCTGAGTGTGGCAATGTTTTAAGCTATTTTAGAGAGAAACCCCCAAATTTACAGCCATGATAACACATATATTCTAATGTATATAACCAATTCTTCATGGCATTGTTTTGTAGGGGCACTAATACATTTACGTGCAGTGCTGTCAGTGTGTCAGTTCTGCCCACACCAGGAAATCACAAGGAATAGTGGACACGTTTTCCAAAGCTGTGTTTCATAATGTGTGCAGGACCAGGAGGTTTTTGCAATGGATTTTAGTTTCTAGCAAGGGAAAGGTTAGCCAGACTTTCCAGAAGGCGTGTTGAATCACAGGGTGACCTGCAGCCAATCCATACAGCATCAGAGCTTGAACTGGAGCCTGGCTAGTATAGGCACAGCCCTGAAAACTCAGCACAATCAGAATTGTATTAGTCACAGGCCGTTCCTGTACTTTCTCTCTGCTGCCAGATGCAATTTTGGCTTTGTGACTGTTGTTACAACTCAGGAACTTTGTATAAATATTTTAACTTTGTACACGACCAGCCTTTATTTTTTTTTTCCTGGTAATGAAACATAAAAAAGTATTCTGTTTTCTTTTGCTTGCCCCTGTTTCATTTGCTGATAAATGTCCTCTTTCTCTGCAAAGTATCTGTGTTCAGTGCACTGGGATATAAACAAACGCCACTTTTTTGTCTTTTGTGTGGGTTTTTTGTTTCTTTTTTTATTAAAGAAGGGAAAGCAGTGCCAAAAGAAGACGCTGGTTTTGACCAATGGCATCTTGCAAGCACGTGCTACGTAAGTTCAATAGCATCTGCTGAGAGGAGGAAGGGCCAGGGTGCTCCTGTGTCCAAACATGACCCAGATGGGGCTGTTTGTGTGAGCTGATCACAACTGCCTGATTGCCCCGGCCTGGACACCTCCCCTGGATGTGCCTGGGATGTCCCCAGGGCTGTGCCTGGAGCAGGGACTGCCCTGGGATGCTGCTGCTGTGATGGGGAAACTGGGCAGAGCTGCTGCATCCTTCCCAGAACTAAGCCACAGCTGGGTTTATCTGTGCCTGTGGCACTGATAAGGGCTGTATTTTATCATTATTATTAATAATAATTACTAGGGCATTGCTGGTTGTGATAACTTCCCTCTGAATGCAAACAAACATGGAAATGCTTTCTGCTTTCTGTGCTGCCTGTTCTGCTGCTCTTCCAGCTCTCTCTGTTGAACCAGCAGTTGGTTTAATTATTTTCTTTCTGTCTGGAGACTGAAAGATAAGTTTCCATAAAGCATCTTACCCTGTCTGGGAGCTGGTAATGAATTTTATTGAAACAATCTGCTCATCTGAATAAAACTTCTCTGGTGGGATTGTAACAAAGCTGGATAAAGGATACACAAGACCAGTCTTGTTAAACATTAAAACCATAACTTCTGTATTTGCAGCAGCATGTAGAGATAACTGATGCCATTTTTATTGCTTTCTACTTTGCAGGCATTGTCTGTCTCTTAGGATATTTGAAATAAACTGTAGGTGAAAAGTACAAAGTGATGGGAATTTGGGTTAGCTTATAGTGCTGCATTTTTGTCCCTATGGATGACTTATTGAGTCAGGCTTTCAAACTGCTGGTAACAAAATCCCTTCAGAGCCAGCAGTGAGCTTCCAAATTAAACATGCAATATTTTCTCTTTTTGCCAAAACTTGAAGTAGGTCAAGCTGGAGGAAAGCTAGGTTCAAGTTAGCTTTGCCAAGCAAAAGATAAATGCCTCCAGAATTCTGTTTTGATTTTTGGGTTCAGTAATCTAATTCTCCAAATCCTTAAGTCTAAACCTTCACTTATACGTGTCCAGGTTCATTGCTGCTAATAGAAATAGTCTAGTGACATGGTTAAATACCATGGGTTAAATACCAGGTTAAATTACCTGGGGAAGGCCAGGATCATTTAGACAACAGATAAAACAAAAATATTTAAAAACATCACTGTAAGCATAGAGATTAACTTTTAAAAGTGTGAAGAAAGGGAGAAATGGCACTCAATGTGTATTGTACAGGAAGGTGATGAATAAAAAAAAAGTGTTTATTTGAAGCATGATCTGTTTCAGAACACCCTTGATTCATTGGCAAGTGTGGATCCAACCTTCCCTCCCCTTTATTATTTTTAATTGCTGTACAGTGCAGTGTTTGGATTTTAAGAATGTTTTAGTGGGAATGTCTTCAACTATGTGATATTTAATATGTTTAGAGATAAGATCTTGAAAGGAAGGTATAATGGTATCCTCTACTGTCATAACAGAAAAATCACATCAGGTCCTTAAATCCTAACAACTTCAGAGGAAGACATCACTGTATGTAGGAGGAAATATAATTATTTACAAGAGATACTTCATTAAAAGAAAGCAAGATGAATCATTAGCTGGTGCCTTGTGAGAATATAAAATGCTTTTAACTGTACACATGCATGCTTAAAACTCTTGGGCTATTGCTTTTATGATTCTTTAGTGTTCACTCTCCAACAATATAATATTTTCAGCAGCTGTTTGCTAATTATTTCAAGAAGTGTTGGAAGTGGCTCATTTCTAGTATCATCAGATGTTTGCTTTGTACAGCAGAGCATACATATTCCTTTGGTCTTTTAATTGTTCTTGATTTAATGGGTACCTGTTGTGGAAAAAGTTCTCCAGTGTAAGGAGCCCACACTGGATGTACCTGTACCAACCCACACAAAAAAATACTCAAAGAAAACAGAACAAAATCCTTGAGGGATAAAAGCCTCTCTCTTTTCCTCTACCCTGTGAATGTATTCATACTTCCATAACATTTGTTCTGCCAGCAGAGCAGGGTCTTAACATTAGAATTTCCTTTTTTTTTTTTTTTTTTCAGGGTAAATTGCCAGTCCTTCTGCTTGGTCAGTCTGCAGACCTGAGGCCAGGGGAGTTTGTGGTGGCCATAGGAAGTCCCTTTTCCCTGCAGAACACGGTGACCACGGGCATTGTCAGCACCACGCAGCGCGGGGGCAAGGAGCTGGGGCTCCGCAACTCCGACATGGACTACATCCAGACTGATGCCATCATCAATGTACGTCCCCTCCGGGCTCCTGCCCTCTGCCCTGACGTTTCTCCAGCAGAAATCCCTCCTGTGCTGCTGTTCTTAGGAGCAGGGAGCATTTCCCTCCCTGTAAATCTGGACATCTGCACGGCAGCAGCACTTGGTTGTTACTTAGAAATCCCCCCAAGGAGCCACACCAGGCACAATATCTGCCTTCACTTCAAAATCCTTGCAGATTGCAAGGGAGGAGGCAATATGCTCTGGCAAATAAATATATTTTGGAAATCCAGCTTGTTTTCTGAAAAAGAAGCCAAGTTTCATTTAGGGTTCAAGCTTGTTTCTGCATTAAGGCAAAACAATAGTTTTTGTACTTCAGATCTTGGCCTTGTGAGAAATCTTCACTAACAGCTCCCAGAGCTGTCCTAAAATCTTCTCAGTTTCTAGTGTGGCACTAAGAAAACAAAAGGAAAACCTTGGCTTTCTTAACTTACTCTGGCAGGAGAAGAAAAACTTAAGTATTTGCAAAGCTCAGCTAAAATGGGTGATGTTAAAGTGTAGTTTATGGGTTTGCTGTTCAAGACTGTTCTATTGCATGAATTTAATAGACAATGGAAACAATACTACAGAAATATTGCAAAAATTTCTTTTATATTTTGCTTGCCACAAATTAGGAGATAAATACTAAAATGTGTTCTTATCTTTATTTTCAGTATGGGAACTCTGGAGGACCCCTAGTAAATCTGGTAAGAGTTTCTCTAAGTTTGCTTTGTGTCAAGCTTATTGCTGTTTAATTAAAAAAACCCAAAAAACAAAACCAAACAATATACCCCACCCAAACCAACAAAAAAAAAGCAAAGTCCCCCCACCAGATGTGGGATTTGCAGCTTTTGATAACTGGCTGACTACACAAAATTCACATGGTTCTTACTAATCAGTTGTCTGTGTTTATGTTGGCAAAAAGCTACATTTGGATTTCAATATTTAGAATGTTTATGGTTTGCATATTTTCAAACAAGTGTAATGTTTTTTTTTCTCAAGCCTTGCAAAAAGGGAAAAACACATTTTACAGTGAGGTGTCTGCCCTTGCTGTTTACCCTGAAGCTGGCAATTATTTTCTTTTCGCACAGAAACTCAGCTAAATATTTCTAAAATGTATCTACCCTTTCATTTTGAATCACACCAAAAAAATCCACATATTTTCAGGATATTAGTGTTTATTTGCCAATGTTGTAGAATGCACTGAAGCAGGTTGAAAAACTGTGTGAGAGCTCTCATGTTTCCTGAGGGTACATGGGGTTGAGTCCTCAGGAGGCATGGCACAGCCTGAAACTCAGAACTACTCAGAGTTTCTGCCTTGGAGGAGATTTGGCAATTTTTTTTTCCCACCCAATTCACAGCACACATTCAGTCACACTCAATCTTCACTTAAAAACACCTGTAGTTAGACAGTTTTTGTCTGGGATGAACCAGAGAATGAAACTGCTGAGGTTTCAAAAGACATGACATCAGAGATGTTTCATCCAAAGCTCTTGGAGTTATATTGCCAGGAAAACTTATGATTTTGGCAAACTGTATTTTTCTTTATGTTACTATGTAATAGTGGCTCAGGAGCAGTCAGTGCCATGCTTTATGTGGTGCTCACTGAAATAAACACAGAATAGCTGCAGAATGTGTTGCTCACCTACTGCAAGCATGCCCAGTTTTGATCTCTTCTGCAGCAAGTTGAACAATCACGTTGATTTTTCCAAAATTCCTAAGTAGTGTTTTATCAATAGACTCACAAAATTATGCTTAAAACATAGAAAATAGAAGATCAGCTGCACAATGTGAATTTGTCTTTGTGACTGCTTGGAAGAAATGTTCCATTCCTCTTTGAGGTGCTCCATATTTGCTAATAATGCTTTTTTGTTTTGTTTCCTCCAGGATGGTGAAGTCATTGGAATCAACACATTAAAAGTTACAGCAGGCATCTCATTTGCTATCCCATCTGATAAAATAAAGAAGTTCCTAACTGAATCCCATGACAGACAAGCTAAAGGTACTGTACTTGGGAAGAGGAAAACTAGAAAATAACCTGGTCTAGTGGGTGGCATCACTGCCCATGGCAGGGAGGTGGAAATAAGTGACCTTTAAGGTCCCTTCCAACCCAAACCATTCTGTGAAAACAGTGATAAACCAGAAAGCCAGGAACCTGGCTGGCATTAAGATTTTAAAAAAAAAAAGTAGCCAAAACTCTACCTCTACACTAATTCATAAATAGTAGCCAACACTCTGTAAGAATGGCTAAAAAAGTTAAAAAAAAAAAAGCTAACTAGCAGCGTAAAAAAAAACCACTTTGAGCTGCTGAAGAGTAAAAAAACATTGCTACCAAAATAAAAAAACTACTTGTAAAAGTCCGCCACATAAATGCCCATATCCCCAAAAATAAAACTAATAACAAGCACCAAAACAATAAACAAATAAACTAAACTGCAAAAATGTGTCAAAAATAGACCTAAATTAAAAACACAAAAAAATTATTCCTAACTCAATAAACCTCAGACCATCAAAATAAAAATGCCACCTGTAAGTAAACACAAAACCAAAAAGTAAATTTAACCATAAACAGTATTTCTCAAGTTATCCATAACTACAAAATGTGTGCTACCATCAAGCAAGTAAAAAATAGGAAAAAAATAACATAAATATCGAAATCTGAACAAGTGAAAGATAAAGTTTTGAAAGCCAGCAGCCTGAGAGGCTCTTTAGGTCAGAACAACTGATCATGACTCGTTTTCCTTTTTGCAGGAAAAGCTGTAACCAAAAAGAAATACATTGGCATACGCATGATGTCACTAAGCCCCAGGTAAGTAGCCAGGGTGGCTCCTGACCCTTCCCCAGCCTGGTCTCTGCATGCATTTGGATCCAGCTGGGGACGTGCAGCAGCGCCCGGGAGGTTGGAGCCAGCACTGAGGGTCTCTGTGCATGCTGGTGACAAACCTGCCAGCCCTGGTGACAAACCCAGCCAGCCCTGGTCACCTTCTCCTCTGCGTCTGCCACCTGGTGGGACTCTCCTCTAGACTCTCCTATGAGCTAGTTCTTAAACAGCTCCTGGCTTTTTCTTCTCCTTAATGCTTCAGAAGAGAGTAGCTAGTGCCTGTGGCTCTGTCCTGGGTTATATCCATGTTGTTGTATGTTTTCATGGCTTACCTCAGCTACGTGCGTTCTTCCATTCCTATAAAGTTATTTTCATTAAACAATTCACTCAATGTCAAATGAAGCTTTTGTGTGGACTTGCTTATTCGTGCTCAGACTGTAAGAGACTCATGAGCAGGTGTCCTGAAAAAATAACCAGAAGTTTTCCCTTGTGCAGGACCCACAGGTAGAACAGAGCATTGAAACACAAGGGGTTGGGGTCTTTTAGATGTTCAGGATTGCAGGAGATTATTCTGTCCCTCTAATCTTCTCTGACGTGACCCCACCTGGAGTTCTGCATCCAGCTCTGGGGTGCCCAGCACAGGAAGGTCAAGGACCTGTTGGAGCCAGTCCAGAGGAGGTCCCACAGATGATCAGGGGTTGAGCAGCTCTGCCATGAGGAAAGGCTGAGAGAATTGGGATTGTTCAGCCTGGAGTAGAGAGGTTTGGGCTTTACCTAATTGTGACCTTCCAGTCCTGAAAGGAGCCTGAAAGAAAAATGGGCAGGGACTATTACAGGGGGCCTGGAGTGACAGGACGAGGGGGAATGGCTTCAAACTGACAGAGAGTGGGTTTAGATGAGCTATTAGGAAAAAAATCTTCCCTGTGAGGGTGGGCAGCCCTGGCACAAGGCAGCTGTGGCTGCCCCTGGATCCCTGGAAGTTCCCAAGGCCAGGCTGGATGGGGCTTGGAGCACCCTGGATGGTGAAAGGTGTCCCTGCCATGGCAGGGGTGGGGACTGGATGGGGTTTAAGGTCCCTTCCAGCTCAAACCATTCTGTGATTCTACAATCTGCTCATTCTTAAGCTTTGAAATGTTTGAACTCTGATTGTCTGTGTCTATTGAAATGGTTGCCTTTACCAGAAATAGACATTAAAAAGCTGTATGCATGCCAAAAAAAATGTAATAATTCCTGAAATATACTTCTAATGGTTAAAATGAATGCTGAGGTGACATACCAGTGTGTGTAAAACACCTCAACTCATGTTAAGTGACTTCAGCAAAATGTGTGGGGGGTTTTTTTCCTGTCTTGACAAAATATTTTCTTTGCTATTTCTTCATTTTTCAGCAAAGCTAGAGAGCTGAAGGATCGCCATAAAGACTTCCCTGATGTTGTCTCTGGGGCCTATGTCATTGAAGTCATTCCAGAAACACCAGCTGAAGCGTAGGTTGAAGTGCTTTTTTCTCAAAACCACTGCCACTGACTTAAGGGGGTAACGATGGGGACTGTTCCCTGCTTCACTGGCTTTCCTCATTAGGCTAAATTAACAAAGTTATGACCATCTGATTGCTGTTAGGTTGTCTGCTGGAAATGGGTTTGTGGTTTTATTCTGGTCCCTGATGGGCAATACTGTAACTGTATCAGGGATTGCAGGGAAGCCTTCCAGGCCTTCCAGGCCCAAAGGAAGGGATTCAGGGGGTGTGAAAACTCCTTTTTTGTTTTTCTCAGCAGTTGCTTCCAAGGCATCTGCTGTACCAGTGCCAGTGCTGAATAAAGACTTTTGTTCCTGCACACTCTCCACGGCCCTGCTGGTCACTGCAGGAGAGCAAGTGAGAAGCTTTTGGGTCCACTTTGGAAGAAATGTCCATCTCAGCATTGGCCAAACCCACCAGCTCCCCTGGCACACCGTGGTGCTGAAATCCTCTCTTGGCAGCAGACACTCTTCCATGTGAGAGCTTTGTCAGCAGTCACATTACTGGAAGAGCTGTTGGGTTTGGACAACTGACTTTTTTTGCTCCTGTTACTCAGTATTTGCTCAGGAGCTGGCCCTGCTGGTTGGTACCACGTCTGGCTGAAGCCTGGCAGCTGGTCTGTGGTCACTGGCTGGCTTCTGCTGGAGACACTTTTCTCTCAGGGTTTGCCTGATAGGAAACTGCTCAGTAATCCAGGGCAGGAAATGGGAAACCTTATTCATTTTCTGAAACTAGGGACCATTTAGGAGAGGAGTAAATCTTTGTGGCAGCAAAGAGGTTTATGTGGCACCAGAGGGATATAAGCAGAAAGCTGCTTGGGGCAGGCATACATTGCCTTTTGGGAAGGCTGCAAGGGTGGTTGGATGGTGTCTTTTTGGGTGTTAGATAAATGGTGATAGCTGTCCAGTGTGCTCTCTGAACTATGCTGTGTTTGTAGATGATCCCTGTTGGCAGTGCTCGTCAGGCAGAGCCCTGCTGAGTGCCTGCAGTGTGAAGGAATGTGCAGGAATGATTTGGCTGCTTCAGTGTGGGGCTGGAATTGCTGCCTTGGTGTTCAGGTTCAGTCTGAAGGTGCAGAACAGTCGTTTAGGAGTGTGGGTGATAGCAGAGAGTGGAGGGGGACTTTGTGAGGGAGAAGAAATGAGGCAATGTAACCCAACATGAAGGAAGACCCAAATCAAGGTGCTCCATCCAAAGGCTGGCCTGGCAGTTAAAATGCAGCCCATGTTGGCTCTGCCCCACTCCCAGTCCCTGCCTCAGGGGTTTCCTTCTGCTGATCTGTCCACCATGTGCTGTGTGGATGTGCTGGTGGGGCACTGGAGCAGAGCTGCAGGACCTGTCCTGGCTGTGAGCCACATGGAGAGGCTGCATGAAAAACCATGCAATGACTTCCTCCACGGCCATGTTTTGAGCCATGCCTTCTGTAGGCAACCAGATTTGTTGCAAACATTGGCCACGGGCACCCTGCTTGCAGGAGACACTCGTGTCAGGCGCCTTCTGTGGGTGGAAGAGGCCGATGAGTGGTCTGTGGTTTTGTGAAGGATTATGCTTGTGAAGGGTTGAATCATGTCTGATCTGTCTCGGGTAATTTTTCCATAACTTGGAGCCAGATCGTTGTGCAAGACTGGGCAAGATGTTGTGGTCTGTGGCATCCCTCACCAGCCATTTCTTGGTGCTGGCAGCAGCTCCAGCCAGCCTGGGGAGACACAGCCCTGCTTCTGCCCTGTCTTGCTTTGAATCAGAAAGGTTCAGATTTTGACGTCAGAAGAAGGGATTTTGGCTGCTATGAGCAGCAGAGGAAGAACACATTTGATTTTTGGTGACCAAACTAGATGTAACACACTAACATGTGTTACTTTGCTCAGGTTTGAAACATGAAGAGTGGGTGAAGTGGCTGCTGGTAAACTCTGTATGGAGAACAGGGGCTGAAACTTCTTGTTAGCATGCAGTGCCACTCAGGTTGCTGCTCTATGTATTCAGGAACAAAAGCTTGGAAAATCTCCCCTCTAAAATGAATCTGCTTTGTTGCAATTATTTTAAAAGACAGATATCAACACCTAGGATCTTTATGGCAGAACTAACTGCTATTTGCAACAGCAAATTCCTTTGCAGTCAAATATGAGTTTCATCAAACTTGTACATCCATCAGATCCTGAGGTTTCTGCACTTTATTGTAACCTTTGCTGCTTCATAAATTCTGATTGCTTTCCTCATGCTGCCATGTCTGCACAGCTGCTGTTGGGTGGGAAATAGAAATAATCCAGCGCTCTTTTTTCCACCCCCAATAATGAAACTGCAATTCTGATAACACATTGCTGCTTTGTGTTTCCAGTGGTGGCCTGAAGGACAACGATGTGATTATAAGCATCAATGGACAGTCGATAAGCTCAGCCAGTGATGTCAGTGACATTATTAAAAAGGACAGTACGTTGCACATGGTCGTGCGCAGGGGCAACGAAGATGTGATGTTAACAATAGTTCCCGAGGAAATCGACCCCTAACCAGAAACATGAGCTGGATTTCATGTTTTCTTTTAACAGCAATGGACTGCTTATATTCTCTCTGTGCTGGTACAGGAAAACGTTAGACTTCTGACCAACATTCTGCTTGTTCAGTGGATTAGTATTGGCCAACAGAGTAACTTCTACTAGGTTTAAGGTGCAAAATCAGTGTAATTTCACATACTCCAGATGATAATTTTTTTTCCTTCTGTATTATGTATGCAATGTATTCTTTACTGGCTTTTACATCCCCCGCTTAACGAATCGACGTTTGCTTCCCTGTGTTGAGTAGATTTCCTGTCATTTCCTCTAAGACGTAAACAAAACAAAACCCACGCACACAATGTGTGCTGTGGCATTCAGGTATTTATAGGTTAGCTGTGTTTTAACTGGAAATGCCATTGTAAAGGAGTAGTCAGCCTAAAAGAAAACACAATTGGGAAATAAAGTTTGGTTTATAAACACAAAAGGAATCCCAACCCAAATAACCTCCCAAGGATCCCGTGCAGGACTTTAATACTATGATATTTTCCTAGTGTTATTAAAAGAATTCAACAGTACTTCTTGTGAGTGATTCATTTTGTTTCCCCTTACGGAGTGGTTTTCTTTGCGTGGCACATCTGCCTGGGAAGATGTCCTGGTGGTCTCCTTTTAATCATCATTTAATCACATGACTTATTTTTTCAGTATGTTCCTTGTGTTTGTGCTTTTGTGCATCTGTTCTTCTCAGCAAGGCTGGGTTGAATTTGTCATATTGCCTATGTCTTCCAGATGTTAATGCATTTTCCTTACTGCTTTAATTACAGCTCCCCCAATGCCTGGAATCTGTTTGCCCGCTGTAGAAATTGCCACATGGTGGATCACAGATCTCATACCATTCTGGTTCAGATATCAGAGGGTCTGTAATCATTTAGACCTGGCCTTAAGTTCTTTAAAACAGGCCTGGTTTATCCAAATCTGGAGTGCTGGTGTGTGTGTGGACCTGGTTTTGACTCTGGGATATTGGGCATTAATCTTCATATATATGTTTATTGATGCCCTTGAAGCTTGGGGGTGGTGAGTGGGTTTGTCTTGCTGTGAAGGAGAACAATCAGCTACACCTAATTACAAGGTAATTACATTGGGTAAATATTAGGCTTAGCAGCCTTTTCTTTCCTCTGTTGTAACATGTATTTCAGAAAATAAATCCAAGGGCTGTAGACAAGTTTTGGTGACTCTCATTCCTCAACAGGCTCTTCTTTTGGAAAAAGAATGTTTTAGTAAACCTCTCCAGCTGGGTAGCTGGCAGTTTATGATTTTTAAAGAAAGGGCTGTATTCCACCCAAATGCAGCAATAAATCCTCGAGAGCTGGATTCCTGACACTGCTCCTTCTCCTCCCAGCTGTATTTCAGCTCTGGTTCAGTTTATCCCAATTTCAGGAGCCTCTGAATGCCCAGCTGCCAGTGCCTGCCCTTACTCACCTGGATCACTGTAATTTTACACATTGTGTAGCATTAATTATTGCAGTGTGCCTTTCAGAGCAGTATTGGCTCCTGGCAGGATGGAACACCTCATTACCACCTTGTGCCATGGCTGTGGAAAATCACACGTGTGAAAATCTGCCAAAACACTGCAGTGCCAAGCACTGCCGGCCTGCAATCCTTTCTAGCCCCAAAAACTCAAAGAATGATCTTGCAGAAGTGTTTTGTAGCATCTTTGCACTGCAAGTTCATCCTGCTGGTGTTGATTACTGTTCCAGCTCACAGCTGAAGTGGTGATATGTTTTGCAGCCTGTTTGTGCCCTATGTAACAGAGTAGTGATACACAGCTCTCAGCAAAAATGAGTTTAAAAATCACCTGCCTTCTCTAGTACTCCACCTACCCCAACTAGCAAAAATTAAACTAAAGCACCAAAGCCAGGAAATTGTGTTTTAAACCAAAGTTATTTTTCATCTACCTCTATTTCAAAACAAGCGCTTGCACAATTTGCAGAGCTGATTGATTCTCTTTGTTGCTATTGCTTGTTGTTGTGGCCTCTTAATATGCAAACTCATTAATTTTCTTTGTGTGGGCATTAGGAAAGAAGCAAATGAAATTCTGCAAATGGTTTTCCTGGGTCACTGGGATTAGTGAAATATTTGACCAGAATTCTAGCCCTGAGCTCCATGCAGTGGGATGTGAGATGGTCTCATATCGTGGCCATTTTGAAAGTGGTTTTCTGACTTACCTTTTCTTAATTTGTAATTAATTTCTGTGCAGTGGATATTGGTAACCACATGAATATCATATGGAAAATATTTAGAATTTACTTTCCTTGTATCCAACCATGCAGCTACCCAAATGGTTTCTTGCAATCAAAGTATTCTCCAAATTATTTTTTAATATTTAAAGTAAGATTACTGATAAGCAGAGATGTGGAAGCAAAGTTTTTCTTTAAATACAATTGATTGCCATGTATTTTTGATGTATTGTGGGGTTACAGATCTGGAATGGTTTCTATTCTTTGTTACTTCAGCAGACAGTTCTTTCCAAAATGCACTTGAAAATACTTTGTACAGAATACCTTTGGCACAGTTTGTTTAAATATCAGTTTCCTGGAAGTTTTATAAGTGCTGGATGCCAAATCTGGGAAATTGGACGTTCTGGCTGGATTTTCAGCATTTTGGAGCATCTGAAATGGAAACTGGAGTTGCTGTGTGATGCTGAGTAGATGGCTACGTGTGCTGCACTTGGAGGTAGTTTCGAAATGCAAGTTCATTTATTCCATAAGGGAAAGGTCTTGAGCTATAAAAAATGGTCATGACTAACAATTGTCTGGTTTCTGTGGCTTAGATGCCAAGAAGTAAAATCCTGTCATTTCATTGCCAGAGGATTTCTTTTTCTTTATCTCCCCCCTCTTTACCTAGAACTATTTTGTATTTGTGTTCAGGTATCTGAGGATATTTTTAAAACCACATCTTTCCAAACTATGGTGAGAGGGACATCAGTAAGGCATGATTAGATTATAGACAGGTTCTTATTGTATGTCAGAAAAGTACTGCAGAACTAACTGTACTGATTACCTATTGAACTGGTTAAACTGCAGCTGGAATAGAAGTTTATTCTACCCAGGGAAATAGAAGTGATGAAGGTGGAAGTCACCAACCCAGAGCAGTGAGAATTCAGTTCTGTGTGATGGTGGGTCACTGTGAGTCCTTTTCAGGTCCCCCCAAACCCCATCTCTTGTGCAAGATGCTGGCAGGGAAGTCAGAGCTGGACACTCTGGCCCCAGGATTTAATCCAGTTCAGCCTCCTTGTCCCATTCCTCTGTAAATATGCAATAACTAGATCAGTTAAGGATTGTTTATTGCATAAAACTACTGCTAAAACCAGTGCATATGTAAATTGACTAATTGGGCAGAGAAAGTAAAGAAAGAAACATCAATTTAACCTATCTACATCTGCTGGGATGTTTTCCTCCAATTTTCAGGGTTTTGTTTAGTAGTCATGGTACTGAAGCATCTGTCCCCATAAACTTTCTGAGGAAGTGGGTAATAATTAGCAACTGATTAGAAGGAAAATGAGTCAGAGCTAAAGCATACGAGTCAAATTTACTTAATGTGGTAAATAATTCAATTTAGAAGTTTGAAAATACTGCATAACATGCTGGAGAAGAAAATTAAATATTTTTTCTGTTCATTCCTTTTCTGCTCAGTGTTTATGCAGAGACCACAGTGATTTTCAGAAAGTTTGCCATGTGGATGTTTGAGGGAGATGGACTGTGGTAACAGCAGTGCAGTGTAATCTTCCTTTCCCTTCTGAAATGGAGCTAATGGTGCAGACCACCCCTCCACAGAGGCAAATACATCTGTGGGGTGTTATTGATTGTGATCCAGGCTGTGTCCATGCAGTGACTGCAGGATTTGCTGTGTCTGCCTGGACAGCCCCTTTCCCAAAATCCCTGAAAGCTGAGAGAGAAGCAGCAGCCCTTGGGCCTGACCCACAGTCTTCCAGGAAAAAAAAAAAAAGATATTTTTCATAGAATTAGAGAATGACTTGTGTTGGAAGGGACCCCAAAGACCACCTAGTCCCAGGGGCTGGGACACCTTCCACTGTCCCAGGCTGCTCCAAGCCCCCTGCAGCCTGGCCTTGGGCACTGCCAGGGATCCAGGGGCAGCCACAGCTGCTGTTCATAAGGACCTGTGGACAGGTGAGTCCACGAGAGGGCGAATTGAAGCTAAAAACTCCTCCCAGCCTCTGTGGGAGCTGAGTCTGATGTGATTTGGGGCACTGTCTGGCTCTGCTGAGGGGGGGCAAAAGAAGATATCTATGGAAGCTTGAACTTAGTGTCTGCTCAGAAAGAAGTGCTGAAAGCTGTCCTCATAAAAATTTATTCCAATCTTCCAAGGAACTGGGGCAGTTCTGGCTAGGAAAAAGTAGATTTTGTCTGCATCTCATCTCCGGTAAGTTCATGTGCCTGGCAAGGAAGGAGAGTCGACTGTCTGATTTGGAAAATCAGAATGTTTCAGCATGCTGTGACTGTTTGAAAGTTCTTTCAACTTGTAAGAAAAAGAAATCAACCCACCAACCCACAAATCAACCAGAAACAGGCAAATATAACAGCAAAGGAGCTCTCTGGTACAAAACAAACCTGTAATAAAACCCAAGTGTAATTAACAGAGGAATAAATGTACATTTGTTCACATCTCAAGCAACATTTGACTTGGAGGTCGGGATCCTGAAATGGAAACCTTCCTTTTGAAGAGGAGTTGCCCAAGGAATGCTCCATTTCACCAGTGTGGTTAGTGGGAGATCAATATTTTCTTCATGTAACAGAGAAGGATTTAGAGCCATGAAAATGTTACATTTGCATAAACAGCTATGCAAAGGCTAATGATAGACTGGAGCTATGACACAGATCTTGGGTTTGTTTTGCAGTCTAATAATTTTGCTTTCATTTTTCCTCAGCTAAAGGGTTTTAATGTTTGTTTGTTAAATGAAGAAGCACTTCCACAGAGAAGGTAGGGCTGTGCAAAAGGAAAAGCTCCCCTGGGATCAGTTCCAGCCTGTGCAGTGAGTTCCTGTGAGCACTGCAAGGTGTAAACCTTTTCTCTCCTGCAAAGGGCTGGCTTTATTTCCTGGAGAGCAGAGCAGTATTTTTCTTCCTTTTCAATTAAAAGCCGAAGGTCTCTGCTCAACACTGTCTCTGCCCAGAAGAAAAAGAAAAATTAAGAGCAAATCCCAGCCCACAGATGTTCACAATGTCATTTGCTTTGTTACCCAAATACTGGATGCTGCAGCTCCACTCTTGGCACAGCACCTCTGAAGACAGAGGCCAATTGTCCTCAGGGATTGTTTAATTCTCTTTCTATCTCAGGTCACATTTTCCATCCTGGTCCCCCTTACTGGGAGCATCTTTTCAGTTGGTCCAGATCCTTTTAGAGGTGCCCAGTGTGGCCACAGGGCATCACTTGCAGCATGTGGAGAGAGTAAAGCTGTACCTTCTAGAGACTCAGAAGATACAGCACTTAATCTATCTGTAACTAGCATGGAGTGATGTTATATAGGATTAAATTCATTTTTTAGCTGTGGTTTCAGTATGGGCATGTTTGAAATTGAAATTGAATATGACACCAGGTACTTTCTCATCTCCGTCACTGAAGTGCTTCAGATTTGCTTAAACAGAAGTGAGAGAAGGTTTACTCCCAAAATTTAAAGGGTTGATTACTTCATCTACTCCAATCCAGGTGACATCATAGCCAGGTGTTACCACAGGCAAATCTTTGCATAAATTTAATACAACTTTTATGTGACCATAACATTCTACTGGCCACCTGTTATGTAATTGTAGATCCTGCTGTTTAGAATCAACCATTATTCATTACATTAAAATATGACAATTGCCTGTGCAAACCCCTTGATCCAAAATGACATACACAAATTATATTACATTAACGATGTTGTTATTACTAAAAGTTGAAACTTGCACTCATTACAGGAGAAAAATTACAGCAACCTACCAAACATTTGCACTTAACAAAATTATTAATGTTTTGAACAAAAATGCAGTCTTTCAGATGAGGTTAGCCTCTGGATTTCGGGCTACCCATATTAAAATCTGATCTATGGCAATTCATTTCCTTAAGTCTGTTTTCTTTGCCTGCATTTCTCCTGGGCCACAGAGACTCAGAAGGATTAACAGAGGATTTCTAAGGTGAGCCCATGTCCAAGAAAAGTGTATTTAGGTTCTTCTATGGAAATGGGCACTGCTCAGAAAGCCAACAAGATGGAGAGTCAGTGCTGAGCTTGCAGGAGTGAGACAGCCTTGTGTTTATTATGAAAGGAAATTTTCCTTTTTCTGTTGTTTGAGCCATTCTGTGGGAGATCCTGAATGGGAATGTGGAAAAGGTGCCCTGTTGTTTCAGGTGTCATTGAAAGTGAAGTAATTGGACAGATGGCTGGTGCACTAAGGAAGGTGGCAGGGCTGGCTGTTGATAGGAAACATGGTTTTCTGAGAGGATTTTGCCTCCAAGTTTTGCCTGGCACTTCATTATTGTGATGAGCTGCCTGTATGTGTTTTATAAAGTGGAGGTTGTAATTCTTGCAGTCTTGCAATCTGTTTGGGATCTGCTTTAGGGCATTTTCTGTTTCTGGATCACATCCTTGCCAAACCTCAGCCACAGCAGGGAAATTGTGCTTCCAGGAGAATCTGCTTCAGCAAAGAAATAGAATTGTTCTATTTACAACAATGGCCACAGAAAATGATTTCCAGACACTGGGCAGTGGCTCTGAAGAACAAGGAATGGGAAATGGCACAGAAACCTAAGGCAGAGAAAAGAGCCTTGATGTGATCCCAAACCTCCTGTGGAAGGGCAGTGCAGGAGGGGAGAGCTGGGGCTGCCTCCCCTGGGAGCACCAGTGCCTGGTCCTGCTTGGATCTCTGAGTGGGAGGCTCCCAGGATACACCTTAAATGTCTGAATTTCTGGCATTTGGTGCTGGAAGTCAGTTTTGCCTCCAAATACAACTGCAGAGCTCAGTCCCATGTCTGTGCTGGTTAAGGAGCTGTTCCCCTCATGAAGGATAATTTTGTGCTTTCCTTTTTGTCTTTTAAATGATTTTATGGATAAAGTCTCTCCTTTTTAATACAAATGCCCTTGGCTTTGAAATTTTTTAGTCTGGCTGTGGTCTTATTTATTTTGTCAGGGTAGCAGAAGTGTTTGATGCAATTGCAGACCATATTGGGAATAGGAGGCAGCACTGCAAGGTTTATAACCAGTAGCAATCAGCCCAGGTGAATTAATGAAACTATTGTCCTAAGTTCAAAACCAGGTGGGATAGATTGTTTAGGAAGCTGGCCAAACTATATAGGCAAAAGTATGTGTTAATAACACATAGCACTGTTTCTGTATGCAGGGGGTGACTACGTGGGAAGATTGTCAATATTTGTTTGATAGCAGTGTTAAACTTTATTTAATGACAAAACAAAATGTTTTAGCATTTTAGGGGGTAAAGGAATTCATGACAGGTTGTGAGCACGAGCATCAGCTTTGGGTCTGGAGCTCTTAGTTACAAGTAAATGTAAATTTTTGAGCTGTGATAGCTGTCAAGTGCTCCTGGTTATCCTTAAGTTTATGGTAATGTTTTTACTCTTCAGTGAAATTTCATGGGATTGTGGTTTAATGGATCATCCCACTAATTATTTTCCTTTCCTGGTTCAGCAAACAATGAAATCTTGCAGACCCACCCTCCTCCTGGAAATCACAGCAGTGCATCTTTCAGTTTCTGCTGTTTGTTGGGTAGCAGATCAAATTTGTTCAACAAACACAAAGCAAGATCTAGGGCAGATCTGGGATGGATGGAAGCTGAACTGCCCTTCCCTTATCTCTTGCTGGCATCAGCTGCCACAAACCTTGGAGGTACTTAAATTTAATTATTGAGACTGGGACATTTAGCAACTGTCAAAAAGGTCAGAAATGGTGGCAGATATCACCAAGTGCCAGGTGAGGGTACTTAAGAGGGGAAAGCAGAAGATATTTTCTCTCTGAGCAGGGGTGGTTCCCATCTTAAAATGGCTTAAGAGTTATTCTGTTCAGCAAAGAAATACCTCAGCTCAAATCCATCAATCTCATCCCAGAAAACCAACCTAAACACTTGATTATCAGGTGGCCAGGGTGGAAGAGGTCTCTGCCTCTACCTCTGTGGGGCCAGAATTGCAGGGTAAGGAGGACCTCTCTGCAATTTTAAAGGCTGTTTGAAAGTGTGGAAACCTCAGTCCTAGTCCCTACTCTAGGCCTCATTATTGTCTCTGTGGCAGCAGCTGTTTATGCAGATCTTAGTATTGAGACGCCCTAATGACAAGGATATTCTCGAAAATGACCATTTTTATTGATTTTTCCATTGCCGTTGACCCTTTATCAATCTTCACAGCTGCAGGCCTGAGCGTGTTGGTTTAAGGAGTGGTGACTTTATGTTCTTACAAAGGAATATGTTGTGCTCTGACATGGTGTGTAAAATATTGGGGTATTTGCTACCAGAAGGCAAACAGGGATCAAGGAGTTCCTGTTCTGCATGATGTCCCCTGGCTGTAAGGTCAAAGATTTCTCTTATCTCTTATTAGGTAAACAAATTTTGTTGCATTCCAAGAGGTTGGTGTTCATTAATTGGGGGGGGTTGGAGCCAGTGAAGGTCTGGGAGAGGGAGGAGTGCTGGAAGCAGATGAGGTGTGACCAACAGCAGCACAAAATGAGACAAGGCACAAGTGTCCTTCCATATGCCTAGTGCTTTTCCCAAATAATCCCAATTTCCTCAACAGTTCAACATCTCTTCCAAACATGGGAGAGCAACTCAAAAATAGCAGAGCTGGTTGCCTAATAAATGTTTCAGCTGCAATCTTTCACTGGCTCAAAGGAGCTGTGTCTCAGGCTCTCAGGTTCTTCAAGCTTTAAATAATAGATTGGTTCCATTTTTCTTGACTTTACTTGAAATATTTTGTTATGACAGGTCCAGAACTGAAATTTTATACACTTTAGCATTTTATATTTTCCTTGACTTTTACTTGTTATGCCTTGTTACATCTTGTTATGACAGGTCCAGAACTGAAATTTTACACACTTTAGCATTTTGGTCAAATACAATTCTTTGCTGAATTCAGCCTGAATTTGTGCTGAGCCTTTTTTCTCCTTATTTCTCAACTCTCCTCCTGGCTGGAGTATGGTTACTGCTCTGGAATGTCACAGACCCTAAGTATCAGGAGAGCAGTAAAATGATTTCCTCGTACAGCCCTTGGCTCTCATGGAGACCAGTCCCCACCTGCTTTACGGGATGCTCTCACCCGTAACTCACCAGGCACGAGTTGTTTGGACAAACCCTCTCTGCCCTCCTGTGAGCTGCTGCTGTGCATCAAATGCATTTCCTCTTGGGGCTGAGGGAGACACGAGGGGAGCAGAGAAGAACAGCAAGCCAGGAGAGAGAGGGCACGGGAGGAATGAAGGGAGGAGACCCCACAGCCACGCCGGGGGAGCTCAGTGTCCGTGTGCTCGTCTGCAGGGGTGGCTTCTCTGCTGGTACCTTGCAACCAAGACCTTTCATTGGTTCTGTTCCAGCTGTGCACGGGCTCTCAGACATCCATGGTGGACACAGGCACAGCTGGACAACAAGGAGAACAGCAGGAGAGCTGAAGGGGTGCAGAGGGAATCTCTAGAGGGTCGTGGGAGGGCTGTAGGGCTGAGCCAAGCAGCTGGAGATGACAGGGACAGAGCAGTGCCAGCAAGCCTTCTACAGGGAAAGTCAACTTGACCCTGTTTTCTCTCCTTGCTAGATGCCCCACTTTACTTAAGGAACACTGTTGTGACTTAATGGCCAGGGAGAAATGGGAGCAAGTGCAGCAGAGGGATGCCAGGAGACCTATCAGGAGGGGAAAAAACAATCAGGTGTTCCCACGCCAGGCAGCAAAACTGTGTCCAGTGTCAGATTAAATCATTTCATCTTCCCCATCCCAAGCAAACATAGCTCAATCATAAATCTTGATTTCCTGATTCAATGAAGCCATTCCTGCCTTACAATTTGCTTTGGTGTCACTTGTGCAAACAAAGCTTTGCACAGAGGTGCAAGGAAAGTGAAATAGATGGGGAGAGTGGACAGGGAGCAGGGAACTGTGTGCCATGGGGGCTATTTCAGCTTGGGATGAGTGATTGGTACCTGCTTTCTGACCCTTGCCATGCCCTGTTGTAGGGGAGAAGCATCACTGATGCTAGAGTAGAATTATGGTAACAATTGAATTTGAAGGAGTTGGTGGGAGCTGACTGCTTATAACAATTAATTAAAAAGTGTGAACAACTTGCATCCTTTCTCCTATCCAAAGGACAAGCATTTCATTGCATAGTTGACTTTTAAAGGAAGTATGGATCCAAACTGAAATTAGTGTTTCCACACATTCTCATCAAGTTCCAGCTCTGGTTAGATGAGCCAAGAGTCAAGAAAATGCCCCACTGGTGGAAAGAAAGGTCATTTGGTGCAAAAAACCAGGTCAGTACTAGGGCACCATTTTGCTGCTGGCTCTTTTGCTCATGGAAAGGGTGATAAAGTTGTGAAATGGCTGGGAAGGTGGTGGAGTCACCATCCCTGGGAGTGTTTAACACAGCCTGGATGTGGCACTGGGTGCCAGGGTTGAGTTGAGGGGTTGGGGCTGGGTTGGACTCGATGATCTTGAAGGTCTCTTCCAAACCAGTCATTCTGTGAATTC
The DNA here is from genome assembly GCF_014805655.1 of Passer montanus. Classification (NCBI taxonomy): domain Eukaryota; kingdom Metazoa; phylum Chordata; class Aves; order Passeriformes; family Passeridae; genus Passer; species Passer montanus. The sequence goes on from NW_024366703.1 coordinate 15,353,935, forward strand.
TGTGAATTCTGTGATTTTTTTTTCTGCAACGTCAGGGTAGTGACCACTGCAAATGAAGCAAATGAAATTAAATGGAGGGGGTGGTTCAACAGGTGCTAATTGATGTCTTGACTACTGACCCAGCAGCTCTGGTGCTTTGGTGTGCTTCAGCCAGCTCTGCAGCTGTCCCACCTCAGGGCATGGCTGAGTTGTATTTAATTTTTAAACTGTATTTAAGAAAGTATCAAATGCCATGCAGGAAATGAGGATTTGGGGTAGAAAGTGTGAGGAACAGCCCTGTGAACACCAAAGTTAGAGGAGATGGAGGAGGAGGAGGTTCTCCTTGTGCCAGAGCTGAGATGTCCCCACAATCCATGGAGGTCCTTGTGCTGGATCAAGAGGACATTTCCTGAAGGAGCTGTGGCCATGGAGAGCTGATGCTGGATTATCCTGAAGGATAACCTGCTGGTTTATGCTGAAGGACTGTAGCACAGGGGTAGTACCTACAAATGAGCATGACAAAAGGGTGAGGAGCAGAGCAGCAGAGACAAACTGCCATGGACTGACCACGGTCCCTGTGCCACTCAGAGAGGGGAAGGTACAGCAGGGGAATCAGGAAGTGACCTTGAGCCTGGCAGAAGAGGGAGTGGGGAAGGTGTTGTTTAAGTCATATGTGTTTCTCTCTATACAAGTCTATTTTAATTGGCAATCAAGTCATTTTTCTGTAAGCTGGATCTGTTTTCCATGTGACAATAAGTGATTTCCCCATGCTTATCTCAACCCATGAACTTCTTCACCCTATTTTCTCCTCCTGCCCTGTTGAGGAGGAGGAATGGGAGAGGGGCTGGGTGGGTGTCTTGCAGCCAGCCAAAGGCAATCCACCACGCTTCCTTTTTTATCTGGGGAACTGAGAAGCTGGGCTCCACACAGAGAATGCCACTCCTGGAGTGGGATGGCCATCCAGTGGTGATTGCCACTGGGATCTGTGTGGAACAGCCACCCTGAGTGTGGGGTTATCTCACATGTTCTCTTTTTGTGTTCAATAGTAACACAAAAATTGATTTTTTGAATGGTTTTAGTCTGGTTGTAGTTTTCTTTCATCTCTCCAGGTCTGCAACAGTTGCCCCAGTGTTTACCAAGCCACAACCCTCACCTCCTCCAGTCCCTCCAAAAGACCACTTCCTCCACCTGCCTTGCAAAGCCATGAGAATAAAAGTCTCCCTGTGTTTACAGAGTCAACACACTGTTTGCATATCTAACAAACTAATCCTTTCATTTCTCACCCCATTCTCACAGTGGAGTTTGTGCCTCCTTCCTCCTTTTGATCTTCCTTTGGCTCCTGTGCTGTGTGAGGTTGACTTTGGTCATTTGCTGTCCAGGACTGTTGCATTGCACGGTTCAGGAGGCACAAGAAACCTGTTCCCGAGTTTCTGAGAAGTAATTTGTTTGCCAATCAGTAATAAATCAAAAACTAACAGCAGGAACAACCAGGATGTCAAATTTTTATCTACTAGAAGTTTCTGCATGTTCCCTCTAGAAAAGAAAATGCAGAATTCTGAGTAACACAACTTACTAAGACCCTGAGACTTTTTAAAGATTGATTGAGCCTTGAATATAAACTTGTTTTTAATTGAGGCCTGGACCAGGAGCTCTTCCAGGCTAAGTAACTCTGTGATTCTGAGGTTTTAATAGTGTTCAAACATTGCCAAATGTGCCACGTAAATGTGGGATCCTTGATGAGCACTTGGACTCACTGAAACTTCATCATGACCTGAGATATTTTATTTTCATAGAAATCCATTGTAAGTTCCATTGGATGCCCTTATTTTTCCATTGCCTTAAATCTGTTGTAAATCTCAGGGGGACAAGAGTTCTGCCAAGCTCTTAAGAGCTTCAGAAATAGAGAATTTGGGATGAATTTTCACTTATATTTGCCCCTACCCCCAGACTTAGAGCCCTTGCTCTCTGGGAAGGTTTTGTGCAGTTTAAAAAGGGTCAGTGTAAGACCACTGAAGTTTGGCTTTGGTTTGTGTCAAAAGCCGAAAAATTACTTTTGATGAACTTGCAGAGCTTAAACATCCCGACTCTTGCTGCCCTGATGAGGACAGAGCACACTGAGGGATGAACAGGGGAGAACAGAAAAAGAAGAATGTACTCCCTTTGCTGCAGGTTTTTGTGACATCTACTAGGACAGGATACAAAGAGTTTCCATTAGCCCTTGGGCTGTTTCCCACTGTAGTGCCACCCTTCCATGTGTTCAGTCACAAAAAGAAAAGCACATTTTGCATCAGCCTAAAGAGCAGCTTTGGCTCAGGTACAGCTCACACCCAAGAAAGGGACACTTTACATAAGTGACAGCAAGAGAACTCCACAGCCAAGGAGGGATGGCATGGAAAAACAGCAGCCACTGCAACCACTTCTGGTCTCTGCTTTCCCTGGATCAGATGCCAGGTGTTGTCCTGCTGTAGAACCAGGAAGCTGTAAATATTGGTTTACAAATCAAACATGTGGTGATGGAAGTGAGAGCAGGGGGGAACGTGGAATTGAGCTGCAGAAACCAGAGATTGGGCTGCTGAGCTGCACCCTCTGGGGACTCTGCCTATAAATTCTGGTGCCCTCCTGCTCCAGGAGCTCCAAGGAGATGGCTGCCACCAGGATCTTGTCTTGGATGGTGATGGTAATTCTTCACATTCAGGTGGATGCAGGTAAAGAGCCTCACTTCCAATCACCTTTGCAGCTTTATTTCACCTTGGGCTAACTTTGGGATTTAATGGCAAAAAAGAATTTACCAGCATGGCTCAGCTCTTTTGAAAACCATAAGCAGGTCAAACCTATGAGCTGAGCAAATCAATGTTATCAAAAAATGCTTAATGAATTTAATTTTTTCCCCCATTATTTTTTGTAAAGGAAATTAAAATTAATATACTGCAAAGCCAGTAATAACATTTTCTTATCCTATATATTGGGATAATGGATTTAAAGACTAGTAAGTATTTTCTGAACTAAATACATGTTTATTTTAAAGAGGGTGAGGTGTACAAATGGTGGAATTTGTATTTGATTAGATTATAATGGAAATTACTGTAATTTTTGTTAGTCTAATTTCCCACAGGCTAATTCCTGTTAGGAGTGTAATTTAATTTGGTTGCAGAGTCAATGATCTGCCCAGCCACTTCCACCCCTTTGGGGACCAATACAAATATTGGTGGGTCTGATGGGAGGGGGGATATTTCAAACAGGGTGAAATAGGCTTTTTGTATTCCAAAAACACTTTCCCCCTTTCCAGGTGAGACCTCCCTGACTGAGCAGGGTGTCATCCCGGTGCTGGGAGAAACAAAACCTTTCTTTTTAAGCAGCTGCTGCTGCGACCTCTATGCAGGGATGAAAAAACATCAAAAAGTGTTGCCACAGCTGCTATGTTTTCACCCCTTCCTCTTTCAGGTGTAAAAAGCCATCCAGCCCCACAGACCTGTGAATATCCAAGTGGTGTACAGGTTTCCCCCTGGATTATGAGGGCTTCATTCTGCTCCCCATCCCTGTCTTCCAGCTCAGGGGGCTGAGAAAACTTCAAGGCACTCAACTTCAACTGGTCCCACTTCAAGGCACTCTCTGGGCCAGTTGCAGGTTTTGGTGGGCTCACAAAGAGTGTTGATGGTTCATGGAAGAAAACACTGCTGAGATTGGCTAAAATAGTTAGAAATCTCCTGGATCTCAAGGTTGATGGCTGTAAATTACTAGGACAAGGTTTGAGGAAGTTTCATGTTAAATTTGCCCTGTTGACCTTCACATATGCTATCTTTTTTTTTCTTCTCTAGTAACAATAGATCCCACAACTACTGAATCCACGACTCGTAAGTAGAATTTATTAGATGGTTACTTTATATAATAGTGATAGAGTTATGGTTTTGTCACAGTATTTACTGTTGGGAGCAAATTAGTATGATAAAAAAGCTCACATTTTCTTTAGGGTGGGGATGGGGATGTAGATGACAGTTATCTGGGATGGAGGAATGTTCCTTCAACATCTTTTTTCTTGTTTTTGTTTCTTGTGTTAACACTGGCAGATTCTCCAACAAAAACACCTCAAACAGATAACTCTAAAGTTATATAAAAACGTGCATTGTTTTATAGAGTTTGCCTTGCTAAATGTTCTCTCTCCCAGGCTGATGAAAACTCTTCCAGTCCAGTGGTAGCCAACACACCAGGGTAGTCAGTGTCCTTCAGACTGGGGTCCCAGGTGCTGAATGCACCCATGTAGAATCCACGTGGCAGCACAAACGTGCACTGAAAACACAGCATATAGCTGAATATTTGTTGCTCCTCTCACAGAAAGGATGAGAGTCATCACTGCAATGAAGAGCTTCATTAAATCACTGGTTGAGTTAAAAGCTTAGGGTAATAAAGCCAGATTAAACATGTATAAATGCAGCAGTTTCTGAGTATCTCTGAAATCCCACAGCAAAGTTATCCGCGGTTTAAACAGACAAAATTTGGCTGAATACAGGTTTGTAGTACAAAATTTGGCTGAATACAGGTTTATAGTACGAAGTTTGGCTGAATACATGTTTGTAAACTGCTTTTCAGCAACCTGCCTAGGGACAGAGCAGGACTCACATGAAATGCCGTCATTAATTCTGATTATAGGTTTGGTGCTGTCACCAGATCCAAAATCATCGGGAAAGAGATCACCTTTCTCGGCGTGCCAGAGCCCTGTCCTGCGGGACACCTCTGATCTCTTAGTGCCACCTGGAGGCTTTCCATCAGCCCTAGCAGGGAAAACCTTCTCTGACCCAGTTGGTGAAGCCAGCTGCGTGGCATTGATGGAATCAGTGGTGCTGGGGGTGGAAGGGAGTGAGAGGTGGCTTAGATGTGGTGGGAATGTCAGCAGAACCTGGGAGGGGAGCTTTGGGAAACCCCCTTTTAACCCGCAGTGTACTCCATGAAAATAATGAGATGTGCAGCCTTCCTTGTCACTGGCCTTGTTCTGACCACCTCCCCAGATATTTTATGTCATCTTCATTTCTGGTGAGCTTTTTGTTTCTTGATTTGGAGAAAGAGGAGTTTTTTCACAGCCTATTTTCTTATCAGTAGCAGAGCTGTCACCTCCTGATCAGGTCAGGTGAAACCCCAGATAGAATAAAAAAATTGCTCCAGCTGAAAAAGACCTTTAAGATCATCAGTTTAACCATTAACCCAGCAGCCCCACACATTTACATGTCTTTTACATCCCTCCAAGGGATGGTGACTCCACCGGTGCCCTGGGCAGCCTGCTCTTTCCAGGAAGAGGTTTCCCCTTATCTCCAGTCTGACTTGAGAATATGTCTAAAACTGATCCCACTTCAAGGCACTCTCTGGGCCAGTTGTAGGTTTTGGTGGGCTCACAAAGAATGTTGATGGGTCATGGAAGAAAACACTGCTGAGATTGACTAAAATAGTTAGAAATCTCCTGGATCTCAGGTGTGTTGTCTGCAAATTGCTAGGGACTGAAAGAGGGTTTGAGGAAATTTCATGTTAAATTTGCCCTGTTGACCTTCACATATGCTATCTTATTTTTTTCTTCTCTAGAAACAACACGTCCCCCAACAACTGCCCCCACGACTCGTAAGTAGAATTTATTAGATGGTTACTTTATATAATAATGATAGAGTTATGGTTTTGTCACAGCATTTATTGTTGGGAACAAATTAATAGGATAAAAAAGCTCACATTTTCTTTAGGGTGGGGATGGGGATGTACATGAAAAGTAAATTATCTGGGATGGAGGAATTTGGGGATGGCTTTGCCCTTCAACAACCAGCCTCCTTGCTAGAATGAAAAAGATCTTCTGTCACTTGTGCCTTTCAGTGGGATCTTGACTCACTAGAGGAAGGGTAGAAAGCACAACTCCCAAAGAATTTGTTCTAATTCTCTTGCTCTCTGTGTGTTTTTTTCCCTCTGCTTGTTCTCCACAGTTTCAATCATAGTTGATGGTGAGTCTGTCTGCCATGGTTGTTGTCCCAGCCCTGGGCACAGGGATGCCATGTGCCTGCCCCTGCTGCCCCAACCTCTCCATCCCACAGTGTGGGAGCTGAGAAGGGGCTTCCAGCCCTGGGCCGTGCTGCAGGCGGATGCAGCCATGCCCAGAGAGGGTGTGGGATGTCATTCCCTGGACCCAGAGCACCACTGGCTTGACCAAGGGGTTTGTGTCTCTCAGAGATCCTTCTGAGGCTGGGCGATGGGCCCAACGAGTGCGCAGGCAATGTGGAGATCTACTACTTTGGAGGCTGGGAGAAGGTGTGTGGCTACCTGTGGGACATGCGGGACGCCCAGGTGGTGTGCAGGCAGCTGGGCTGTGGCTACCCTCTCGCAGTCATGCACCCCTTCCCTCCGGGCAGCTGGAACTCATTCATGTTTACTGAGGTGAACTGTACTGGCAACGAGAACTTCCTGTGGCACTGCCCCTACAAATACCAGCACAATGCCTGTTACCATGGAATTGCTTCTGTCGTATGCTCAGGTGGGTGTCTGTGTTTTGGTGCCATTTTCCTGAAGAAAATCCGTCTGGATTGAGGTGGGATGAAGGCTGCCCAGCCCTTGCTCCGTGCTCAGCATGGCAGCAGCAGGTGGTAGGTTCACGTGGGTGTTTCAGAGGGAGCATCAATCTCAGGTTTGCAGACTGTACCTGGGAAATCTGGGGTTTGGGCATCACTCCTGCACAGAGCAGTGTGTGAGGAGAGGGGTGGTTTTATAGTCAGGCCACCCTCCCCTTGGGTCCCTCCATAACTTTCCAATAAATGAAATACATGGTCCAAGGGGAGCCAAGCAGTTCTAGTGCCTCACATCCTCTGATTTTCTCCTTCCAGACTCGGGAATAACAGTGACTCCAGCAACAGGTAACCAGAGATTTCTGTTCATATGTGGGTTTTCCATGGGGTTTTCTTTCTTGCCATGCTCCGTGTAGGCTGCACTTACAGACCCTGGCAAATGTCCCTAACATACAGGGAGATGTGGGATTGCTTGGGATCATTTGGGATTGAACACCCAGTTCTGTGGGAGAGGGTTGGCACTGGTCTTCATGGTGCTGCAGTGGGGATGCCCTTGAGCAAGTCCCGGCAGAATTGGCACTGCAGCCATCTCAATCCTGCCACGTTGCAGTGCTGACTGTGGGCTTTGGCTTTCATTGGGGTTCAACGGGGTTCCTGCTGGAGAGAGGGGACTCCCAGCAGGATGATCCTCTTAGGCAAAACACTGCTTGCTCAGCTGCCTCTCTCCCTGCAGCACCACCCGTCTCCAGAATGATGTTCACCACGCCGTGGAATGCAACAGGTATGTCCAGAGGAGCTGTGGGGCTGGACTGTCTTCTGCCCTCCACTATTCATCACAGAACCACAGGATGGTGAGGTAGGAAGGGATCTCTGGAGTACATCTGGTCCTACATCCTGGCTAAAGGCAGGATCAGCCAGAGCTGGCTTCCCAAGACCATATCCAGAGGGCTTTTGGCTATTTGCCACCTCTGTGGACAATCTGTGTCTGTGCTCAGTCACCCTTGCAGAGAAAAAGCATCTCCTGATGTGCAGAGGAATCCCCTGTGTTTCAGTTTGTGTTCATGGTCTCTTGTGGGGCACCACTGGGAAGAGCCTGGCTTCTGGAGAGAGTTGACTCCCAGCAGGTTGTATCTCTTAGGAAAAATGCTGGGAGTGAACCCTGCTGATTTCTCCCTGCAGCACTGGGTGCTTCCAACTCACATTCCCTTCTGTCATGGACAAGGTGGGGGAGATTTAAGTCCAGAGGAGTTAAAGGGTCTGATTATCTCCTTCCCCAGGCGTCCCACTGGACAGCCAACCCCATGGATTGGGTTACTGTATGAGCTGGGCTGGGGGGATGCAGGGGTGATGTTTTGGGGTGCCTGGAAGGGAGGGTCTCTGTGGGGCTGTGGCAGAGTCTCCTTGGTGGGACCATGCCCTTCTCTGATGGATTCTGGCGATGGGATAAGATCTCTCTGCCCGTGCCCGGGCTCTGCTCTTTTCCTCAGGGAACTTCTCCTGTGGTGGCTTACTTCAGGGATTGTCTGGCACCATCCAGAGCCCGAGATACCCCAACCCCTACCCCGACAACTCCTACTGCGTGTGGCGCATCCGGCTGCGGGACCCGGCCCGCAGGATCCAGCTCCAGTTTACGGATGTGGAGTGAGTCCAGCCAGGCTCTGGGGTGGCTTCACCCCACTGTGGGGCCTTGGCAGCCTCTGCCCGAGCACTGGGGTGAGGTGGGAATGGGGCTGGGCTGCTGGGACCTGCGGCTGTGGTCAGACAGGTCCGCCTCTTATGAGCACTGGGTGATGGGGGAATAGGGCTGGGCTGCTGGGACCTGCGGCTGTGGTCAGACAGGTCTGCCTCTTATAGGAAACAGGTGATCCCCCAGCTAGGAATAATGTGCTCTGACTCCATGAATCAGAATGCTGAACAATTGTTGTGGTTGTGAGGTCTCCAGGATGAGGGAAGAGATTAATCTGACTCCATATTCTTAGAAGGATATTAATTATATTACATTACATTACATCATATCATAAGAAATTATATACTAAAACAATACTAAACTACAGAGAAAAGGATGCATCAAAAGGCTAGAAAAGAATGAATAATAAAAACCTGTGACTCCTCAGAGAGTCACTCACAGCTGCCTTTGATTGGTCATTAAGTTAAAACAATTCACATGGAACCAATCCAACATGCACCTGCCACGTTCCAAAGCAGCAAACAGAGGAGAAGAGAATCAGATAATTATTATTTACATTTTTCTCTGAGACTTTTTAACTTCCCAGGAGAAGAAATCCTGGTGAAGAGATTTTTCAGAAAATATCACGGTGACAAACAATTGCTTTATTTATTATATTACACTAATATTATATTATAACTATACTGAAGAGGTACTATACTAAAGAATATTAAAGAAAAACCCATGACTGCCTGAGCCAGCCAGGACACAGCTTTGAGTGACTGGGTAACCACTCAAAAGAGCCTTCACCCGTGTCCAATTAACCAAATCACTTTCAGTGAACAATCTCCATAACACATTCCGCGTGTGCAAAAACAGGAGCAGTGAACAGCGATAAGAATTGCGTTCTCTTCCTCTCCGATATTCTCGCTGCCTTCCCCAGGAAAAATCCTTGGGAAACTTGTGCCTGCTCTCTCTGAGGAGGGCTGAGGCCACGTCTTCCCCATGCAGGCTGGAGGGCAGCAGCTGCTCCTTCGATGCCATCGAGGTGTTCGACGGGGGCTCGCCGCAGAGCGCGCGGCTCGGCCTCGTGTGCCGGAACGACCACCGCGTCTTCAACTCCTCGGGCAGCCGGCTCACCGTCGTGTTCCGCAGCGACAGCAGCGTCACCCGGAGAGGCTTCCACGCCTACTACTCCTCGTTTCTCGCCTTCGACACCACCGTGGGTAAGGCTAGAGCTGTCCTGTACTCCGCGCCAGGGCGGGAGCTCATGCTCAGTCACAAAGAGCTGCTCTCAACACCTTGTGGGCATCTCAACACCCTCTGGCCCCACTCACCCTGGCTCAAGGGCATTTTTCCACACAGGATGGCCATGAAGCTGCTGCCAGACACTGTTTCTTTGCCTGGTGGGCAGGAATGGGAATCTCTCCGCCTCCCACCCCCCCAGTGCTGAGCTATCATCAATTTTCCTGTTCTATGCTGTGGGCAGAGGAGTTGCTCAGCCCTGGCACACTCATTGCTGCAGAGCCCAAAGGCTACTTCTTGTTTTTTCAAAATAAAGGGAGCTGATGTACACAGCCACAGTGCAGAGAACTCCTTGTGGCAGCTGAGGAGCTGTGTGGCAGCAAGGCTGGCTGCTGCTCCATCTGCAGTGCCAGGCTCCCTCTGAATGGCAGCAGCACCCTCCGCTTGGCCGTCCCCTCCTCCCAGTTTGGTGTCACCAGCAAACATGCTGAGGGTCCACTCCATCCCACCCTGCTGGCCATTAACAAAGGAGATCAAGGCCCTGATGATGGGAGCTGGGCTCCCATGGGCTGGTGGGTGGAGGGGGAGGGCTTGGAGCCACGCAGGGGCCTGCCACGTGTCCAGGCAGTGATTGTGGCTCTGGGGTGGCAGTGTCCCTTCAGGAGCCCTTCTGGAGAGGGGGGACCCCCCAGAGGTCTGTTTCTCTTAGGCAAAATACTGAGTGCATTTTTAATATTTTTTATCACCTGCTGCTCTCTCCCTACAGCTCCCAATACTACTCTGTCACCACCCACAGGTAGGTTTGGAGTACCTGGGTAAGTTCATGTATTGGATATTTATCAGCATTCCTTTTTTTTTTGAATGCTGATATTGAATTTGGTATTGATATTTAATATTGATAGGATATTTGAATGTAATATTATTTGATTTTTTTTTCCTCCTCCCTTTTGTCATTAGCAATTGTAATAGGGGGTTCCTCTTTCAAGGAACAGCTGATGTCCGTAATTCCAGACTCAATACTGTCCAGTGCTGTGGAAAATATTTGTGTCCTGCTAGTGCAGGCACTGCAGATCAGCATTATAAAATCTATTCAGTGTGGTTAGCATCTCCTAACCTGCATTCAGATGTATATGAACCTAATGGAGAGGCTACTGAAGCTGACAAGAAGTCACTATCTCTACATTTAGCCATGAACTTCACACAAACATACTCCAAATGCAAGCCTAAAGTTGCATACGTATATTTTTCTTCTTGTACTTTTCTCTGCAGAATATTATTCTTGTGGTGGCTTGCTCTCCTCCTCATCCGGTACCTTACAGAGTCCATTTTACCCCAGAAATTATCCAAACAATGCCAACTGTGTGTGGGAAATACAAGTGAAAAGCAACTTCCGTGTCACACTTGTATTTACAGATATTCAGTAAGTAAGAATTTATTACTTGGGAAGGTGAACTTGTGGGACTGACAACTTGGACTTACTAAGCAAAAGACCACTTGCTTTCAAGGATTTTTATCAAAGCTTTTAGTAAGTCTGGAGAGGGAAACTGTGTTCATTTTTGTTTATTTAGTCATCTACTGAGAAATTGGAAGTTGTAGCTTCTGTTCCAAAGATTTGACAATCATATCAATCAAATGTATTCTTGTGCTATAAAGAGCTCATCTGACTGAAAACCCAAACCAACAAGCAAACAAAAACAAAAGAACATAAAAACGAAACATAAAACTAAATAGTTATGTTACTTCCCAGGATGGAAGGTGGCAGATGCCTCTCTGACTACGTGGAAATCTATGATGGCCCCCTGCACACCTCTCCTCTCCTTGGGAAGATTTGCTCTGGTTATTACCCCACGTACACATCGTCCTCAAACCTGCTGAGTGTCCGCTTCCACAGCAACTCCCGATACACGTACAGGGGGTTTCAGGCCAACTATCATTCCTCTCCAGCTGATGACAGCACCAGTAAGTTTGTCTTTAAAGCAGAAACATGCTTTTCAATTATTTTCTAGTTCACTGATTGCTAATCTTGTTAGTGTTTAAATTAGGTCTGTAAAATTTAAATTAGATCTGTAGCGTTTTCGTGGAGATTCGAGTCCATGCTTTGGATTCTGAGCTCCTTCTGCCATATCAGCTGCTTCTGCAAAAAATAGTGTTTATTTAACCCACTATTTACAACCTTTTTTGGTCACTGCAATGAGCTTGTAACATATTTTCTTTGCCATCCACTAGCACTGCTGTGTTTGCCAGACTACATGCACGTGGTTGTGAGCAGATACTTCCTTCAGTCCCACGGCTACTCTGCTTGGAACCTCACCCTGAACGACCCCTTTTGCACACCCAACATCACATCAAATGCTGTGTCATTTGACATTCCGTACACTCGCTGTGGCACTGTCAGAGAGGTAGGAGTGAGCGTTTCAGCAAAGTGGGCAAAAGCGGGAGGATATAAAAATTCAAATAGGAGAATTTGCTTTGTAAACCAGCACAAATTGAAAGCCACCCGGGCTCTTCAGGGACTGGGAGTGTCCTGGTGATTGTGGGTTGTCTCCCTCTCTCCTGAAAGATATTTGCACTTGCATTTCCTGCTTCTGCTAACAAAGCATTCCCTTACAGCCCGTTATCCATCTCCAAAGGAATAAGCTGTGGAAGGATACAAATACTTGGCATTTTCAAGGTCCCAGGCTGAGTGTGATTGCTATAAAGGTTTCAAAGTTTTCATGAAACGTGACTAATAATCTTGTAGCCAGATTTCAGCTTAATGTGCCAGACCTGAACCTTCATGTACTCAGTGTTGTACAGGTTGTATTTAATTCTGTTATATCTGCATTTATTGTGAGTAGTTTCCTAGGTCAAAATTGTGGCCACTGAATATCACATGAAGATTACAGATTTTTATCCTGAGAACAGAAATTACTAGATTCAGACTTTTCCACACCAGACTTTCTGGGAAATACTGTTTTTACAGTGCACATTGCTGTAAGCAAAGTTCAGAATGTAGAATAGGGCACCTGACTATATGAATTAATTTTGCATTTTATTTTGTGTGCCAAACAGGGAAACAACAACACAATCAGCTATTCCAACATTATTAGAGGGTCATCTTCTGGTACATTAATCACAAGAAACAGAAATCTTCTCTTGCATGTCAACTGCAAGATGCTGCAGAACACGTGGGCAAAAACGATGTACGTCGCGGATGACAACTTTGAAGTCAACGAAACTCAGTATGAGAGATACGATGTAAACCTCACATTTTATGACTCTTCAAGCTTCTCAAGGCCAGTGTATGACTCACCCTACCGTGTTGGCATCAACCAGAATTTGTTCCTGGAAGCTTCCCTGCACAGCTCTGACCCATCACTGGAGCTATTTCTGGACACTTGCGTGGCATCTCCCACTCGCCACAATTTTACAACAAAATCCTATCCTATAATCGAGAATGGGTGAGTTCTTATGAATTACAGTTAGAGATAAAACTGCCTTCAAACTCCTGTATCTCTTATTAATTTTTTTAAAATTTAATGGAATAGTGTGAATATAGCAGACAATAATGACAACTTCTAATTAATTAATAGACAAGAGCATTCAGGGTTTACTAGGAAAAAGGGGGTGGACTGACCCAAAGTATAACACACACATACACACCCCATAGCTTAAAATAACAAGTAGACTAAATGGCTATGGCCAGTTCATGGTGGATTATTATAATTATCATTATCATTATTATCATAATAATGGCATACCTCAGGTAAGATTAATTTACCCTCACAGAATCATACAAACACCAGGTATCAGACACATGACAGGCTGAGGAAAGGCAATGTCGTTCAATTCTGCCAAAAAAAGGCACTTTAGTTTTCCAACTTGCAGTTTTCTGAACTGTTTTCATTATGCTCAAAAATCACTTCTCATTTTGTGTGTTTTATTGCATGTAAATAACTGACTGCAGTGTGTATTCATGAGAGGGTTTTTTTGTTTCCTTTTAGGTGTGTCAAAGATCCCACCTATGCTACCTATTACTCACCCTACAGACACATCCTCCGGTTTAAATTCAATGCCTTCCAGTTCATTCAGAGCAATCCAGAGGTCTACCTGCAGTGTGAGCTGGTGGTGTGCAGGGCCTATGACTATTCCTCCAGGTGCTACCAAGGCTGTCTTCAAAGGTCCAAGAGAGAGGCAAGCTCTGACCTAGAAAGTGTGATTGTTGTTGCTGGCCCAATACAGCTTTGGGAACCTGGTTCTGAGACTGGGTCTGAGTAAAGCTGTCTCCTTTGACGGGTAGCATCTTTAAATGCCAATTGAATTCTGGAAGAAACCATGCTGCTGGATTGCCAGAAACTCTAGAATAAATATTAGGAATGTGCTGACTGACTCATGCTTGTTAATCCCACTTCCTCTCAGTCATCCCCATATAACAAAAATGCCCCCATAGCAGTTCTATGGGGAGTGAAATTTGTGATCTTTAAGCTTTTTGTTCGTTGTTTGCTTTCTTATTGGTAAAACTGGAATGTTGAAATTGCAGTTTAGGTTCTATAAACAAGTTCTATTAATATACATATACCTTTGTCTGGATGTATTAGAGTGCAAGAAATCTGTTAATCTAGAATAATATTTTCCAGCATTTTTTAATGCCTTATTATACATATACCTTTGTCTGGATGTGCAAGAAATCTGTTAATCTAGAATAATATTTTCCAGCATCTTTTAATGTTTTGGGACATAACACTATGAGATAAAGCATGACCAAGTAGTTTCATCTCTCCCAGAGCTGAATTCATTTGTCATCCAGGAAAACATGAATTCAGCTGCTGTTCCCTCTGATGTTTCCTGTGTGTACTTTAATTTTTGCTGGCAGTTCATGAAATCACAGAATATCCTGAGCTGGAAGGGATCCACAGGGATCATTGAGTCCAGCACCTGGCCCTGAACAGACACCCCAACAGTCCCACCCTGGGAATTCCTGGGAATGTTGTCCAAATTCCTGGACAGCCCAAACTCTCTGGTAGCCTCAGGGCCGTGCCCATTCCCTGGGGAGCCTGGGCAGTGCCAGCACCCTCTGGGGAAGAACCTTTCCCTGAAACCCAAGTAAACCCCCTGACACAACTTCAGGCCCTTGAGCCCTGCCACTGGCCCCCAGAGGTTGGTGCTGTCCCTCACTGCCCCTCAGGAGGAAGCTGCAGACCAAAATGAGGGCTCCCCTCAGTCACTGCTCTCACTCTGGATGGGTTTCTCTTGAAGCAGAAAATGAAGAAAGTGATTCCATGCCAGATTATGTAAACCTTGCTAAACACCTGATCACAGTGTCTGAGTAATTTGGTGGATTGAGCAATTTCCTCAATTGAGTAATTTCATTGATGATTCAAGATTAAAATCCAAGCCTGACTGGCTTTCCTTGGTGGAGGTTCACTTCATGAAAAGAGGTGGGCTTGATGTAACAACTCAACATTGAAGGAAGCCAAAAGTCGAGGGAAAGTTTAACAACCCTCAGATTGGTTGCCTGCAATATTAGACTCTTATTTAATCATAGCACATGAACTATAAAATCCATCTTCTCAAGATGGATATCTTGGTTCTGCCAGGGAAAAATACAGCCAGATCTGCTGTGAGATCAGCACAGCACAACACCCTGTGCCTGTAACACCATCATGTGGCATGTACAGGGAACCAGCACTGCTGTGGCACCCCAGATCCTGGGTTCAGTTTTGGGCCCCTCACTGCAAAATGTCATTGAGGTTCTGGAGCATGTCCAGAGAAGGGCAAGGAGCTGGGGAAAGGTCTGGACCACGTAAGGAGTGGGAGCTGGAAATGGCTTCAAAACTTCCCAAGGGAAAAAAGCTTAGATCAGACTTCAGTGCCTTTCACTTATTGTGTGCCACAGTGATAAAATAATTGCACCAGAGCTGGAGGAAATTTTTCAGTGGAAGGCTCCTGAAGGGGATGAGGGCTGGGAGATAACAGGGGCTGAGGATGGAAGTTTAATGACACACAAGGGTTTAATATTTGTGACTTAAGTCACTGGAGTAGCTAATGGTTTATTATGACCTTCTGTTATCATGCAACCACAACCTACAAAATTGCAGTAAAACCCCACATCTCTATATTTTCCCCCTCTATTAAATACTGGTGAATTAAAAAAAAAATAAAAAATCAATGTCCCCAAAGAGGCATTTGCACTGTCACATTTGCATTAAGGCCTGAAGTTCTCTCACCATTCCCTGGCTATGTATAATAAGTCTTTTCCAGCTCTATATAAAATCTTAAGTTTAGGGCAAATGGTGTAGTCATTAAAGTGCTCTTAGTAAATGCAAATGATGATTATTAATAAATGGCATCTTCTCTCAAATTTTCTATTTTTAACTACTCTTCCCTGAAGTCCTTCACCAAATCTTATTTGAAAAGGCTTCTTCTAGCATTTATTTCTCTTTCAAGGCTGCTGGTCACTTCAGTAAAAGCCCACATTATTATAAATCTTAGCTCAAGTTCTTGGTTCAAAATGACACCAATCTTGCTACACTGTAGGGTGGCAGCTACAAAGAGAACAATGGAATAAGTCAATGGCTATTGTCTTTTTCTTTTTGAAGGGATGACTCACCCATCCTTATGAAGGACAGAGTAGATTCATTGTGTTGTTGTACTCACATGGACCAGGGAACACGGAAGCCAGAGCTGAAGCACAGTGAAATCCTCAAGAAAACATATAGGTCAGGGATGAGGATAAGATAGCAAGAGATGAGGTGTATGAAATTCTAGGTCACAAACACAATGCAGAATCTTTCCAGAGTACTTTGAATGTTTCTATGGATCTGATCTGCTCTGGGACCATATTTGTTGAGCTTGAAGTCAGACTAATATATCTGAATATCAGTGAAAGCCATAAAAATATATGCTATATACTCTCATTTTAAGATGTGTCCACCACCTTTTCCCCTTTTGTTCTATTCATTGTATTTAGATAAATAGACCAATACAGAATTCATCTTCTCTAATAAAGAGATGTTTGCTGAAGTGCCTGGCTTAGGCAAGCAAGGCTTGCCAGCTCATTCCAGCAGGCTGTGAGCCCTTGGGCAGCCAGTGCCTGCCCATGAATTATGGTGCAGCCAAATTCTGGGCTCTGTTCTTTACACAAATTCTTTTTTATATATAAAACAGCAAACACAGCGTGGAGCCCACCAGGCAGACCTCACCTCTGACTTCGAACGGTAAAGAACAAAACCCGCATGGCCATGCCCTGGTTGTGCAGGCTGTGCCCTGTGCAGGAGGGTGTGCACAGTCCGGCTTGGTTTTGGGGAGTTTTCCAGTGTGGGGGCTGAGGTATGTTTGCCCTCAACATGCACCATCGTTGTGAAATTTATAAACTCAGAGCCTCACTCGAGCAGTGAGTAGTTCAGCAAATATCTTCAGGATGGATTTCAAGAAGTGTGTTGGAGGCCTGATCAAGCAGAGGTTAAAGGCAAACACTTAACTGCCCCAGGGGTTTATAAAGAATTTGGGAGACTAGTCATAGTAGAAAAGTTATGCACATAACTTATTTAAACATTTGCTAATTCAAATATTTTATTTTAATGGTTTCTCTTGGCTCACAGTTAAATGTCAATGCATATTTGCCATCATGCAATATTTGGTACAGCAATATATGTGTAAAACTGGTTTCATTTACTGTGGCAAAATTAACTAACTTCTCTTCCCTGTCTATGAATTGTTATAGAGTGCTTTGTAATGTGGGGGTGAGGTGGGATGTATTTACAGTTGTCATTGCCCACTCTTTCAGTAAATACTGCTGCCTCACACGGTCAGATGTAGAGCATCTCTCACACCATAAAAGGCACACTGGCAAAAATCATCTGCCCAGGTAGGTGGGGAAAAAGGAAAATGTGATAGGAAATGGCACATACTACACTTTGTTTTCTATCTTGGCACCTGTGTGATTCAGAGAAAATAAAACATGCAGCTCAGAAAACTAAACTGTTGCACTGAGTACTGGACTGCAGATAGGAAAAAAAATATTTTGCTCATTGGTAATTTTTTCTTTGGTGCAGATTTGGATTATTAGAGCTGCACATTCCTAAGATAAAATTTTTTCTTTGGTGCACATTTTTTAATTATTAGAGCTGCACATTCCTAAGATAAACTGCTTGATGCTTTTAGATCTTTGATTAGTACAAGGAAGAATGTAAACAATATTAAGTTTAAAGATTTGTGACAGATACAAACAAAAATCTAGTTCTACTTTAAATGACAAATCAAGGCACACATATTTTATACAAAAGGTACCAATTACTGGAGCCTTGATCAGAAAAAATACAAAACCAGTAATCCTGCCTTTTTCATTATGGCTCTTTCAGGTTTTTTCTGGTTTTTATCTTTGAAAGAAAAAATTCCTAGAAGAGACAAAGCATGGAGCAGCACACATAGACATCTGCTGTCCAGGGAATTTCTGGAAGACTTTTCACAAACTGGGCTGAGTGGGGAAATTATCAAAACCTTTCTCAGCTAGAAATGTGGACTTACATGTTTAAGAATCAAGACCTTTAGTGCAG
This sequence comes from Passer montanus, assembly GCF_014805655.1. Lineage (NCBI taxonomy): Eukaryota > Metazoa > Chordata > Aves > Passeriformes > Passeridae > Passer > Passer montanus. The sequence goes on from NW_024366703.1 coordinate 15,371,883, forward strand.
TTGGCTTCTTTAGGATAAAGAATATTATGAATTATTATATTATGAGTTGTTACTAGTAAATTAATGTGTTTTTTCTTTCCCTTAGGACCACAGGTGTTTCTCTGCTCATAAATAGGCTTGAAACACAAATACATGAGACATGGTACCACAGTCATATACAAAAAGGAATTCTTACTGTATTAGCTTTTGAATCTCCTTAAACACTATACATACAGAAGTTTAGTGACAATTTTTCTTTTAATCCACTAACATTCTAAGTAAACACAGTTTATTATTTTAAAGTAGTTTAATTCAGCTTTTTATTCACTGATTCATAAAAAATATAATTTTTATAATTATAAAAATATAGAAGGAATATTGCTTTAAGATAATTTCTTTTTAATTTTGATAATTTCTGGGAGGTATATAGGATCAACAGAAATCCTTGACAAAGATGTAATATTGTGGCCAAGGAATTAGTTTCAAATACATTTTCAATGCTCATGGGTCATTGAAAGGCTTCAGAAATAAGTAATTCTTGTCAAGTTGTGAGGAAGAAATAATTCTTTTTATTCACTGAATTAGAAAAAATTATAATAATTTAAAATAATAATAATTTAATAATTTTATAATTATAAAAATATAGAAGGAATATTGCTTTAAGATAATTTCTTTTTAATTTTGATAATTTCTGGGAGGTATATAGGATCAACAGAAATCCTTGACAAAGATGTAATATTGTGGCCAAGGAATTAGTTTCCAATACATTTTCAGTGCACATAGGTCATTAAAAGGCTTCAGAAATAAGTAATTCTTGTCAAGTTGTGAGGAAGAAATAATGAGGCTGGCTAAAGGCAGACATAGAAACACATTCTTGAAAGGGTGAAAGAACAGGTAAAAGCATTTAGACAAAATGGTGTATATAAGGTCAGTTTTAGCTTTCTGGAGAAGGACTTTGATGTTTATCAGTTTGTATCAGCTTTAAAGCATCATAAAAGTTGAGCAAGATATTATAAACAGAATGGTGATGAGAAGTAATTACTGTGGAACTGCTAAATGACTGATTCCTTTTCTGTTTCTTGCTTTGAAAGATCTTTCACACAGGCAGAAATGCATATCACTTTCCTCTATACTTCCCTTGGGTTCAGATGTCCCCCATAAAGCCCCCAGCAGCAGCACAGCCCCTCTGGTGGGTTCTCTTTTTGGAGCACAGTGGCTTTTCCTGCATTTAGGCATTTTTGAGCTGCCTTTCCTTGAGCCACTCCCTTTGGCAACTGGCAGCATCATTTCTTCCTGCTGGTCCTGCTGGCTTCAAGGCAAGGTCAGGGCAAGAGCAGGTGGTCACCCTGAAGAGAGCTGGAGGTCGTGGAGCCGAGCTGCTTTCTGTGCTCACAGCACCTCCTTCAGGAGCCGCCTGCCCCAGAATCCCCCACATCGGGAGGTTTTTCTCTCTGTAAAACTCAGAAAGGAAAATGGCATTAAATGAGCACTGCAGCTTAAAACACTTCAAAGAACTAAGGGTGATTTGAACAGAGGAGTGTAAAAAGGGGGTGGAGGTCAAAAGGTTTGAGGATCAGGTACAATGCAGTAGGAAAGAATTCAGCTGCAGGGTCACTCAAGGCAGGAGCAGATATGACCCAGTAAGAAATATCCACCAAGGTTATTCTCTCCCAGAAACCCTTCAAATTCAGGCAGTTCTGACTGCTGGGGACACTCACTATGTGGCAAAAATGCACGTGTGTCATGTCACAAGGGAAGTGCAGGTTTGTTCATACAAGGGGTTTTGAGACCGTGAGACCCAGGACACCCCCCAAACACCAGACACGGGCATGGGTGGTGTACAGATTGATTTCACCTGCATTTGGCTTTTCATAAAACATCTGATATTTATCTTTACCACTTTCTTAGACTTAAAACTGAACATTTTCCTTTTGTGGGGACAAAGCAAAGGAGACTAAGAGTAAATATCTGAGTGCTGGGTGCTCCCCTGGCAGGGTATGGCCCATCTGGTACAACACAAAATGAATAGGGACAGATACAGGAATTGAAGTCCTGCACAGCATTCCTGGGCAGATACAGAGACTGGTTTTATTCAAGCTCCATCCTGCAGGAATCATATGACACAAAACCAGCACAGAGTGTTATTGTAATTCTTCTTATTCCATTGCTAAACTGAAAGAAAATGATTGATCAATGAACATAGCAGAGCTTTCTGTAGTGTTTAACAGCTCTAAGAGCCACTAAAAATGACTAAAAACTGTGATTGAAAAATTCAACAGTTGTAAACTTCATTTTTGATTGAAATTGCATAGAAAATATTTGGATTTTAATCCAATGATAACAGTATAATTTATTGAACACTTGCTCCAGCAAGCAACTGACTTCTGAAAAAACACATTATGCACTAATTGAGGCTGATATTCTCAGACAAATGTCTTAAAGTTTCCCGTGTCTCAAGGCTTTTTACCACAGTAAGACAAATTTGATCCCGTGTATTTTATCTCGCTAATCAATGGTCAAGAACCAAGGCAAAAGTTTCATTTATTCCTGATATGATGTGATATATATATATATATGTATGTATGTGTATATATATATCTGATCTGCTAGCAGGAATTCAGTCTCATAACTCACGTTTTTTGCAGACTTTTGTATTACTTTGTTTTGCATAAAACTTCCTGCTGCTCTGATCTCAGTGTGTGCAATAGATAAGACAGATAATCTGAGCCATGTTTTGTAGATTACATTGGAATTTTAGCCTCTACAAATCAAAGGTGCCTGTTATTAAGGCATAGGGCCTCAGATAATTTTAAAAAAACTTACTGGAAGTGCCAGAAATGCTAAACTGAAACTGGTGAGACCCAGGAAGTAGCCTGACATGTTCATGTGTTCCTGAACCTTGCTATCAGATTTAATTACTGTGGATAAATTTAGCATTTAGTCCTTCTCTGTTGTTGAAACTCCTTGATGTAATCCATAAATTTTCTGTTCACAGTGTCTCCAAGCAGCTGTGGCTGGACAATCTGGAGATCCTCAAGTCTATCCCCTTGCTCAAAGCAGGGTCAAAGAAAACAAGCTGCTCAGGACTGTCCAGTTGGTGTGAGTAGCTTGAAGAACTGAGAAATCTGTAAAATTGCTGGGCACCCTGTTCCACTGCTTGTCCAGTTTCACAGTGGAATTCTCTTTCCTTATGTTGAGTTTATTGTACTTCAGCTCATGCCCATTGCTTCTCAACCTGCCACCAGGCACCACTGAGACAAGTCTGGCTCATTTTCCAAGAATCCTCAAGCAGGATTGACCTCATGAGCCCCTCCCAATGACAGTGTGTGATCACTCCACTGAGCACATGGTATTGTTTTTGCTCTTGTCAGGCAGTCAGGAGCAGTAGAGCTGTGAATGGCAATGTTCAGGCTTCCATTTCTTTATTAACATGTGAGTACAATCAGTTGTATTTACCATTGTCCTCCAGTTTGTTTGCTCTTCTCAGTAACAGCTTTAACAGCTTCTGATTCTGTTTCTGGACTCTGGCCTTTTGCCTTTCTTTCCTCAATTTGAGCCCTGTGAACCTTTGCAGGAAGAGCACTCTTTATTCCCCTTGTTCTAGACCCAAGCTGTGCTTTTATACTGAAGGAGGGTTGGAACACACCAACAAAACTATTGCAGTTTGGTTGTAGCTGGTCTGGTAGCCAAAATAAACAGAGAGATACAGCCTGAATGGGATGTAATAAAAGGAATATTAGACCAACAACTGGCCTGATCCCAGCTGACCTCTCTTTCTCCTCATCAGGTGAGCAGAAGCAGTAGAAATGCAATGAAATTACCCCAGCAGACAGGACTGTGGGCTGTCGTGCCCCCAAGTCATCTACAACTCCATTAAAACTTCACACAGACCAACCAAGGAAACAGCTCAACAGGACTTTTCATTTCACTCCATCCTTCTTTTCTTTTTTATAAACTGTGTGGTTGAAGGGATTGAAGGGAGTCCTGCTGGCAGATGCATCTGAGGACCATAGGTGTAGCTTGAGGGAAGACCTTGGCAGAGCTGAGCAAGCTCAACAGAGGCCTGCAGGTGAGGTGCACTTAGGGTATGTTACAAAAATTAGCAGGAATTTACTTTTGATTCTTGACTTAATCCTATTTATGATGTTTTATTATGTTTTGGGTTTTTTTGTGTGTGTGTGTGTACAAACAGCGGGGAAACAAACCTACAGTTTCAAATGGAGAAGTAAAATATAAACATTTATGAGACCAGTACTCTCTGCTGAAGAATTTATCAGAAAACCTGCTGTGAATTTGCTGCTTCATCATGTGATACCTTACAGTCTGCATAATCAAGCAATTACCTCTTAAGAATAAATTAAAAAATTGGGATTGTTGAGGCAAATATATATTCATATATATATATATATATATAGATATATATAGAGAGAGAGATTAGATAGATAGATAGATAGATAGATAGATAGATAGATAGATAGATAGATAGATACTTTCACCAGTTGAGATATATTCACCAGTCTGGATCCAAAGGTAACACATATATGCTGGGCCAGCACATAAAATTAAAGATAATTTATAATAAAGGAATATCTTGGTTTTGGCTGGCATAGAGTTACTTTTCTTCCTAGTAACACAAATTATCTAGGAAATGGAAACTTTACCACTCCTATGTAATCCTTCTGTAAAGATCAGGTAATCATAAAATATATTGCATAATAAATCAGACACAGCATGGGCCAGGCTGACCTTGGGAGCTCCAGGTTTCACTAGTGCAGAGTATAAAATCTAATGCTCCCTTCTACTGGGATCTCTTGACAGGATGGGTGCCACCAGGGACTTGCTGTGGTTATTCCTCCTAAATGCAGCTCTCCTGGATGTCGTCTCACCTAATCCACATAAAAAAGAGTCTTCCCAAAAAGGTAGGAAAAAGGGTGTCTTACTTTGCTGCTCTGGGTCTATACATGGCACTCACAGGCCAGTTTAATCAACCCATGGAAAGATTTGAAGACAGATTTAAATTAGATAGCATCAGGTTGTCTTATTAAAATTACAAACCAATCGATACCACAATTAAATATTATTTTTGTTGAAATGAATTTAGTGCAATGAAATGATCATATTTTGCAGTAGTGTCTTGCAGCTAAATTTGAACCAAATTTAAAAAGAAATCTGACAAGAAAGACTGAGAGGCCTTGCTCTTATAAATCAAAGGATTTCAATATGGAATTATAAGGGATTACAGTTTCTTTGGCTGTAATGCATATATGCTTTGCAGTACTTCAGATTCCACCTAGCATATGCACATGGAACCACTCAATACTTATTTAACTTTTTATAATTTAATGGCAGTGCAACAGAAAGTGACAGTTGCTGTGTTGTAAGGTGTCAGGAAGTCCCAGGTGTGTGCATTTTACTAACTTTGGACTTTCAGGCAGGTGGAGTAAAATCTCTAAACACTATCAGTATTTGAAAAAAAGCTACAACACCAAAACCATAACAAATTCATAAAAAGGTATAACTCTCACTCCTCTTTCACAGAAGATATCTGAAGTCTTATGTTCCTGCTAGGAATTACTTGTGACTTAGACACCTCTTTGTTCACTGTTTTTTGCAGCTATAAATAAGAGAAAAACACCCATTATATCCATGGGAATATTGGTGATAGAGTGTACATTGCTAATTTTGCCCACTGCTTTTCAAAAGACAATTGAAAATGCTTGAATTATAAAAAACAGAGAAATAAAAACTAATCCAAGGAAATCTGAATAAGAGACATTTGAAACAATGAAATCATGGAACAAATAAACCAAATGGCTCTGATATCTGTCTCACTGTATAAAGTCACTTTCTATATATCTGGGATATACCAAGTAAATTGTGTGTGCTTTTCAGATAAAAAAGGCTTCAGAAAGACACAGCACTTGTATAATGCTCTATCAGATCATTGGTCCTGACTAAGTGGGTCACCAATTTCTTTTTGTATTAAAATAATGAATACATTTATGCAAGTTTTCTTTGTTCTTGCTTTGGGGATTTTTATTGTTAATTTAATTTTACAGATAAACCTGTGTATATAAACAACTGAAAGTTCTGTGGTATCTCAAATTAGAAGCACAGATTTAAGGGAGTTCCAAACATATTCTGTATTGCTCGCACCCAGGCACCTCTTCCTGTAAACTTTGAGTATTTCATTTTATTAGGTTATCAGTGAGACTTTAATGCTTGGGTTATTGACCTTCCAGCAAATTCAGTCTATGCCTAGCAAATACGCATTAAGAATTATAACAAAAAAATTAAAATATTAGTCAAAAATCCAAATTATTCTCTTTAGTCTGGCCAAACATTAATCCAAACTTGCATGTATAAAAAACAGATTTGCTAATTGGTAGATTTACCTTCGGCTGTCTCTGTTTGCATCCTTTTATTAATTGAAAAGATAATTTTGTGAGGTTACCACACCCTTGTATGATATGACATTACCAATTATGTCTTATTTTGCAGACACCAGATCTTTGCCTTGCATCCCAGAAGATGCAGCTCTCCAGGGAAAGCATTCCTGATACAAATTTGTTTGTCAGATGTATTGTAAATTAAGTCACTGAAAGCAGCCATGTACAACAAGAATCCAAAAGTGATCGACTCATAGAGTCACAAAACTATGGAATTATTTGGGTTACAAGGCAATTTTAATAATCTGTTGGCTCATGCGTCCAAAAAGAAGCAGAGACAGTTTAAAACAGATGGTCAGGGCCATGTCTGACCTGGAAAGTGGCCAGTGAAGAGAAATCCACAACATCTCAGGGCGACCAAAAAAATTAGAACTCATAGGGAAAAAAAGTGTTTTGAATACAGGTCCAAAAATTCTTGGTTCCCTTATTGCTTCCACAAAAGATCAGCCTTGAGACTGATACATTGCTCTCCATCTCCAATTTGACAGGGTTGGACCAACATCTCCACCACGGGGAGGAACCTGATCATGATCCTCCATCCACCAGAGACTCACCTGCTTCATCTTCCGTCTCTGCATATGCCACAACCACTGATACATCCCTGTTAATGCCCTCCCTTCCTCCAGGTGGGTCTGAATCTCTCTGAAATTTTGAGGAACCAGTAGTACCTGCAGAGTTTGGGGGTCTCTTTTCTCCATGGGACAGCAGAGCCCAGGAAAAGTATATTATAACTGAAGCCAAGGGTGGCACTCCTGGTGGCTTGAAACTTGTAGAACTATGCCAAGGTCCCAGCAGGGAAAGGTGTCTGCTTGTGGTCTTTGCTGGCTGGAATTTGGTGCGTGTTGGCAGTGAGAGCAGGGCTATGTTTCTGGTTGATCCCACCATGAAAAACCACCCTGCTGACACCCCCAAGCTCTCCATCTCCCATGTGACAGGGTGGCAGCAACATGCCCAGAACAGAGAGAAACCTGGCCATCCTGCTTCATCCAACAGGGCCCTACTTGCTTCTTTCCTTTCCTCCCCTGCAGATGCCACCAATGCCACAACCAGCCTCACTGTCTCTGCTCTGTCAGGTGAATCTGAGTTTCTCCTGTGTTTTATGGCCACTGCTTTCTGCAGAAACATTTAGTGCCTCAGAGTTTGGGGTTTAGTCTTCTCCAAGGCAGAGCAGAGCCAGGGAAAAGCACAGCAGAACACAGCTGAAACTGGAAGTCGTGGTAGCTTGAAATTCATAGAGCATTGCCAAGGCCCTGGCAAGGGAAGGCACCTGCTTGTGGTTTTTGTTGGCTGGAATTTGGTGTATGTTGGATTATGTTTTTGGTTGATCCCACAATGAAAAACCACCATGCTGACACCCTCAAGCTCTCCATCTCCCATGTTACACTGTGGCACCAACATCCCCAGTCTTGGGACCAACCTGGTCATGTTCCTTCATCCACCAGGACTCACTTGCTGCTTCTTCTTTCTTCCCTACAGATGCCACAGCCAAAGATCCACCCAAGTTCAAGCTGGCCACTCCTTCAGGTGAGTCTGAATTTGTCCATGTTTTTCTGGTGACATCTCTTGGCTGAATAGTTAGTGGGGCAGAGGTTTGTGTTTAGTCTTCTCCCTGAGAGAGGAGAACCCAGGAAAAGCAGTTTAACACAGCCAAGGCTGGGAGATGTGGTGGCCTGAAATTCGTAGTCTGATGCCAAGACCCTGGAAAGAGAAAATGCCTTTGTGCTAAAATCTCTTTCCGAGTTTTCCATACTTTCTTCTTTCCCAGATGCCACCATCAGCCTGGTGAACGGCAGGAACCGCTGCGAGGGTCGCGTGGAGATTTCACACTCCGGGGGCCGGGGCACTGTCTGTGATGATGGCTGGGACCTGAGAGATGCCCAGGTGGTGTGCAGGCAGCTGGGATGTGGAGCTGCTGTTTCTGCACCATCAGGTGCCTCCTTTGGACGAGGCAGTGGCAGCATCTACCTGGACTATGTGAGCTGTGCGGGCTGGGAGTCATCCATCTTCCAGTGCAGCCACCGTGGCTGGGGCGTCCACAAGTGTGACCACAGTAAAGATGCTGGTGTTGTGTGCTCAGGTATGACTGCTTTGACTGCCTGCATGCTGGTTTCACTTTCAGGAAGTATCCCCTCTTGGTTGGAATTCAGTGTGTGTTGGGGATTATGTTTTTTGTTGGTCCCACCTTGAGAGACCATTCTGCTGGCACCCCCAGGCCCATGTACCAAGCTGGCAGCAATGTGCCCAGCACTGGGAGAAATGCAGTCATGGATCTTCATCCAGCAGGCCTCACCTGCCTCTTTCCTTTCCTCCCCTACAGCTGCCACAAGCACAACTACAGCCAGCCCCATCATCTCTGCTCCTTCAGGTGGGTCTGAGTTTCTCCTGCATTTTCTGGCTGCTGCTTTTTGCAGAATGAATTAGTGCCTCAGATTCTGGTGTCTGGTTTTCTCCCTGGGAGAGGAGATGCCAGGAAAAGCAATTTACTACAACCAAGACTGGGAAATTGTGGAGGCCTGAAACTCATAGAGTGATTCCAAGGTCCTGGCAAGAGAAAATGCCTTTGTGCTAAAATCTCTTTCCGAGTTTTCCATACTTTCTTCTTTCCCAGATGCCACCATCAGCCTGGTGAACGGCAGGAACCGCTGCGAGGGTCGCGTGGAGATTTCACACTCCGGGGGCCGGGGCACTGTCTGTGATGATGGCTGGGACCTGAGAGATGCCCAGGTGGTGTGCAGGCAGCTGGGATGTGGAGCTGCTGTTTCTGCACCATCAGGTGCCTCCTTTGGACGAGGCAGTGGCAGCATCTACCTGGACAATCTGAACTGCACAGGCTGGGAGTTGTCCCTCTTCCAGTGCAGCCACAATGGCTGGGGCAACCACACGTGTGACCACAGTAAAGATGCTGGTGTTGTGTGCTCAGGTACCACTGCTTTGACTTCTTGCATACTGTGACTTTTTCAGAAGGTGGTCTTAGTTGGAATTGTTGGGGATGAGTGCAGGGTCATGTTTTTGGTTGATCCCACCGTGAGAGACCATTCTGCTGGTACCCCCAGGCTCTCCATTGCCCATGTGCCAACCTGGCAGCAATGTGCCCAGCACTGGGAGAAAGCCAGGCATGAATCTTCATCCAGCAGGCCTCACCTGCCTCTTTCCTTTCCTCCTCTACAACTGCCACAAGCACAGGCACAACCATTCCCAGCACCACCTTCCCTGCTCCTACAGTGGGTCTGAATTTCTCCTGCATTTTCTGGCTGCTGCTTTTTGCAGAAATCATTCCTGCCTCAGAGTTAGGGGTCTGTTTTTTTCTCCCTGGGAGAGGAGAAGCCAGGAAAAGCAGTTTAACCCAGCCAAGACTGGAAGTTGTGGTGGTCTGAAAGTCACAGAGTGATTCCAAGGCCCTGATACCATCTTGGTTTTTATATTTTATCTTTTTTTGTTGTTGTTGTTTTGTTTTCCTTTATATATTCTCTCTATTCTTTAGACAGGTATTTATAGCTTTGTAGCTTCTTATTGTAACTTAGCTGTAGCATTTTCCTAGGCAGGAAGTCAAAACTCATTCCAGCATCCCTAAGCTATCTTGGTCCTTCCTGGCTAAAAAGGCCAAAAAAGGCTCTTCAGACACATTCACATTCAAACATTCTTCAGACAAAGTACAGTCCCATCTGAAGGCAGAGCAGACTTTGAAGGGACTTGGACGGGGGGGGGAATTTCATCACCACTTGTGGATATTTGTGGCTTTTGTAGATATTTTTCCATATCTTCCCTGGAGGACTCCAATAATGACCCACTTTTATTTTACTTCCTATATGAAAGTTATCCCCAAAAGCTGTGTTGTTTCATTTCTAGGTTGACAAAGACATCACCCTGGCAAAAAGAAGTGCCTTTGTGGTAGAGGCTCTTCCTGAGTTTTCTGTATCTCCTTCTTTCCCAGATGCCTCCACCATCAGCCTGGTGAACGGCAGGAACCGCTGCGAGGGTCGCGTGGAGATTTCACACTCCGGGGGCCGGGGCACTGTCTGTGATGATGGCTGGGACCTGAGAGATGCCCAGGTGGTGTGCAGGCAGCTGGGATGTGGAGCTGCTGTTTCTGCACCATCAGGTGCCTCCTTTGGACGAGGCAGTGGCAGCATCTACCTGGACGATGTGAACTGCACAGGGTCGGAATCGTCCCTCTTGAAGTGCGGCCACAATGGCTGGGGCATCCACAAGTGTGGCCACAGTGAAGATGCTGGTGTTGTGTGCTCAGGTACCACTGCTTTGACTTCTTGCATACTGTGACTTTTTCAGAAGGTGGTCTTAGTTGGAATTGTTGGGGATGAGTGCAGGGTCATGTTTTTGGTTGATCCCACCATGAGAGACCATTCTGCTGGCACCCCCAGGCCCATGTACCAAGCTGGCAGCAATGTGCCCAGCACTGGGAGAAATGCAGTCATGGATCTTCATCCAGCAGGCCTCACCTGCCTCTTTCCTTTCCTCCCCTACAGCTGCCACAAGCACAACTACAGCCAGCCCCATCATCTCTGCTCCTTCAGGTGGGTCTGAGTTTCTCCTGCATTTTCTGGCTGCCGCTTTTTGCAGAAACAATTAGTGCCTCAGAGGTTGGGGTTTGATCTTTCCCAAGGGAGAGCAGAGACTGGCAAAAGCACAGCAGAATGCAGATGAAACTGAGAGTCATGGGACCCTAAAATTCATAGAGCATTGTCAAGGCCCTCTTGAGGGAAGATTCTTGCTTGTGGTCTGCTCTGACTGGACTTTAAATGTACGCTTGGGATGACTGCAGAATGTTATTTTTAGTTGATGCACCACGGGAGAGCATTCTTCTGAGACCCCCAGGATTTCCATTGCCCATTGTTGGGGTGGCACCAACATTCCCAGGGGTGGTAGAAAACCTTGCCATGCTCTCTCATCCTCCAGCACCTCACCTGCTTCCTTTTATTTGCCTCATACAGCTGCCACAAATCCTGCCCCTGTCACAAATGCTCCAGGTTTGTATTTTACTTGTTTTTCCCATTTCTCCAATCCATTACTCTTGAAGTGTCATAATTACTGTTTTGCAGGTGTGAGCTGTTTCATTTGCATAGTATAATACATTGGGAAAAATCCTTTCTGATTTTAATTCTTTATATACTATTCATTATTCTTTTGTGCTTGAGTGATTCTATAGCTGGGGGTGGCTTTCAGAGTTTGCTGATTACATGGGAGATTTTCTTTTGTTCATTCTCTGATTTTATGGTATTTAGGCCACCATTTTTTCTTTATTTCATACCCATGTGCCTGAAGCCCACAGAGTTAATAACTGCAAGTGTGGGTCATAATTCTCTGAAGAGTTCATCACTCTTGCAGCTAACTGAGAGGAGCACAATCATATGGTTTTTTTGAGATTTAACCTTGTGATACCATGATTTCTGTATATAGAACATATTTTTGTGTGATCTGAAGGAAATCTAAATTAATCACTTCTTTCCCTTGGTTTCTTTTTTTTTTTATTTCCTTTCCTTTTTCAGGTCAAAACTTTATTTGTGGTGATATACTTTTTAAGACCTCTGGAACATTTCAGAGTCCTTCTTTGAATCCTTCCGATAAAGCAGATTGTTTGTGGCAAATACATGTAACAAACAATTTCCTCATTGCGCTCACTTTTGATAACATTCAGTAAGTAAACCACTTTCTGCTTGGGCAATAAAACAATTCCAAATCTCAACTGCATCCACAGTTCCTGGGCACATTTCCCATCCTATAAGTGAATACTAAATATACATGGGAAATGTGTGAGTGCAGAATCCTATTGTATTGTTTGTTCAGCATTTAAACCCCAAAGTTCAGCTAATGCATTTTTTAAATATATTCTCATTTCTTCCTCAGGTTGCAAGGTGGATGCCAGAATGACTATATTGAGATCTATGATGGGCCACCCAAGTCTTCTCCTCTGCTTGGAAGAATTTGTTCTAGTTCTCATCTCACATACACCTCAACTTCAAATTTCATGTCTGTGAGGTTTTACAGCGACTCCAGATATTCCAGTGGAAGTTTTAGGGCTCAGTATCAGTCCTTTCCAGCCGACCAGAACACCAGTAAATTTCCATTCTATTCGTAATTATGTTCTCTTGGTAAAGTTTTCTTTGCTCAGAAGCTTTTATACACTGGGGGTTTTTTTGCTAAATAAGCATTTGTTAATATTGTTGAAGGAATCCCACATAGATGATATTCCTATTCGGATTTTGTGACTGATTATTGACTGCTCACTTTCAGAAAAGAACTACTTTTTCTCCTTTAAAGATATCCAATTTATTTACCTTTAGATATTTTCTGTGTTATTTTCTAAACTCATATTCTTTGTACCACATCATAATTCATATATATTTTTGTACCTTTCTGGACAAACTTTCACAGAGTCATAGAAATGTTGGTTAGAAGGGACTTTTGGAGGTTTCCTAGGCCAACTCTTCAAAACAGAGCTACTGCCAACACCAGGTCAGATCCATTAAGAACTGGTCTGGCTGTGTGTCTAGAAATATTCAAAGGATTAAATATTTGAAGCTACTACTTTGTATGACCCATTCCAGTACTGTCCTATTGCTTACTCATATCTAAGTCTCAAGTGTAAAAATAAGTGGTTTTGCATATGAATTATCTTCTCTAAATAGTAGCAGTGATTGCATTTGTTGGACTTGCAATATGGAAGCATTATCAAGTATCCAAAATCACTAACAATTAATATTTTTTTCCCCTAGCCCTTCTGTGCTTGCCAACCTACATGTATGCAGTGGTAGACAGACACTATCTCCAGTCCCAGGGCTACTCAGTGGACAGCATCAGCCTGGCAGACCCTCAGTGTGTACCACAAATTACTTCAGCTGAGGTTATATTCAACATTTCATACAGCAGCTGTGGTACACATAGACAGGTTGGTGTCAAGACATTGGGGAGAGCTCGGGGCATGGGAATTCATAGACATTTGGAAAATTGTCATAGATTGCAAAGGGTGTTGTAGGCCAAGGCATGCAAAACACAGAAAATGAGCCTGTGTTTCTGGTGGCTGAATTTGGTTAAATATTTTTACTTATCCTTCCCAGAGTACTTATATCCTTCCCTGTACCTATTTCAGAATGATGTTCTAGAGAACAAAAACAGAGGGGAGAGTTAAGTGAGCAATCCTATCCTGGATGCTTGGGATTTTTCAGTGTGACAGGTCCTTCCTGACTGCAGCAACTGGCACATACAGAAGTTTGTAATCCTCACAGTATTTACAGTGAACACGGTAATTAATGTGGTAATTTAACACTCATTTAATGTGTCAAACAGGGCAACAACGAAACAATCACCTACTCCAACGTGATAAAAGTGCCTGCTCCTGGCAAAGTCATCAAGAGGCAAAAGGACCTTCACCTGCACATCAGCTGCAAAATGCTGCAGAACACCTGGGTTCAGGTCATGTACATTGCTGATGACATCATCGATGTCAACAAAACCCAGTATGGCAGATACGACGTGAGCCTGATGTTCTACAACTCCTCATCATTCCAGTGGGCAGTCCATGACTTCCCATACTATGTTGACCTGAATCAGAATTTGTACCTGGAAGCTTCTCTTCACAGCTCTGACCGAAATCTGACCGTGTTTGTGGACACCTGCGTGGCATCGCCTAATTCTAGTGATTTTAGAACACTGGTCTATGAGTTGACCAAAAGTGGGTAAGAACTTTGTACAAAATTACTTTAAAAGTGTCTCTATGTGTTGTTCTAAAAGCACTTAATTTGTGAAATGAGGTGATTTAGGACCAGTGTACATTGGCTGTAATTCTTGGGGCAAATGTAAGAACTGGTCTGGCTGTGTGTCTAGAAATATTCAAAGGATTAAATATTTGAAGCTACTACTTTGTATGACCCGTTCCAGTACTGTCCTATTGCTTACTCATATCTAAGTCTCAAGTGTAAAAATAAGTGGTTTTGCATATGAATTATCTTCTCTAAATAGTAGCAGTGATTGCATTTGTTGGACTTGCAATATGGAAGCATTATCAAGTATCCAAAATCACTAACAATTAATATTTTTTTCCCCTAGCCCTTCTGTGCTTGCCAACCTACATGTATGCAGTGGTAGACAGACACTATCTCCAGTCCCAGGGCTACTCAGTGGACAGCATCAGCCTGGCAGACCCTCAGTGTGTACCACAAATTACTTCAGCTGAGGTTATATTCAACATTTCATACAGCAGCTGTGGTACACATAGACAGGTTGGTGTCAAGACATTGGGGAGAGCTCGGGGCATGGGAATTTCATAGACAGTTGGAAAATTGTCATAGATAGAAAAGGGTGTTGTAGGCCAAGGCATGCAAAACACAGAAAATGAGCCTGTGTTTCTGGTGGCTGAATTTGGTTAAATATTTTTACTTATCCTTCCCAGAGTACTTATATCCTTCCCTGTACCTATTTCAGAATGATGTTCTAGAGAACAAAAACAGAGGGGAGAGTTAAGTGAGCAATCCTATCCTGGATGCTTGGGATTTTTCAGTGTGACAGGTCCTTCCTGACTGCAGCAACTGGCACATACAGAAGTTTGTAATCCTCACAGTATTTACAGTGAACACGGTAATTAATGTGGTAATTTAACACTCATTTAATGTGTCAAACAGGGCAACAACGAAACAATCACCTACTCCAACGTGATAAAAGTGCCTGCTCCTGGCAAAGTCATCAAGAGGCAAAAGGACCTTCACCTGCACATCAGCTGCAAAATGCTGCAGAACACCTGGGTTCAGGTCATGTACATTGCTGATGACATCATCGATGTCAACAAAACCCAGTATGGCAGATACGACGTGAGCCTGATGTTCTACAACTCCTCATCATTCCAGTGGGCAGTCCATGACTTCCCATACTATGTTGACCTGAATCAGAATTTGTACCTGGAAGCTTCTCTTCACAGCTCTGACCGAAATCTGACCGTGTTTGTGGACACCTGCGTGGCATCGCCTAATTCTAGTGATTTTAGAACACTGGTCTATGAGTTGACCAAAAGTGGGTAAGAACTTTGTACAAAATTACTTTAAAAGTGTCTCTATGTGTTGTTCTAAAAGCACTTAATTTGTGAAATGAGGTGATTTAGGACCAGTGTACATTGGCTGTAATTCTTGGGGCAAATGTTCTTCTAAGAACAACTTTTTGGCAAAGGCTGAGTAAAATTCAGAATGACAACCAAATGTCATTTAGAAGTTGCCGTCAAACACTGAGATTTCACTCAAGGAGGCAGTGAGGAAATTGAGGTCTGACTTTGTTTTTGAAATAGATGTATGAAAAGGAGGGATGTCCACAGCTCTACATTTCTGTACATCATGAGTTTCACAGCATCGTAACTGGAGTACAAAACTGTCTCCTCAAAAAGAAGAGAAATTCCTTAGCCTTCTCTTACTATTCTAGAAACCTGAACCACTTAGCCTAATTTTATACCAAAGTACATTGAAGCACTAAAGAGAAGTGTATTAAAATTAGTTTTATGCTTCCAGAGAAGAAAGAAGAACTTTCTCTTTCTGCAACAACTTTCAAGGGCCTCTTTTCAAACAGTCAATCCTCTTTGAAAATGCATAACAGGCTCTCACCTGAAACACAGAAACCAGCAGAACCACTAGCCATTTTTCAGCTATTCATGTTTACACAGAACTTGTTAAGCTATGAAATTTCTGCGCTGTGCACATTTAGTAATTTCTCTTCTTTCTAAAAGCATATGGTTTTTCTAAGGCTTTTGATTTCTCTTTCACTTCCTGGTTTTATATTCGACCTTAACCTTATTGCAAAGTGCAATAGTGCTTCTGCTCATGAGAAGCTGTGGGTTAATGGCTAATCTGTTGATGTCGTGTCCCTGCAGGTGTGCTAGTGATCCTAGCTACGCTCTCTTCCCCTCGCCACGCGGCGATGTCGCTCGGTTCGGGTTTAGCGCCTTCTCCTTCGTGAACCGCTTCCCGTCAGTGTTCCTGCGCTGCGAGCTGCTGGTGTGCAGGCACCACGACTACTCCTCCCGCTGCTACCAAGGCTGTGTGAGCAGGTTCAAGAGGAATGCAGATTCTTCCCACGAGCAAGTGAATGTTGTTGTTGGACCCGTGCAGCTTCGGGAAGCTCACGCTGAGAGCAGGAACATTGGTGAGTTTAAATATTTTTAATAACGTAAGACTCTGTGTGTTACTGTCTGTTTGCATTTCAGTTCTTACAGGAAATCCAGCTCTGAAATGTGCTTTTGCTGGTTTATTTACAATTTGGCTATAATTCTTATGGGGGATTATTATTTTATATATATATAAAATACTTCTATTTGATTTACAAGCTCTTTCCTTTCTATCATAGTTTATATCCATTCTCTGTTCTGCACATATCGAGTGGTAATTGAGTAAGTTCTATGGGAAGAGGGATGAGATCTGATTTATATCAATTTTCCAAAGCTGCCTGTGCCTAATTTGCATGTCTATTATTTATTTACAATCAATCTCTAGGTCCTTTTGGAAATGCTGTTTCTCAGTGTCCTGTAGCTGCTGTTTCCAGTACCAGAAAGCAACATCTTAAGGTCATTGAGTGTGATCATTACAGACTCCCAGTTTCTCTTTAATTTCTTGCCACAATCTTTACTTGTTTTGCATGGCCACAAAATAATTTGTGAAATAAAGTGCAGTTTTCTGATCAGATCCTGATTTGAGATTTTTAACTCAAATTCTCTTTGCCTAATTGTCTTTGCAATTAACTAGCTCAGGGGAAAAAAACCAAAACAGTAAGTTTCTCTCTGACTCTTTTATGCGCAGGGCTGGCCTCTGACATCCAAAAGGCAAAAGGGGGGACTCTGAGCTCAGAGCCTGCTGGCAGCTCCCACCTTCCTCTGGCTGTGACCACCGTGGTGCTGGTAGCTGCTCTTCTCACAGCAGGAGGATTTCTCTGGAAGAGGAAACTGCAGGAGGACATCCCATACCAGAAACTGTGAGAGGCAGCTCCAGGCATGGAGGTGGAAGGACACTTTCACCAGCCACCTGCTTCATTATTTGGATTTGCAATCAGCGTGAAGGGCAGCTCTTACTTGGCTATTCCACCATCCAGACCATGTTTGAAGAATCAAGATCACACCTGATGTTACCATGAACTGAATTTATAAAGCAACCTGATTTTAAAACTTAAGGTGTAAAGAAGGATTGATTCTTTCATCCCAGCATCCAAATAAGTATCTTCAGTGCTGGACATTTCAGAGCTTTTCTGTTGAACTCCTCATTCAGTGTCTGTCTGAGACGACTGAAATAGGTGACTTGAGAAACAAGAACTGATTTATTTGTCCCTTGCTGATATACAGATGAAACACCTATGTAGCACCATAGACACACTGGGAAGTAGTACAAGAAAAATGTTTCTTTGCAGTAAAAAATCTCAATAATGAGCCATAAGCAAATATGCTCAGCAGCTGCACATGAAGAATTATTCCTGTACAGTGTTCCTGACTTTGGGAGATTGATTCTTCCCAAATCCATATTTTCCTGAGTAAATGTAGGCCACTTATATGATTTTGTATGGAGAATTAATATAATCCCATTACATAAATGTGTAATTAAAAACAACAGGAAAGAAAATGTTTTTTTGAGCAATACTTTTTTTTTGTGTGTACTTGCAAACATCCTGCTTGTATGTGTGAACTCATGGCTAACACACTGCCAGGTTGGAGAACGTGGCTTCTGACAAAGTGACTTTGCCAAGCAACGATTCCTGCTCTTGCTCTCACACATTTCTACACCTGGAATGGGTGGGAAGGAGAGAATGTAGGTAAGTTCCCATAAGGAAGTGTGACCTCTCTCCTATCCCCATTCAAAAACAAAATAAAAAACAATTAAAAAGGAAGAATTTCATTGGAAGAAGCTACTTAATGCAGGTGGAAAGGTCACTGGTATTGATTGAGAAATGCCCTTCTTGAGACGTTCCTGTTCTCCAGCCAGCTGTGAAAGAGGCAAGTTCATTTGGAACTGAGCAGTGTCAGATGTGCAAGGTGAGCCAAAGTGGTGACGTGTGAGGAAGGTGAGCTGTACTCTTGGGTGACATCCTGACCTGACAAGGAGGATGAGGGCAGTTCTGACAGGAACCAGCCCCACAGCCTGCACCACTTGTTCCTTTGAGCTGCCTTCTCCTCCTGGTCCCAGGCAGGGCTCTCATCACCTCTCCATGATGTAAAGGGATCACACAGGTAGGGGCTGGCACTGCACACACAAAGTGAGAGGGTTTTTCCACACTTGAAGAACAAGGAGTTCGTGTTCTCCTCCCCCCTGTGCCTGCAGCCACCTTTGGAAGGCAGAGCACCTCAGAAGGCTGACCTGCCTTCACCTGTTCTCTGTAGAGATTGTCCAGGCTCAGAGGAATCCAGCCATCTGCTCAGCACAGCAAGGACTCCCCTGGACCTGGGCTTTCCTAACTCTGTAGAACAGGACCTTCCCCTCTCTCTTCCCAGACTTGCTGTATTTTCCTTCTTCCTGCTGCTGTAGTGTTGCTACCACACTACCTTGCAAGATACAGCTTGATGTCACTTTTTTCCATTTCTCCTATTCTCTCAGCATTATTTTCACCAGACAAACAGAAAGACCTCAGGCCTAGATCCTGGTGTCTCCAATCCTCAGCAGCCCTGTGCTGTTCAGAGCTGAGTTTTCCCATAGCCTGTCTGGGCCAGGGCTCCCAGATGGAGAAATACCAAGGCTGGATAAAAATACAAGGTAGAATTGCCAAGTTCACTGGTTTCCATATTAAATATTGCTGCAGAAAGCATTGCCAAATTGTTTATGTGGTAAATGTCTCAGACTCCTCCTCATTTCTCGTTATCTCCCTTGATCCACAAGCATTAGAGAAATGCAGAATTAAAGAAAACTGGGTCTGATGTGGAGGAAAGGGTCATGTGCCTGGTGAATAATCTCTCTGCCACAAACCCTCCTGCCTGGATTCAGACTATCATTCCTTGTGGAAAAGGCTGTGGATATCCTTATTCCATTGTAGACACTTTCCTATAATCATGGGTGACAGCTGATTAATCTTGTTTGTCCTTTCACTGGTTCTGTTTTTTAAAAACCTTTAAAAACTCTGTATTTTTGCAAAGTGCCCTCACAATTGTCAGCAGAAGAAAGGGTATTTTCAGGGCTTAGTGTAGCTTCATTCAGAGTGATGTGCTGGGAAATACCTCAAGCTGCCAGAAGAAGACTTTGAGAACAAAAATGTGTTACTGCAAGAGATTTATCTAGTCAGTGGGAAGGGTGAAATACCGTATGGTATTTGCACTAAGGTTAATTAAAACAAAATATTTATCTATTTCCATCATGCAGAGATTGTCTTATAATAAAAATCTCTAGAAATATCTAGATTTTTGAAATGCGTAATTTATTTATGAAGAAGATAGTGAAGAACTAATCAATCAATCAGTCAAATAATCAATCTTGATCTTTTACCTGGGCAGCTTAAGACTTTTTTTTTTACATTTGAACCATCTGGGAATCCCTTTTGTGTTCCCCTTCCTCCTCACCCTTTTTCAGTTATTACAAGGGTTTGGAGAAGAACTGTGATCCATCACTCACTCTTGCTTCACTGATTGCAGTGTTTGATTGGCCAGTCAAATAAACTGGATTTTTCATTCTTGTCAGGGTGTCAAAACCAGAATATGAATAGTGAATACCAGGTGTTGTGTACATATCCTCATTCATGTGCAAATATGGTTGTTTGGATAAAGAAGAAACATATTTACCATTCTGAATGTTCACTTTCAAGGCTTCCAAAGTTATCTTTGGCCTCTTGTATTTTTCACTTCCTTCTTCCATTCCAATCATATTGGCCGTTGTGGAAAGATGTTTTAGATCATTCTCTTTTCCCCTCAGGCTTTGGTCTTCCTGCTTGATGGCTGTCCCTGGAGGCAATAAATTCATATGTGGCAACAGTTTTAACTGGTGATGATTCCATCCAAGACATGATGGCTGTGGAGGTAGGGATGAGATGGAGAACAATGTTCTGACTCTTCAGTGTTCAGATGATCACCAGAGTTTTTTGTTAAGTTGTTAGAAACACAGAAAGAGAGGAAAGTAACCACTCTGGCAAGAGAGTGATGAATGAGAATTAAGCATTATTTCATATTGTGGACAAAGCTTGGATTCATTCTTCAAAGAATGATACAGCTGTTATTGTCACTATGTAAAATTAAACAAGGAATATATTAAGACGTTTTCTGAATCTGAAGAAATCAGGGCTTTTTCCCCCAATTTTTTGGTTCAAAGGATCAAATGAAATTTTAGAACAAAATTAGGTTCAATCTATGTAATTTCCTTCACTATGCATGAAATCCACTTATTTTTTTCCACAGTGTTTGCACAAAAAGTTATCAGTTGACCATGGTTCTCTGACATTTCCTTGCAATCTGTCTGTCAGTGAATTTTGACTGGAATTTCGGCTTGTACTTAAATGTGCCCCAAAAGAATTAGTTTGTACTGGGGCTGGGGCTATTGACTTCAGCTGCAAGGTTCTTCAGAGACCCCCCCAGTCGTACTTAAACAGGGCCACCAGGTCTGATCTTGTTTTATTTAAAGTCTGCTGAAGGTTTAGGACATTTATGGCTCCCCAGGAAGACCTGCCACATTAGTTGGCAAGGGTCTCTTTCTATTTTGCTGGAAGAAGCCCATTTAAGTTTCAAGATTCCACTACCATTCCAATACCTGACCAGGAACCTCCTCATGAAAGAAAAATGCTGAGATGCATCAGCCAGAATTGAAATGTATCTTTGGACAGGAGCTCTCTTTTTTTTGGTACAATGAGATGATTGTGAAACCTATGGTAGCATAAATAGTTCCTTCCAGGCAATGGAAAATGTTACTATTGAGATATTGTCTTTTTGCAAAACCCAGGAAGTTACCAAATATTAAATAACAAATCAAACATATGTTTGTTTCAGATTAGAGGGCTGTGGTTGTTTTATTGTTCTGCTGAAGAAAGAGACCTGGAGAGCCACTCCCCTTCAGAAACAGAGACTATATATTGTGAGGTCCTCTTTACCAACAACACCTGGTGAGATGGGTACCACCACGATTTTGGCATGCCTTCTCTTGTTGGGTCCATCAGTTCTGGAGGCCAAAACAGGTAAAAGACTTAGAGTTGTTCCAGGGCACATAAAAAAAAAATTATAAAGACTGCTTGGAGTCCTCTCTGTTGATTCCAAGAGCAGACATTAAATTCAGACTGGTATTGGTTTGGGCAAAATATTGGAAATTGGATGAAAGAGCAGAGTTTTGTTCTACTGAAATTATGAAGTAATCATCAGAGTGGATCATAAAAATCATTTGAACCATTTTGTAGAGTTGATTTTGCTGCCACAGGGTCCTACTCATCTTAGTTACTTGTATCACTGCAAGAATTGTGTCTGTGAGTATGTCATGAATGAGGTATTCTTCCAGTTCTAAAAATCTGATCTAAAAATCATGGAAATATTTATTTCTGTACTTATTTTCCATGCGTATTTGATTCCAGAGTATACAAGTGCACACATATGCTATATATTTAATACTGCTTGCATTATTTGGTTCTTCAGGTATAATGTACAAATTAACAAAATATAACATTAAGTTAGGTTTTCACACTCTAGCACTGTGGTTAAATGATGGACATCTAAAAATTATGAGAGATTAAATACTTTCAGTTCAACTTTTTTTATGATCACAGAATTTTTCCTTCCACGATTACTTTCTGTCTCCTGAGTGGTTTGGGTGACTTTGAATTAATAGTTCTGTGTATATCTTATAATAATTTCTCATGACTTTTCTAATGAGTTATTTAAGCTTTGTGATGATAATTTATACTGCCACCATTCACCTCATCAATTCTCTCCACTTGTCTCCTGCTTTTCTGGTGATAACTCATCTCACTCTGGCTGCTCTGGTTGTTCTCTCTGCTCTCTGTCTCTGTGTCCCAGAGCAAAGTATTTGCTGTATTTGTATAATCACAGGCTTTTGTCTTTTTGATACCTTTGAAGTGTGAGGAAGGATTCATCCTATCTAATTTCATCCCCAGCTGATGGTTATGCTCTCACAGTGATGGCAGGCCTTGAATGACAGCAAATAAAACTGGCTTAGGTCGGCTTGCATTTCCTAATCCCATTCTGACTTTTTGCCAGGTTTGCTATTTAATTTCTCAAAAACCCTGTGAGTAGGGTTCAAAAATGTGTGTTCAAGTGGATATTTGAAGGAACAAGTCAGATATAAGTCAAGGGGCACTTTTATAGTTTTGCCCTTTGAAAATCATACAAATCAAGGCAAATTTAGTTTGGTCACCATCTTGACTGTACTTCTGGATCGATAGCAAAGAATTAGGAGCAATGAAGAAATCCTGGAGGTGTTAACTTTAGAAATTTGTTTTGCTTTGGATGACTTAGTGTTTAATAATAAGGTAAATATATACTTGGCAGCAATGTAAAATATAACAAGTGCAGCTGCCTGTTTTGATTTCCAGAGTGTAAATACTGCAAATCCAAAGTTACAACATTTATTTGCTTGCTTACACTTGGTAGTAAAGCCTTTAATAAACTTATGCATCAAAAATGGATCTCTAAAATCAGGATTTTTATGCTGGTCACACGACAATGTCTAAAAAAGATATAAAAACTGAAAAGGAGATGGGCTTTACCTGAACGAATGCAGTAATCAGCTGTATACAGGATAGGTTATTTCTTTATTTCAAACTGTAATAACATTTTTCTGGTACATTAGAAACAAAGCCACTGAACTCCTATTAAAATCTTTATAATCCTGTTGAGCCCATCCTCCATTCTGTAGAACATTTGGTGGAATTCTTCCACTAAAGTTACTCTTATAAGCTATAGGATTTGGTGACATGTGGACTCTTGGTCCTTAAATTTGTCCCAAAAATTTCTTTTTTTGTTTAAACCGCTTGTGCTTAGCCTGCTGCCTAACTTTACTGCAGGGATCTTGCAGAAAACACAGGTGGTTGATTTTGAGAACAGGAAGAGAGGAATAAAAAGGTACAAATCACCTCTGCCCTCACAGGCACTTAATAATGGGCTGGGCAACACCTTCTAGGGACGATAAGGGAAGAAGGCAGCATAGATGCTCCTTCCAGTCCCTTCCAGCCTGTTTCCCTGACTGTTTTGTGCCCATGCCCTCTCTCCCAAAGCTCCCTACGTCCACCTGGTGAACGGAAGGCACCGATGTGAAGGTCGTGTTGAGGTCTACTACCGAGGACAGTCGGGGACGGTTTGTGATGACTACTGGGACCTCGCGGACGCCCAGGTGGTGTGCAGGCAGCTGGGGTGTGGCAGGGCCATTGCAGCTCTAGGAAGTGCCTACTTTGGGCAAGGCTCAGGGGACATTGTGCTGGACAACGTGAGGTGCAGTGGAAATGAGGTGTCCTTGCTGCGCTGCAATCACACGGGGTGGAGGATCCACAACTGTGCCCACTATGAAGACGCTTCTGTTGTCTGTTCAGGTACTCCCACTTTTCTTTTCCCCCCTAGTCTTGTTCTTTCACTCCACTGGCCCTGCAGAACCAGCATGGACTCGTGTTTTTCTCGTTATGTAAAAAGCTCACTTGCTCATCCATGCAAAACAATAAAAAACCCCAAGGATCAGATATACATTGCTGATATGCAGGACAATTATTCCATCTAATCACCTGGCAGTGGCAATAAGGAAACAATTCAAAATTAGAGGTAAAGCTATATCTGATAGGCAAAGTTTATCAGGGAGGAATGGGGTTAGGTGAATTCTTAATGGACTTGTTATGGGCAATAATAATTTCACAATCACAGCTCAGATTGTCATAGCTCACAATTCACTTTGGATTGTTTCCATATTTTTCAAGTCTTCCTTCATTCAGGTCCATTAATGTCTTTTTTCCTTTGCAAATATCCATCCATTTGGACTACTCTTTCACTTTGCTGTGTTCATTTTACTTTCACATTATTTTTAGGAGAATGTGGGTTGTTTGTATCTTATTTTCTGATGTATTAGCAACTCATCATCATGAACTGAGACAAGGCTGATGACATCAGACTGTTCAGGTGTTTTGCATCTGTATTGCAGTGTTCCATGTTTCCTTAGAGACTAAGAGCCTGGAGAGCTGAATCCATGCTGGAAAGCAGTGCTAACTACACCAGTGTTTTTCACTTAGAAGAAAAGAATAAAAATTGCTACCAGACCTGTATTAATCTATGTGTGACGTGTTAGAGCCTTTTTAAATGCCATTTATTTCTTGCCTGCATTCATAGCTCCAGTGCCTTCTACGGGCTGGGTGTATCCAACAGATGATTCAGCTTGGCCCACTCCTGCCCTTGCACCAAGCACCATCCCAAGACCACTGCCCAAACTGCTCCTGGGGATGTCCTGATCCTCTGCAGAAGGGCATTCACAGTGGGGACAGGTCCAAGCCCTGCTGCTGCCAGCAGCCCCACAGCTCCCCCATCCCCAGGAGCCTGTGGAGTCCCAGGCTGTGCCTGGGTAGTGGAGTCCTGGGGCTGGGAGCAGATGCCACCCCCGAACCTTACCCAGCTTGCCATCTGTAAATACCACCTCCAAGACAAATTTTAAATTGGCTGTTACCCACCTCTATTCTCTCCATTGACTCCAGATAAGAAAGACTATCCCATCAGAGTAATTGCTCTTGATTTCACTTCATCCTTGAGGATCTGTGCTTGTAGCTACCGCACAGACATATCCATTGCACAGTGCTCATGTGTGGAGTGGTTTTCTTCTTTTTTTTCACAGAAGAGTCTGATTCAAAACAAGCAGAGCCAACATCAACCTATACAGCATATTCAGCACTGGAGACAACATCCCCAGAAGAGACAACACCCATAGAACCAATGAGGTCTCTAAGAGAGACATCAATGTCAGCATCAACAGTCTTCACAGAGGAGACGACGTCCCCTGGGGAGACGGCCACCACCGTGCCAATGACAAGCCTAGAGGTCACATCCAACCCATGGCAAATGACCTCCCCAGAAGAGATGTCTGCTCTACCAGAGTCCTCTGCCCTACCGCTGTTGCACACCACAGTAGAGGAGAGCACAACAGGTAACCCTGCCCACTGTCACTCACTGTTCTCTTTAGTGCCCCTGGTCTTCCTTCCCTGACCTGACTGCACTGCAGGGAGACTCCCAAAATGACAGGAGAGAGTTCCATGCTCCCTTCCCCCATTATTTGCCCAGCTCTGCTTTTCATGCCCATTCCTATGTCCATTGCCATTGCACTAATGACCTCTTTAGCAGGAATGCCCAGCCCAACACACCCGACCAGTGCAGCACTACCCACCAGCACACCAGAGATGTCCACCTCAGCAGAGACGACCACCACAGCAGGATCCAGTGCCACACCAGAGGTGTCCACCTCAACAGTGATGTCCACCTCAGCAGAGATGATAACCTCACCATTGTTGAGCACCTCAGAGAAAACAGCTATGAGAGAAGAGGAGAGCACACCAGGTAACCCTGTCATTTCTAACTGATTGGTCTCCTTATTGCTCCTGATCTCTTTACTGAGTGGCCCTAACCCCTGGCACATGTCCCACTGGTGGATTTTGGTGCCCTCCCTTGGAAGCAGCCATGCTGACCTCTCTTGGAAGATGTGGGGCAAAGCAGCAACCTTGGTACCTTGGTGCTTTCTGTCGCTTGGTGAGCTGAGCATGTGCCAAGAAAAGCCCTGTTTGCACAGAGAGAGCACAGCAGACACTCCTGGCCTGCAGGAATAGGGTTTCAGAGAGGTGGCAAAGAGCAGGACAGAGAGGGGACAGAGCTGGGAGGTTGGGGAAAGATTCAGGGCACTTTGGGCTGGTGTCTCTATGGGAAATGACTGGACAAAGCTTCACCCTCTCTACCGGCATTAATCATCCATCCTTGCCTATCACACCAAATGCTGTGGCCACTGTAAGAATTACCTCCCTAGCAGGGATGCCCATGATAGAGCAGAAGATAGAGGAAACAGACTTCATAGCAGAGACGACCACCTCAGCAGAGACGACAACGACCTCAGTAGAGACAACCACCTTAGCAGAGATGACCACAACCTCAGCAGCCATACCCACCTCAGCAGAGCCGACCACCTCAGCAGAGACGACCAACTCAGCAGAGACAACCACGCCAGCACAGACAAGCATCTCAGAAGAGGTGACTACTTCAGCATGGATTGCAAGAGCGGAAAGCAGTCCACCAGGTAACCCTGTCCACTCTCACTCACTGTTCAGTGTGTGAAACAGCAAAACCAGGATGGTGATTTGGGATGAGTGAAAGAACTCTGCAGGATGTCGTAGGAATCACAGGACAGGGGCACCTAGAAAATGCACTACACTTATCTGCATGACTTGTGCTTGGACACGGCGCACTTTGGCCCAGGCTCCGGCCGCATCTTCCTGGACGACATGCAGTGCCGCGGGGACGAGCCCTCCCTCCAGATGTGCCGGCACAGCGGCTAGCCTAGCATTTCCAAGTCCATGTCCATGTCCATGTCCATGTCCATCCTCTGTGACAAGTTTGCTGCCTTTAATTCTCTTTCATACACTCTCTCCTTTTCCTTGCAGGTGCCAATCCAACCCCTCCTGCTCAATGGCCGTACACAACAGGTAATTCCTTCCTACCCAGCACATTTCCAGTTTTATAGTGAGCCCCACCCTGGCACAAGAGGAGAAGAGAAGGGACCTGCTGGGCAGAGCCTGCTCACTGCAATGCTGCTGGTCCCTTCTGCCCATGGCAAGGAGTCTTGTCATTTGAGGGCTTCTGCCAGGGAGGATCTGAGCCTCAGCAGAACGGCAGCTGCAGTGGTGCTGAGTCCACGCCCTGCTCTGCCAGACGTTCCATGGCTCCTGGCTGTGGGGCAGCAAGTACCAAGAGGATGGGGGCAATCCCTTCCCTCAAGCCCATGTGCTTGCCAGCCTAGCCCAAAACATAAATATCTGTCCTGATGCCAGGTCATGGCTGCTGTTGTTCAGCCATCCAGCAGAGGTGGCCAGTTTCTTGTGGATATCCTGCCAGGGCCCATAGCCTCAAACACCTGCAAGATATATGAGTGGTATGGGGGGAGGTCTCATGATCATAGTGTGCAAAAATGGCTTTTTGGCAAATGCCCCCATGCCCCCAGCAGCTCCCAGGACCCCCAGGCTCTTCTCATGAGATTTCCCAACAGATCCTTGCTCATTATGCATCAGCCCTCCATGTGCCTGGGGTCTTTGCTCTATCAATCCCCTTCCTTGGTCTCTTTAGGTTTGCACCACCTCAAACTGAAGTCCGTCTGGCCAAATCTCCAAAACATTTGGGGAGGTGGGGGCAGTGGATGCTGGGGTGTTGGAAACCTGAGGTTGTGCCTTGTTCCATGTGGCAGGGCCCAGTGTGCGGCTGTCGGGCGGCAGGAACGGCTGCGAGGGCCGTGTGGAGCTGTACGACGGGCTGTGCTTTGAGTTGGAAAACTCTGCAGCTGTTCCTGGTTGAATGAAACTCTGCAAAGGGATTGCCTCTCACTGCAACCAGGAGAAAAAAATTAATTCTGTTTTAATTGCCTCATATCCTGCATGGGTAGTACCAGAACTATTTCCTAGATATGCTCTGGCACTGGTGATGGGGCTGGAAGAAATAAAGCTGCTGCCTTAATACTTTGATATTCAGGAGAGGTCTCTGTGTGCATGAGGGTCCTGTGTGAAAGAGCAAAGCCAGGATGGTGGTTTGAGTCAAAGAACTCTGCAGGATGTTGTAGGAATCACAGGACAGAGTCATCTGTGCAGGTGTGTGGCCCCCAGGGACCATCATCTCTCCAGCAGCTCACACCAGATGGGTTCTGGTGTCCTTCATGGGAAGCAACCATGCAGAGCGCCAGGGAAGAGAGGACAGCCTGTGATTTTCTGTTGCCTGGTGCTGAGATGTGTGTCATGCAAAATCCACATTTTTGCACAGAGAGGTCAGCACAGGCTCTCCAGTCTCACAGGTGTAGCTGCTCCATGTGGTGGCAAAGAGTAGCTTGGTGGGATCACGGCATGGGCTGTACCAGGAACGTGTCGGGGTCTCACAACAGGTAAGTCCAGCTCACCCAGATTAGGCCCACTTTTAAAGCCAGACCCAGTCTGGCACGATAAGAGAAGAGGGGTGCCCAACACAGCTCATCCTGGTCAGTGCTATGCTTCTGGTTTTTACCACTGAATTATTGGTTTTTACCACTGAATGGGACATGCCTTGGCTTTTCTGGCTCCTGCTGCTGAACCAAATAGCAGCAACTGTGGTGTTTTCACCCCAGAGACACTCTAATTTGGTATGATTCCAAGCTGAGCATGTTGGGGCAAGCCCAGGCATGCCGGAGCTCTGATGGCTCCGGGCTGGAGCTTACTGGTAAAAGAGGGTCACTCCTCAGGCCTCCCTGTGCTGGAGAAACCTTTTAAGGCAATGGTGAAGGAAGGTGTTGGTCCTGAAGGAGGGTTTAGTCCAGAGGTTTTATTCTGGGCCACATGGCCCATGAATGTAGCAACAGCTCCACAAGGACTCCCAACCGTGTGGTGTGCTCGTCCTTTTACCCAGGGGAGAGGGGAAGGGAATACAGGGACCACCAATCCAGGTACAGGGGGAGGAGACCTCAGGGGAAAGGGACACCTGGATGGGCCAATGGCCCCCAGTGATGGAGAGCATCTTTTAAATCTGCCCAATCACTCGATGCTCCTCTGGAATTTCTGGGTTGATAGACAGTATTCAGCAGGGGTCAGGGGTGGGGGAAAGGAGAGGCGACTGACACCTGGGGAAGGACTGAGGTAACTGAGACATGTCATGACATCACACCGC
Organism: Passer montanus; assembly: GCF_014805655.1. Taxonomy (NCBI): domain Eukaryota; kingdom Metazoa; phylum Chordata; class Aves; order Passeriformes; family Passeridae; genus Passer; species Passer montanus. The sequence continues at coordinate 15,401,103 of NW_024366703.1, forward strand.
AACACTGCTCCCTCTTCCTCTGTCATCTCCAGGCTGCATGAATGTCCCCCTTAGTGAATGGGCCAAATGCAAGGGTAGCAAAATGCTGTTCTGCACATGAGCCAGGCTCTTGAGCATGTCTGTCCCCAGGGTTCGCAATCAGGACACCGGCAGCAAGGCCAGAGGAGGTCACATCTGCCATCTGTATTCCAGTGATGTTTGCTCAGTCACTGCCCTTCCCTGATCTCCCATGATCTGCAACACCCCAGATCAAAGTCACAGAGGCAAAATCTGCAAAACAGTAGGGGAGGTAGTTGGGATTGTGCATGCTGGGTTGGAGGCACACGAACCAACAGCGTGTTCCGTGTGGCAGGGCCCAGCGTGCGGCTGTCGGGCGGCAGGAACGGCTGCGAGGGCCGCGTGGAGCTGTACGACGGCAGCTCCTGGGGCACCGTGTGTGACGACCAGTGGGACCTGCAGGATGCCCAGGTGGTGTGCCGCCAGCTGGGCTGTGGCCAGCCCCTGGGTGCCCCACGCAACGCTCGCTTTGGCCCGGGCTCCGGCCGCATCTTCCTGGACGACGTGCAGTGCCGCGGGGACGAGCCCTCCCTCCAGATGTGCCGGCACAACGGCTGGGGCATGCACAACTGTGGGCACGTGGAGGATGCCAGTGTCATCTGTGCAGGTGCGTGCCCAGCACAGCACTCTGGCTATTTCACATGTCACTCTAGGAGGGTTTTCTGTCAGGCCAGGGCAGAGGTGAGGCTGGCA